>NC_135497.1:241138580-241438580 GCF_052857255.1 Amblyomma americanum
CGAGATGCGCTAGGAAATACGATGCGCCACTGTAGTATTCATGCAAACGCGGCTTTGAAGTCTTAATCGTTCGTGGTTGAATCTCTCGCGTCTACATCATCAGACGAGACAGCAAAGCGTGGCCGGAGGCGGCAGTTCACTGCCACGGCCGCTTGATGGAAAGCGCGAAGCGAGAGCGCAAATTTGCATCCAGTGGTCGTGTCACTGCTGACGAAGTACGAGAGTATCGCAACGCAGCGAAGCGAGCTGCTGCAGTGTAACAACATTCATCCCCCCCCCCCCCCCCCCCCCCCCATCAAGTTCCCGACTACGTGAACGGCAGGGCGAGCGGCTGCAGCGAAGCAACGTGCTCCCTCAATGTCTCCAACTACCATGAAAACAGAGCGAGCGGTTGTCTTGCGTTGTCGCGACCTCATAAGCAGCAACATTACACTCGGAAAAATGCGCGCAGCAACACTAAACTCAGCAACATTTCGCTGCAACACTGAACTCAGTGACACGCTCAGCGAGTCGATAATGCTCCCATTAACACATCTTAAGAATTGCTTATGTGCCCCCATAATTTTTTGCCACAAAGTTGTGTCAATCCGGAGTAAAAATCTGCTCGTAATGTGCTCGCCTGGACTGTGTAAAATTTTTGTCACGAGAAACCGATGGCGTAGCGAAATACTCTGCAAACCTGCGTGCGTTTAGCAGCTCTTCCAGAGTCTTTCCAGCTGCGGTTAGTTTCGCTAGTTTCGCTAGCGTCAAGCCAGCCGGCCGATGCAAACGCTCTGCGCAGCTGACTTCGGCTCAGGCTTAGCTAGTAATTCACTGCAAGCCAAGATGGCAGCCTCCCTTGAGAGTATCTTGTTGCGCTTGCTCGTTCCCGATAATGCTGTCATTGCACAGGTATGGCAATATTCTCTGTGATAGAATTGCGTGCAGAGCGCAGTTTAAAGCATTTTGAGTGTTTGTAGCGCACGTCATTTGCTCCGAACCGCCCGGTCAGTGTTGTTAAGTGTGGTTAAGCCTATGGGCTCACGTCATTGCTCCACACGTGTGTACAGAAACCGAGCATGCCATGCGAGATCATTCATCTATTGACTGAACTGTATGTGGAACACCCTGTTTTGCGTACTGTTCCTATGCAACGGCGTGCAATCACTATTTATGGTTTTACATGCTACCTATTTCTTTTCGCAGTCGAGTCGTTTATTTAAGATAAATGACTCGTTTTGTGCTCGCTTTTTGGTGTCGCCTGTTCTGCTAGCAACTGAGGAAACCACTGGGCTAAAATTCTCCCGGCACTCATCTCGGCACTCATCTCTGATTGGCTGACATATAAAAAAAAAATCTGATTGATTGGCTGCTTAGCACAATGTTTCCTACTCTTGTCACGGCCCGTACTGGGTACTTTGGCGCCAGCCGTTAAAGTATTGGGCTGACCCAGCGCTTTCCAATTAAAGATCGGCTGCAAGACCGGCAGCGTGAGAGTGATTCCTTCGCTATTTTCGTGGCACTTATCGGCTGTGGATTATTCGCGGAGCTTCGGGATGCAAAGCTTAAAAAATCTCGGTTCATGAGCCTCGACGTGCACTGCTGAAATCAGAAGCATTGAGCGATACTCGGCGCCCGAAGTAGTACAGAGTCGATCACACTTGTCTAGTGCTCGAGAAGTGCCATCCGGGGAAAATAAAGCAGAATTCTAAAGCAGGTATTGACTTTCACTGATAATGCTTGCGTTGGAGAGCATCAGAATAGACACGTGAACCGCACAGGCACCAGCGCCTTACCGCTAGCAAAGCAGGTGCGAAAAGATTTCACTTCATTTGCTCTGCAGCACACCGACCGAGCGCTCTAGACAAGTGTGATCGACTCTGTACGCAGCCACAGCGCCTGCTCCCAAGTCTAGAGCTCGGTGACTGACCCCGCAGTGCATTGTGTGCAGTGCTGGTTTCCTATCCTCGTGATGTTTTTTCCTTTCCAGCCATGGATAGCCTTTAGAAGGGCTACACCTTGTTCGATGTTCAGCATGCCAGTATTCCACTCCTTGCATTCGTTATGCGCATTTTACATCTGGTTTAGCGTCTAGGGAAGCCAGACAATTCTTTAAACCCCTTTATTTTCAGTTCTGAAAGTTTATACCATGTCGGCTGGATACTGTTGTGCTGTATATTATTCTGCGCTCTTTCTCATGAGGACTGTCTCAAAAAGACTGCCCAGATATGTCCCTGCTTGCAATCACCTGCAACCCAACCAGCTGTCAAATTTCTGGCTCTGAAAGTTTGTCACCATGGCACAGCACGGAATCTTCTGAATTGCCATTGGCAGAGTGACGCTTTTTTTTTTTTTGTAGCCGTTGAAAGAGGAGGGATGGGAGAATTTCAGAGCAGTAATTTTCACCAGCTGCCACAGAATAGACATTATCAATCTTTTATGCTGTTACACGTACTGTAGCTTTCACATGGAGGAAGTTTCTGGCAGCATTTCTGTACCTGTGCACCCACTAATTTTTTTCAGTTGATATGCTTGATTGCATGTTTTTTGCCGTAATATTCTCTTCTGTAGGGTTGAGGGCATTGAGCAAGCTGTTGTGTCAAATCTGAAATTGTTGAATACTGAATGAAATGTGCACCCACAGTTGAAAGTTTATGGAAGGCAGTATTTGTGGAAACATTTACTTTCGTTGCATTCTTTTAATGCATCCTTGAATGGTTTATGGTTTATGGGGGTTTAACATCCCAAAGCGACTCAGGCTATGAGGGACGCCGTAGTGAAGGGCGGCGAAAATTTCGACCACCTGGGGTTCTTTAACGTGCACTGACATCGCACAGTACACGGGCCTCTAGAATTTTGCCTCCATCGAAATTCGACTGCCGCGGCCAGCAGCCGCATCCTTGAATGATATGCACCCTAATTATGATTGTATGAATAACACTACATCAACAAATCTCAAGAATATGCTTTGGATACGAAGATTAAAGGACTATAGGCATCGAACTTTAGATGCATGTTTTCTTTGTAATAATGCATAAAACATTAGAATGCATGAACTACCTAGTGGAATTTGCCTACAACTGCTAAATAATTTATAATTGAATTCCTTCTTGGTGCTGTTCCGCTTTTGGTTTCAACAACTGAAGAATGGCTGTGATGTGTAAGAAGTGTTTAGGTAACATGGGGCATAAAAAAATCTGCAATGTAATCGCTGATACATCGTTTGTTGTCATTTGAGCTCTTGAAGCAAGCTGGCTTAAATGTTGTAGTGAACTAAAACGTCGTATCAGTGCTTTTACTTCAGTTTTTTTCTTGCCTCACGTGACCTAAACACTTCTTAAAGTCACAGCCATCATTCGGTTGTTGGAACCGAAATCATAACAGCATCAAGAGAAAATTCAGTTATAGTATTTCGCAGTTTTAAATGAGTACCATGTAGTGATTCATATATTCTGATGTCTTATGCATCAGTACAGAGGAGGAAATATGTAACTGAAATTTGGTGGTTTTTTAGTCCTTTCAATTTCTTTGTAGAGCCGCTTTCCATAAACTCTTGACAGCGGGCTTACAGCCAAGGATAACATGTCAGTGGGCTTCAAAATACCGTAACTGCTTATTTTTTGCACATGGGAGCTGTTGGCAAAAAATTGGCCTCGCAAAGCATTTGCACTGTCACTTGAGTGAAATCGGACAAGCAAGTGATACGCTTCCTTTGGTGTCTGTGTAAGTTTACTGAAAGCCACTTTCAAAATTTGTGACATTATGAATATGTAGTTTTCTTCATTAACTTGTCCAAATTGATGGTAATAGCAACAAGGGCTTTGTATTTACTTGTCAAAGAATTGCAGTGCAACACAAAAAAAAACGACACACGCAGACAACTTGACATACAGAGTGCTGCAATTCTTCAACAATGCATCATCAACTAGCCGGCACCCCGTACCCTAGTATCTACTTGTTCATGCAATTATAGCTAAAGTGTAGTTTTTTTATTAGTGCCTGCTCTAAGATGATGTGGTGAGCTTTCGAAAATTTCTGCTGCCCCTTTGTTTTTCCGCATCTGAGTATTATTGTTCTGTATGGGATGAAACACCCTGCTAAAGTGATGGATTCGTACTGATCTTTGCAATGGTGTTCATGCGTGTGTTACTTTCAGTAAAAGGTTAATTTGGTGGCCTTTTCATATTGTATCGATTTGAAAATCCAGCATTGTCCTGTGTTAAAACGCGATAGTGTTAAGGGTCCTGTTCAGAGGAGAAGCCGCCGTTGTTTTTGCCTTCGGTAGGAATTGTGTTCTCGACGTTTACGTTGCAGAACTTTTTTTATTCAATACCCCACAAGGGTCTGTTTAAGGCCATCAGGGAAAGCATTGAAGGGCATGGTGAAGTAGCCTTTCAAAGTACAGCTGGTATTAGTATGGAGCATGTTGTGTAGCTGTTGCAGTTTTTGCCTAGGCTCCACAGCCACCTCCCATAATGGGCAGTTTTATGTGCGAAATTCCGGTGTTTGTATTGGCTCTGCTGTCACTCCTGTACTATGTGACATTTTTATGGCCGTTTTCGATAGACGCTAACTAAAAGACCTTTTTAAATTCCCAGTGCTACATGTTGACGACTTTTTAGTGATTTGAAACAAGTCTTTCACCAATGACCTTGACAGTGTTGTAACTAATGACCTTAACACCTTCTCCTCAGAGGGGCAAGGTTTAAATTTTGCCTATGAAATGACAATGGACAACCACATTCAGTTTTTAGATCTCAAACTAATTTTCGCCAGTGTCAACGTTAGTTGGTGGTATAATCCAAGGTTGAACAAAAATTTTTTACTGTCCAAGCTTGTGAAATGAGGCATCATCATGTCTAGTCGCCTGTCTGCCCTACAGCATTCCTCTGTGCACACGGTTTCTTCCAGTTTTCACTCTCAAGTCAAGCGTCTGCTCTCTACCTGTTACCCGCACCACCTAATTCGCAGCTCATGCGAAAGGTTGCTTCAGAAGCTTAAAATCTCAGTACGAAAAGAGCAACGCTCAGACCAAGAACCACCTTTTGTTATGCCATATTATCATTGTCAATCCCACAACATTAAGAAGGTCGCAGGAAGGTATGGGATTTGTGTTGTTTTTTTCATACCCCTGCAAACTCAAGAAGGTGTGCCCCCTACTGAACAATGATTCAAGAAAAACCATTAGTGAAAATTCACAAGTCATTTCTGACATGATCACCCCTGTTGTGTGGCCGGCCCTACATAGGACAAACCGGCCGCTGTGTTAATGAGCGTGCTCTAGAACATCAACGATCCATGCAAACTGGTACGGGCAGCAATCTTCCCCTGTACTATAAGAACTGCGACAGCAATAGCTGTTCATCTTTGTTGTAAGAACAAAATTCCTATCGAAGGCAAAAACAAAAATGGAAAAAGAAGTAATTGAGGCTTTCTAGATCGTCAAAAGGGGTGACAACTGCATCAGCTCCCCATCCTTATCATTATCGAGAAAAGAGATTGCATTCCTTGATGGGCACGTCCGTGTTCTTTATCGGTCTTAATGCACACGTGGCATTGTTATTCCCTTGTTATTTTGTTAGTCGCTGCTTTGTACACACTTCATCCATGATTGTGCCTTTTCTTTTGTTTTGTTGAAGGCCCTTATAAGGCTCCCGCTTTCACGCAACTAACCAGTTGGAAGTCTGTGCTTTGTGTGGCCCTGTTCGTGCCTCGTCTTGTCGTCCCGTGTTCTTCGTGCAGTTTTCTGAACTGAACTCAAGAGCCAATTAGCCCAACTTCACTCCTTACTACAGATGTGAGGTTGCTTTAATATTTTCTACCACAACATATGGTAAAGTACAAATACCTTAACAGCTGTTGCTGAGTCTCTCGTTAATCAATGGTAACCATTCTGTCAATTTTTTTCACGTTACTTCCATTGAAACTTATGATAGCTTCTGTTTAATATGTACACACTGCAGCTGAACGAGATTAAGATTCTGGGAAAGAGCTGCAGTACAGTTGCAGGTGAACTGGTGGAAATGTTAGAAAAGGGTCATGATTGTATTAGCGAGACATCAGTTGCCCTATGCCAAAATGAGTTGGCCTTTGGAGATGCGATGCACTGAGACATCGCCTTGTTGCTTTTTAAGTGTTAGGTTTGTGTTCTAGTTAGTGCCTGTGTAATTTTTTCTTCAGATATTAGTGAGGACCCCTTCAAAAGATTAGTTGTCATTTGCACTTATCCCATGCCTTGCCTTCTATTTATGTCTTTTGTGCAACTTTTCCATGTATCAGTGTACACACCAAGGGCTGAATTACGGAACAGTCAGGCCACAAGCCTGTCATTAGCCCCGCTCCTGTTGGTCGGTATGTCCGCCAGTCCCTGCCGACCAATAGGAGCGGTGCTTTGTGATCACTTTGTGACTGTTTTGAGACTGTGATTGTTTCGTAATTCGGCTCCAGTACTCTCTCCCTCTGTGTTACCGTATGTTAAACTTTGAATTATAACTCTAATGTTGCAGTTTTTGTCAGCAGATTTACTACATACATGCTAAAAGATGCCTTAAATTGTTGTATCAACATTTTATATCTTGCTTGGCATATATGTGATTAAAAGTTAATTCTGTTTTGTACTGTAGCATACTAGAGGCTCATTGCATAAAATTGATATCAAGTCCAACATTCTTTGTTACACAGGCCACGCAGGAGCTTAGAGAGCTCTACAAAGATCCAAATATCATTGAGCACCTCCTCGGTGCACTTTGCAAGTCGCAGAGTGTTCAGGTAAGTCTTTTTTTTTTAATTGCATGACTTTAAAAATGCTTTCTGGTATTCACATTTGTGATTGCAGTTTTTTAGCATTTGTTGCAAACCTGTATTTGGGCCACATTATCTGTGATGTCATTGGAAGTGCCTTTGTAATCACTGAATATTTGTATTATTTTTGCTAATATTTTATCTTGCAGTTTCACCACTGTACAGCACATCGAGCTTTTCTTTAAAAGGGTGTGCGCAGTTGTGCTTTCCACCCATTGATACATTGTCATGCTCCAACTAATACTGTATTTACTCATGTAATCTGTGCACCCCAACTTTTTATCAGGATTTAAAAACAAAACAACTTTTACTCGCACATTCTGCGCACTCTACTTTGCCTGATCGCCAGCATGAACAGAGGTGCATGCAGGCAGGCTTGGAAAGATCGGCACGGCCTCGTCACTGTTTGCGGTTGAGAAAGGTGTGAGTGGCGAGGGCACGAATTGTGTGCCATTTACCTGGCTCGCTCATGGCTGGCGGTCGTTTTCTCGGACGAACAGTTGCTCGCATGCCTGAATCCAAAAATACTGAACTGTTTGCAGTTCAGTTTGCCACTGGTCAGCTGGCTGCACACGAGGATGCCGTTTTATTGCCTGTTATATCCATTTGCCTCTGACTGCTGGCTTTGCAATTGTATGGTTGCGCGTTTATTGCTTTGAGCTGCGCACACGCCATCATGCCATTCCGCAGGGAACTACATAACGTGAATGTGGGCTGGGGCGGGAGGGGGTGTGCATTTTGGAGCGTTATGTCTATTGGTTGCGTTTCGAGCCTGCGAGTTGTGCTGATTCCACGGATAGAATCCAAGATGGCAGCCTCCAAGTGGTTGCCATGAGGTCAGTTCGATTCGCCTGCACTACGTGAACTGGTTCTCGCGGTGCTGCACTTCGCCATTTGTTTCAGCGGTGCAAGATGGCGCCATCTGCACGACGCCATTCGTTTAAAAAAAGTGCAGATGTTATGAAGGTCTAGTTCAGAAAAGTGCAGGAAAACTGTGCACCTCCTCATTGGTCGGTGCCGAAATGGTGCAGCTGCAGCCGCCATGGAAGCAGACGACGGCTTGCGCGACGATGACTTGCGCTTGGCGATAAACGGCGGATATACTCAAATTATTCCACTGGTAACAGTAACAGTGCCTCACACGGGCCCGCCGACTCTCATGGAACGTGAGTGGCCACCCGAGAAGGTGGGGACGGTGGCCCTCGCCGGCACCTTCCATCTCGACCATCGTGCTCTCGACGGACCCATAACCGGCGTCTTTCCTTGCTACTAATAAAGTTATATTAGTACTCAAAGCTGATTATGTTAACTAAGAAGTAAACACGTGCAAGTAGCGCATGATGCACGTTGTTGCAAAAAAACCGCTTAGCATGCAACTCGGCAGAGATTCGAACCAGCGACCTCTGTACCCCCCAGTTCTACGCCTTTATGAATTTTCATATGAACATTGCGTCTAAACCATTTGTCGCAGAGTGTTTGGGGTGGTGGCATACGATTTCGCGTTTCGTGCAGCATAAACTTACTAGTTAAGTTAGAGTCTAGCTCGCGGCAGGGATTCGAACCGATGACCTATGTTAGGTGCGTTAACCTCGATATTCGATTGTTGCCTCATTGTCGGCTCATTTTTTACTGGCATGTTGACTGTGCTTGTGTTTTTGCACCAATACAGTGATGACAAATTTACTTTAGCTCTCATTAATATGGCTGCAAGCTTGCTTCAGAATAAATAAATTTCTGAGTTATCGGCTGGTACGAAGCATTATAACATAGGTTAGAGGTTAACATAGGTTTAAACGTGCGCTGAGTGATGTCTGCGGCATGTTTAAAAAACCCCAGCTGGTCGAAATTAATGTAGTGCCCTTCACTACAGCGTTCCTCGCTATGAGCAGCTTTAGGATATTGTCACTATTTCCAACTACACTGTTGCAGCATGCCAAGTGTGGCATTAAAGGGGTGCTCGGAACAGTGCCATGCAGTTTTCGTTTTTAGTAAAAAATCGATTGCTTGGCTCTTTCTGGCTTTGTTGGGGAAGATGTAAGATCTTTTTTTTTTTTTTGCTGCCAACTGATTTAAATTCATGACGTCAGTAACAGAAAAATTAAACACTGTAATCTGTTTGGAAGTGGATGGCTGTGTGGGCCAGCCTTGGAGGTCTGCAACCAAAAAACTGTTTTATGTCACTACAGTTTGCTTGTGAAAATGACCACTGGAGGCAACACCTGTATTTCATTTTTTGGCTTTTTCAAGCTTAGTAGCCTCTTTGTCATCAGAATGCAGTAATTATCACCTCAGGTAAACCTCAATTTGTCATCACTGTCCCGATCATTAAGTTTCGTATATTGCAAATGCGCTGTTATGGGAGTTTGGCCAATATCACGTTATGTTTGACATGCCAGTCATGCCTTGTTAAACAAGTATATACACCTAATATTAGTTGCACGTCTTCTTCTCTGTACTGATGCATAAGACAGTAGAATACATGGATCACCACGTGGTATTCACCTATGACCTGTAACTAATTTTTAATTGAGCTTCTACTGTCTTGCTATGTCAATTTTGGTTTCATCAACTGAACTATGACTGTTACATCAAAGGTGGCCTTAGGTCACAGGAGGCATGAAGAAATACAGCAGTATAATCGCTGATACATTGCTTGTTGTCATTCCGGCTCTTTAAGCAGTCTGGCTTAATCAGCAATTATATTGCAGTTTTTTTGTCTCATTTGACCTAAACACACCTTTCAAGTCACAGCCATCATGCAGTAGTTCAAAACGAAACAGCGTCAAGAAGAAATTGAATCATAAATTATTTAGTGCTCGTAAAGGAACACATGCATATTAAGGTCTACACATCATTTCAAAGAGGAAAACACAGAAGCAAAAATCTGATGTCTTTAGTCCTATAATATGGACACTTTGGTTCCTGAGCAAAAGTCATTCTTTTTTTTTTTTGCTAATATTTTATCCTCACAGTTTCACCACAGTACATCAAGCTTTTCTTCGAAAGGGTGTGCCTAGTTGTACGCTTCTTCCATTGACTGTACAGATTGTCATGCTGCAGCTAATATATTGCCCTCTAAGTTTTGGAGCTTGAACAACTTATACAAATGATTTAACTAATTGCACAGAAGAAAATGTTACAGAAATGATACGTGCGTCTCTTTCTTATGGCTACTCACCTCTTGAGTGGACAAGTCAAATTCTAGGTAGGGGCGTCTTAGGGTGCAGCTTCATTAATGAGGTGTCAAAGCTGTTGGGATAGGAGGCAGTAGTTCACATTGTCAGAGAATTCGCATAGCTCCTGGCTAGGGGCAGTGAGATGAGGTGTCATTTGGACAAGTGCATCCTGTTTACACCCTCAGTTCTGCGTGGATGTTACTATTGCTGGTCTTTCTTGCCTTCCCTTTTGGGGACAGTCTCCTTTGTTTCCATGTCTTCCAAGGAACTGTTCTGTTTTTCTTCTGTTCACAACAGAAACGTCCAGTTGAGATGGGATATGCAGGGTGCTGTTTGTTCTGGTGTTCATATTAACACACAAAAATACATGGGCCCCAACGGGCTGAACGCATTTCCACCCTGTCCGTTGTCCGAACAGCGAGTTCCCATATTAGCAAGGTGTAAATACATTGAAAATGTTTGGTCCTTGAACACATGTCTATAATTCCATTGGTCCATTTTAATGAAGGTTGTATTAAGACTGACTGTAGATAACTCGGATAAAAATGCCACACATGCAAGCAGTTGTTCTTGGATTAAAAAGAAAGGTACTATAAGGTTCCGTAAACTTCACTGCAGGTTTCGCTGATCAATTGAATTGTCCAAGTAGCAGCTGAAATAAATCCCATTCAATTTAACCTAGATTTAACCTAATGACTAGAGTTGTACTATAGTTACCAGAATCATCTTTTTTTTCATTAGATTAATGATAATTTTTACCCACACACATAATTGTAGCATTACATCAATTTTCAAACTTTCTTTATTGTTGTTAAAGCTACAAAAAAAATTAATGACTGTTGAGTTTTCGTTATTGAAAAAATTTCAAACCCTCCATGATGCTGATCACATAGTAATGATTTTCTTATCCTTGGAGCTTGAGGAAACAGAGTAGGGCATCAGGCATATTTATGTGGGACCACTCATGGACAGTGTCCATATGTGCTGCTTTATGTGTAAAGTCTGTGATGACATTTCACCTGAAACAGTATCACGATTGCTTTCCTAACATAAGTTTAAGCTTTTTAATATGAAGATAGTGAAAATGCTTGTTTATGCATATCATTTGTGCTCATTTACAGCAAGCAGGCAGCTATATTTTTGTGCCACTTGTGTCCTGCAAAAAGCAACCAGAAATGCAACCAGCGTGCCAAAGAGCAGGAAACTTATGGTTAGAAGCAAAATGATGAGTGTGACTTGTTACTGGCTTCCTGTGAGGTAGATATACATCCGCGGTGAGCTGAGCTTGTTACTGGCTTCCTGAATTCCATGCTGCATAGTCGCTCACGCACCTCTTGACATGCTCACGATGGCAGACACGACGATGATCAGAGGCACTTCCATATCCGAGAACACTGATACTACAGAGTTTCGGTTTTGCTTTTCTGAGTTTTGCACCAGCCCGCAGCGATGGCAGCTTGACCAGACAGCACCAGCCAGCCAACCTAATCCAGCTGAGCACCGTTTCACATGCTGACTGGCACGTTGCTGTGCTTCCGTTTCGTCTCCCCCCCCCCCCCCCTTACTCTCTATTTTTTTCTTGCTTTTTTCTTTGCTTGCATGCGCGTGGTTTTGTTCTTCCAGTGTGCTAAAATTGCGCTCATCACATGCCGTTCGCTCTTTGTGCGGTGCAGCCTCTCACACGAGACGGTGTCACTTAGGATGGGTGTGACGCGGTGGCAGTGGAGCTCCACTGCTTTGCACCGTGAAGGATGTGCGAGCCGCTTACGACATTGGAGCAGTTCCGCTGCAATGCTCTTAACAGTGTGAACGCAATAAGGCATTGATAGAAACGTACAAAAATGATTCCCATGCTGTTCTGATCTTTAAATAAGGCCACTCTTTCACTAAATAAATTTACCGTGATGCAAGTATTTCTTGATGCTTTTTATTTGGGGGGGGGGGGGGGGGGGGGGGGGGGGGGCGGTAATTCGAACTTTCGGGTGATTCGAACATTTTTTCCTGGTCCCTTGAAGTTCAAATGAATGAATGAAAGAGGGATGTCACTTGCATTTTTTGGGCAGACAAAGTGCAGGCGGTGTTCCCAAAGACTAATTTGTCTATTTTTCCCTTTAATGCCCCTTTAAAAAGAATGAATGCAGATGGAGAAAATGCACTGTCAGTTTTAAAAGTCTTCACGACATAAATTTTGCTATAGAAATAAATATTTTCTGTGTAGCTCAGTAAGAAACTAATGTTAAGGAAGTTTCTTTTGTTATTTCAATGAAGGAGCCTTGCTAAATTATATGTGCCATAAGTGATGTTGAGTACCTGTTTTTCACACACTGATTAAATTGGTTGGTGCTTGGATTTTAAAATGGTTGCACTTAATTATGCTGGCATTCAGATTAAATTCGTCAGCATTCTTGTTATTTAAGCTGTCATTTGAATTAATAAAGTGGTGCTAGGATTGAGTGTGCACCTAGGTTGTGTAGTGTGGGGCTATGTAGATTAATTCAACTGTTGCCCGGATTAACTTAGATGGAAGCTTCTAGACCTTGGTGGCCCTTGCTAGTTTAGGCTGTGAATGGTAACTCATGAATGAAATATTTTGCAAAAAATGTACCTTTATTCACTTTTATCCATTGAAAAGCTAACCTGGGACAGCCAGAACTCTAGAATGGTATCTGTAAAACCTGATGCTGCATTAGTTTGCAAAATAGTGTTTTGAATTAACCTCTTGAATGTTAGTCTAAAATCAGAAGCCTTTATATACTCAGTGATAGTATGAACTGGGTTGAAAAAAATTTTTAATCAATGTTTTGAAAGCTTTTGACATTTTTTAAATCGGCAGTATATTTGGTGGTGGCTGTCTTTTGTGTTAAACTGGCAGATGTATAGTCATTTTATACAATTAGGTGTAATCTTTAACAATTATGACCAATTATGACCACCCCGTGACCTAAGTTGTTGTGAGGTAAATACAGGCCTTCTTTTGAAAGGTTCATGGGTTGGAGATGGTGTGCGGTAACTGTGTTGCAAATAATTTTTTTGTGTAGTATGCTTAGGGCAAGGAGGCTGTCCTGCAGTATTTCAACAGTTTTGCTTCCTTGAATTATTAAATGTTAAAGTGAACTTTGTACTCGCATTTAGGTCCGGCAGTACTCAGCGGTACTCCTGCGGAAAAAAATATGTCGCCTGAAAGCATGGAGGAAACTTCCACAAGACAAGCGAAACGGGTAAGGTTTGGGGTTGGAATGCAGCTGTCCTTGTCTCCTTTTCTCTGTAATTAATTTCACATGCTACTATTTAGCACGCTGCCAGGCCCATTGGCCAGAGGATGATGAGGTGTACTGTGGCATTCAGTATTTAGCCCTCTTTTTTTTCACTAGTTTCATTACCTTCTGCTGGTTCAGGGACCGTGCATTACTCGCACTTTTAACTGCAATCTATTCAGTGGACTTCCTTTATCATGAACCATGTTAAGGTGAGCAATGAGGAGACCTTTCTTTAGTTTTCCAGAAATGCATTGCGGTAGGTACAATGTGCTAGAAAAGAGAAATGGGCTTAGTATGATTCATCTTAGCTTGTGCACATTTCTTTGTGCAAACCTTGTAGTGCCTCTCTGTGTGGCATTCTGCTGTATCAAGCAGCTGGTTGGCCTGTGTCACTCTTTCACTCTGTAAGCATAGGGAGTGCAACAATGAGACCAACAGCATAAAGAAAGCTGCATGATCGGACAGGTTTGTGTGCTGTTCTGGCGTTCAACAGCAGTGGTGAGTGCAGATGACCTTTAATGTCGCATGTAATTGGGCCCACTTTGCTCTTTTGATGCAGTATTTGCAAAATGACGAGTAGTCTTTAGTAGCCGATCATTGAGATGACTGCCCGTGACAACAGAGTATTTTTGCTGAAAAGGCTAAGGTTCATTTTATCAGTGTGGGTGACTGGGGTGCTCTGGGATTTCTGAGAATTTCTTTTCAGAGTTCTGATTAAACTTTTGTAACGTGAGCTACACTGCCCGGTGTTGAGCAGTTTCGCGTGGCTCCTGGAGAGCCATGCTGCGCATGCGCGAGGATCAGTGACGTCACACGGCGCATAGCTGGCGCACGCTCCACCACCGCCACGTGCTCCTCGCCGGTCTGCACATTCCAGAGGAGTGACTTCATAGCTGCGGCAGACGCACTGGCGTCGGCGCGTGCCCAGCTGTGCGCCTCCGTTGCGCAGTAGCCAAGTCTGACGCTGCGCCATAGCCGCTTGATAGCGCCTCTCATTTTGTGCACATGCGCAGAGGTATCAATGGGGGTACACGTAGAGAGCGGGGCATTTGTCAGTGTGGTATAGCCATGGAGAAGAAGAGCGAAATTGCTGCTCAGCATTGCTCACGTTACGTGTATCCTGGCATAGCCGAGCTAAGCCACTGCTAATTTTTTTTTTTTTGCTAATCCATCTTATTTCTGCATGTTGTTGGGCACCTCTATTAAGCTAAACTCAGATTCACTGTCAATGTTCTTGTTATGAGAGTCACTGGGAGGCATGAGTGCTGCATTTGTACCAATCATGTGAGCACTTTCAACTGTTCTTGAGCCAGTGCATATTCAACTCAATTTAGCTACAGTGCTGCTACAGAATAATTTTCAAGCACACTCGACACAGGTTCTGCTCAACTCAACTGCTCATATTGAATTGCAATCGCAACTCTTGAAGGCGATCAGAAGTTGCCATGAGCAGTGTCTATACTACGTTTCATACATCAGGTGCAACGCTGTGAAACGTACGGAAGTAGTCCACATCAAAAAATAAAAAGAGACTTGTTACTCCGCTCATGTATCCTGTAACAAGCCTGCAGATAAACCAATAGCACTTTCCGCTCATCACATTGAATGCAGTACTTTTTGATTGCAGATGTAGGCAGCGAAAACAGGAGCGCTAGCTTTGCACCTGATGTATGAAACGGAGTATACCTAATTAAGTGAGTAGGTGCAATATATGAATGCGAAAATTAACATAAAAATTAGAGCTTAACAGTTTAACAAATAGTAATATTGCACAGTGAGATTTCTGTTAATTTCTTGGGCGAATTTGTAAGCATGCTGTAAAACAGTATTTGTGAGGACCTATAATTCTAAGACTTTTCAACTGCCTCACAATATGTCAGATTCATCACATGAATAGTTCACTTTGTCACGCAATAAAATTTGACCTTTGGTATCAGTCAAAATTTACAGAAAAATTCGTTTTGGCATCCTCAAATTAAGCAAAATAATTCCAGAAAGCAAGACTTCATGGTTTATTGAGGCTCTATATAATGCTGCTTGAAATGTAGCCTGTTTTAATCATGTCTTTACTAGCCTTCAGATGTGTACAGTGCTGGCCATAATATCACAAACCATGCTTCAGCAATCAAACTCTTATCACACCTTAACTAGCAGAAGTGAGGAAGTATCTTATACATAAAAGCATCATATCTTCTGTGTGTCATGCGTGAGAAAATTTCATACCTTGATGCGTGGACCATAATATTTTCACTGCACGTCGACATCTTAATATTCTTTCCTGCATGCACAAGATTCATTGCACTACTCGGATGTCCACCTTGATGTCATGTTATCTCTGCCTTGTACTCCTGTAGCATAGTAATGAATAGAATATTTCATCATGGCTATCTTAAACATGCTAATTTTGAGGTTATTTATATGTGAGAGTCATGCAAAGGCAGCTGGCTGGGACAAAGATGTTATCAGTGTTGGTAGTCAGCATCTGCAGAAGCTGCACCCATCTTACAAGGTTAGTTGTGCACATTTCACAAAGTTAGTGTCTGTGAATTATTCTGAAATTTTAGCATGGATAAAATTGTGAAAAATTGTGCTCAGAAAAAAAAAATTGTTTACTGTGTGTTTATAATCTTAGTACCATGTGGTTACATTAGCTGATGATGAGTGATGTTTGGTGTGCTGATCACATTCAGTGAGAATTAAAGGTGGCCTCCTAACAGAGGTAAATATTTCTTCCTCGAGGACATGCTGCTTTGCCTTGGAATTGTTCGCATTGTAAAAAGAACTATGCAAGAGAGGCTTTGCAAGTAGCCTGTTCTCTTTAGTTAATTTATCTAAAATCAATTTTTGTATTGAGCCATTGTAATGCATCATTCCTTTTGATATTGTGGCCGTGGTAGCATTGCAGCAACGGAAAGGGCTGTTCAGCTCAGGGGTGAGTTTAGTCTTTGCCATTGTCATTATCTGCAGATGATAGCGAGGTCGAGCAGACTTAAATTTTGGTGCACGTTTAAGAAGAAGAATGTGGCTATAATTTGCCTTGCTGCTTGTCCCAAGACATTTCTCCAAATTGTTATTACTGTTGCTGCTGTTGGGTATGCTGTGTCAGGGACGTGTCAGTATGTGCAGGTCTGAGATTTCCTAGCTGCTAGTAACTTCTGTGGTCTACTGTCTGTGCACTTTTTTTTGTCATATCAGAAACCCTTTGATGTGTTCGAGCTTTGGGCATTGTTTGCTTTCGCTAATTTCAGTGCGATTTCTCTCTTTCTTCCAGGTTAAAATGTGTCCTTCTCCAAAGAATCACTTCAGAACGAGAGTAAGGCCACTTGTATCACTCTGCAGCATTAGTGCTAGTAACATGTCATATTAAAAGGACATTGAGGACAATGCCACCCAACTTTTGTTCTTTGTATAAAGTGATTTTGTGGCTCTTTCTGCTTATTTTGGTGTTTTTCCAGCAGCAAAAGACACATTTATTGCCAAGAAAATTAGATTTCAAAATTTTCCTGCCATGTGATTCAAACTTGTCTTGACACCCTGCTGTTTGCATGCAAAAATTATTGGTGGTGGCGACCCCTTTGTTTCATTTTTTTTTTACCTCTTATAGCTTATAAAAACTTCATTTTCGGTGAGACTATACTCGGATGCAGCTCAAGAATTAAGCGGCAAATTGCCCTCAAAGGAGGCCCTCCAGCCAATGGCCTCGACTGATATTCTTGACGCCGTAGTTAATCCGATTAAGCCATGGTTATTCCCCATCCCCCATTCAACTGCCACTCCTTGAGATTTCACGCTGTCTGGCACAAAGGGATCGGTCAAAGCGGAGAATTGGTTGACACCATTGGCTGGAGGGGCTCGTTTGAGGGACATTTGCCGCTTCGTTTATGAGTTGTATCCAACTATAGTGCCTATGTCATTAAGGTGCAGTGTTCTGTCGAAACAGGTCAACTTAAGTCTGTCCTCTTTGTTCCTTTAAATTTGTTGCCTGTGAAGACTTTTTTTTTTTAACAGCCAAGGTTAACTACTTATATTCATGGAATTAATATTTTTTAGTATGTCATAAAACAAGTGGTGAGGGTTGCTTGGGCTGTACTGAAAGTAATGGGTACCATTTTTTTTTTTTTTTCTGAAGATGAAACAGCTCAAGAATGAACATTGTTTGTATGTGACACCATCTTGGCACACTCATTTACTGCCATTTGGCACTAGCAGATTGCAACACATGTCCACCAATACTTGGTTAAGAAATTGATTGCAAAATATTTCACAACACAATGGAGTAAAGTAGCAGTTTGGAAGATATTTAAGGCTTTGATAATTGGAAAATTTGTGTGTGATGGATTCCATGATGCTTAATGAAAGGCCACAAGTTTTCGTATAAAACCACCACCTTCGAATTTCTTTATTAAGATTGAAAGAAAGGATGTGACTTTTATCTCTTTACTGTGACCAGTGACAAAAGCCACTTTCACCATTTTTTGCATGCAAGAGAATAGGAAAGCACATAATGGGTGAGCTTGAGCTTCAGGCAGGAAAGCAAAAACAGCTCCTTAGGTTGTCAGAGTTTTTGGTGTGGACTTTTGGGAGTCAGGGTGCTTGGCTGTTTGGCAGTGATCTGTGAAAAATTGTTGCTCATTTATTTTCAGCATGGGCATCATGAATACCAGGCAGCGGGGGCAGACGAGGAACATATAAGCCCGATGCACTTGAAATGAATGCTAACAAGGCAAGAGCGGGGGCTAGTTGGTGCTTCATAGTGGAGATGTCGCTGTGTATGTGTTCTGTATGTGTTTTCTGCATCAGTTAGTGCGATATCTCCACTATGAAGCACCAACTAGGCCTCACTCTTATGAAAAGCAAGCCATTCCTGCAAATAGCAGTGTTTGTTGTTTAGTTGTGGCCTATAATTGCTTTTCTCAGAATTCTAATATTATACTGCAAGAAAGGCAAATGGCTCACTGAGGTAGCAGCTGTGCACCTTAACCTAATTTAAGTTTCATTTCACATATACTTCAGCAGTTAATTCACTAAATCGCTTCAACCATTTTTTGTCTGCATAAGATATACATACGTCTAAGCTGATTTCAGTTCTTGAGCCATGTATTCTGTTCAGTGACTTTTATGTGTTTTCTTTGCATTGTTGATTTATTGCGCACTATAATTTGATAAGCTTTCTTCCTTTTCTATATTTTGTTGCTGCAGTTGATAGACTTTTATTTTTGTTTAGTAGGACTCCCCCTAAATTAGGGTCATTACTTGTAGCCACTTTTGCAGCTAACTGTTTTTCCTTTCTGGTTGTCACAAACTTCTGCCTTAGGCAGGGTAAGGCACGGATCCCCTCAACAGTTACCCACGTTCCCTTTACCGAACCTTGAGGCACAGGAACTTTATTAGGCCAGTTGACTTGTGTCATGTGGATTGAAAGAAGGAGTTCATGGAACTGTAGTTTCCACACATAAAAAAAAAATGCATATTTATAGCAGGACCAAAATTTATAAAGCCGAGAGAAAGAGAGGAGAGACTTTAATGAATACAGGAGAGGTCAGACTGGTTGTTGGCCTAGCATGCTACTCCAGGTGAGGGTGAAAGAAAAGAAGAGGGCAAAAAAGAGAGGAAAAGGGAAGAAAAAGGAAAGGGTGAAAGGTGAAATCAAGCATACCCAACACGCACACACTCACAAGCACACATGATTATCAAAGGGTGTCTACGAAACACATGTCTTTAAGGAAAACTATTAATGCTTTTGCCCCGCATGCGCGCGAAGCGGCATCCCTCCAGGGTCCAAGGACATGCTCCAGGTGCACAGGGCCATTCTGACGGAGTCCTAATGCACTTAGCAGTGCCTTGCGATAGTTATTAAAGATTTGGCAGCAGCAGATCAAGTGTGGAAGATCCTCGTGGGCACACCACATGTGGGCCACAGAGGGCTACTTAATGCACCAATTTTATGAAGATTGCCGAGTATACTAAGTACTACAACCACAGCTTGATAAGGACAAAAATCAATACATTCAATAATTCTAGGAATGTGTGGCACAAACAACTAGCATGGAGCACAAAGGATTAATTAGATAAATAATACTTTAAGACAAGACTGCAAGAGGGTACAAGTAGTGCTGGAATATACAGGGGTACACAGGCATAAGCAATAAAAGTAAGAGAGCGAGCAAGATGTCCTGGCTGCAGTTGCACTTGATGACGAGACTGTTCCAGCAGTGTCGTGTATGAAGGGCGGTGGATGGATGGTTCTGCGGGCGGAACCTGAGAGACTGAATCTCCCCAAAGCGCACTACCTCAATGGGATGCAGCCCGCCTTTTTAATGCGACAGCATTAAGGGTCGCATGTCACAGAAAAGCTGTCAGTGGTGGTGGTGGCGGTGGCATTGGTCAGGAGCGAAAAATCCTGATGGAAGCAAAGAATTAATAATATTGAGGAACAGGCCGAACAAAGTTCGGATTGACACCAAATTTCTCTGGGAGGTTCATGTAACCAAAGGAAAGTAACTGAGCTTAAAAGAAAATTGGGTTAATTTGAGTTTGGGTGGGAATCGAATCCAGGACCTTGGATTGCAAGACAGGCACACTACCCATAGGACACGCAGGATTGTTGGTTCAGGCCAAATAAAGGTGGACCTAGTGAATGTGTTGTGGTCTTCTACTTTGTGAAGTAACTTAGGGCCGCACTGATGCGTACATGAGTAATTACGGGTACACTAATAAAGAATTAGGTTGTTGTGTGCTTGTTGAATAGGCGATGTGAACGGGATTCAATAATGTTGTCGTGTTCTACTTTCAAATGAAGCTTAAGAATCTTCAAAGTTTTTAAACCCTTCATTAGGGTTGTGCAGCACGGCCGTCAAAGTGGTGAGCCACCTGGTCAGTGCTCTGAGGACCCAGTCGGAATATGTTCAAACCTGCGAGTGGCCTGCCTGTATCGTTCAGTATTTAGTAGACAGCTTGTGAAAATTGTGGCACACGTTTGCCACTGGTGGGGACAAGCACCCCATGGGCAGTTTTTCTCGTGTGCTATGCTGTCTCTTTTAGTACACTATAGCGGCATGGTTCATAGCTTGGAGTTGGGTAATGTGTTGGTTTCGACACAAGGAGGACATCATCAGGAGGCGCCCGCATGCAGTGCGGCACAGTTCTGAATTTCGAGGGAGGGTTCAGCTACTTTTGTCCCTGTGCATTGGTGCATACATTCAGTTGATGCATGACGGCATCCAAATGAAAGCAAGAAAGCACAGTCGCTCGTGGAAAGCCAGTTCTGGTCACGTACAGACATACAAGCCGTTTGTAGAAAATCTAGTTGTCCTCCCGGGCCAATTTTGTGGAGTTCTTCACTGGCACCACCCAGCGCCACCCTGCGAAGGCGTTGTCTCCTACACTGAGCTTTGGAAGCTGTGTATGTGAAAAGATTGCAAAAGCTAGAAAGGCAAGATGTCAGCGTGGGCATGCTGCATTGCAGCACTTCATAGCTGTATGACAGCACAGGCTAGTTCCTGTGCAGACTATTCAGAAGTGCCCAATGCTGCCTTGTACTGTGCATCAGGCGGGGCTTTTTTGTCCTGTTCTTATCATGGTTTGGGGCATGTTTAAACCAAAACATCATGGATAGCATTGATCAATGCATGTGGCTAAAGCAAAACCATTGAATTTATTGGTTTGAGTATTTTTTGTGCTATGCAGAAAGGCGGTTGTCCTGGCAATTGGCCAACTGGTGGCAGTCATAGCCAAGCACGAGTGCCAGATTGGGCCTTGGTCAGAGTTGCAAGAGCTCTTGAATGTGCTCATGAACAGCAAGAATGTTGAAGAATGCAGGGTTAGTTGAGGAAATTTCTGCATCTTTTGTTACTTTTTTTGTGTGTATATGTTCCTGAAATGCTCTTTCTCTATGCTTGTGTAGCGGGTGTACTGATATGGCTAAACTGAAAAGTAATAAAATTGTGAACCATATCGCACCGAGGTTCTGCCTGAACAAAAAAACTGTCAGTTATTTATATTAGTTTAAATTCTGCGTTGAGCTTTACTACCTTTTGAATCTAGTTGCACAAGCGACTTGGGCATAGATCAGGCACACATGCCAAGCATTTAATTTAGTGATGAATCGCCTGTAATGTTATCTGTTTTATGGCAAGAGCTGTTTTACAGAGCTCACCCTGAGCCGAGCTTCAGTGTAATCTGACGACACAGTTGGCGAGACCATCACACAACCTAAGGTAGAACTAAGGAAAAGCAGGTTGTAGGAGCCAAAGTTGGCGTGGTGCTAGAACCTTTACACGGCTTAAAAAGTTAAGGGGAGGTGCAACACGTGTGCGCACTCCAGCTGTAGTTTTGCTAGTGTTACGGCTTACCAAAAAGCTCTTGCCCGGCGCCGCACTCAGCAGCGAGCACTGAGCAGCGAGAAATTCATTGTCGTAAAGAAGCCCCTGCCATGAGTGAAAGCAATAATAAAAAAGAAAGAATTAGTAAAATATTGCTTGTCTTTACTATATGTACTTAGCACAGCATAGTGCACCTTTGTTTACTTTAGCTGCTGTGCTCTACGTAAGCAAAGCAGCACAGCACAGCACCGTGCATTAAACAGGCTCTCGCCGGACATTTATGTGCCAACCAGCGCAGCTTAATACTGCTTTGTTTTTCATTTCTGCTTCACAGCTGGGCTTCTACATTGTTAGTGTTGTTACTTCTGAGGCACCAGAAATGTTCCTGGGTCATATGAAGCAACTTTTCAACTTGTTTGGGAGCTGTTTGCAAAGCTTTGCTGATGAGCATCTCTGCTTTTATGTGATCAAGTAAGTGAGCTGCTAAAGGCATTTTAGTTGTGCCTGCTGATCATTTTTGGCAACTGAGTTTCATTTTGTATGCTTCATTTTACTGTAGATCAATGACGGCACTAGTGAGCTCCCTTGGCAGTGAGGATTCTGTAAGTTTACTTCATTTGATTCTTTCCTGCATTTACTTTTGCCTGTGTTTAGATATTTATGTGCTTGGTTGCTTCAAAATTATTTGCCTAGTGGGAATTAAGCATAGGCATTCCATCATTGTATAGGTTTGTGCTTCACCATATTTCAGCAAATTGGTCATAAAGCTTGTTCACTCAATGTGCCCTGTGTCTTCATGAGGTCATGCCTGTCAGTTCAAAAAGTGCAAGCATGGAATAATGAACAAGCTTTTTAATTGAAGACACAACTCATGCTTTAAAAAATAGGGGGGACACTTAACACTTTCCTTACCACGACAAAATGACTGATTTTCATTGTTTTAAAATAAAAATGATTTCTTCAGGAAGGGCTAAATGCACTGCACATTGTAATACACCAAACTGTAGGGTATTGATTATCCTTCTGAATGAAGAAAACGCCAGAGTTGTGTCTGGAGAATTTCACGAATTTTCGAAAATTTATTGGTTAAATATGCTGGTAACACAAAAAAAAGTACAAGCAAAAGAAAAATAAGCCGCTGCACTGAGCCAGAAATTGATTACCAAACAAATAAAATATACACAACGTTGCACATGTTCTTAGCTACTATTCTTGCGATTTTCAGCTGTGTTCATAATACACTGCACTTTCCGTTAGGAAAAAAGACTGCTGTGCCACTATAAAAAGCAGTTGCATGAGGACATGAAGTGGAAGTAGATATGGGATGTGCTGCACATTACACTTGTTCTGAGTTGTGTTCTTGTTTTTTTGTAGCAGAGCTTGCAGTTCCTACTTTTTTTTTTTTCAGTAGGTAGTGAATGGGTTCTGTGGTTGAAAAAAGTCTAGTCATTTGAGGCGTGCACTAACCTTTAATTCACATTACAAGTCCTTTTTTCAATTATTTTTTTTCCGGACATCTACACGTGACGTGACGTGGGTTTTTCAACATGCATGACGTGGGTTTCTCAACACACGTGACGCCAGTTTCTGGCCACAACGATGATGCCGCCTTTTCTTTTTAACAGGAGCCTTAAAGCTATCGCCTTAAAAACCAAGAGGTTGTTCAACAGGGTACCTAAAGTTGCTGCCGCCAAGAGGCATTTTTATGCATGCCTCTTTAGACTTAAATAAAACTGAATTAGTCCAAACAGTATGCAGTTTTTCACACATGATGTAAGATAACTTAAGACTACGACATGGGCAGTGGCACAAAGCAAAATGCTTGCGCTAGGGCTACCAGCCATCTAATCCTGTCATCACCATCTGTCATGTCATGTTATTCTTCGTCTTGCTGCCACATATCATTTGGTGGAGGTGCTTTTGTTTTGTCAGTCATCATCGCAGCCCTGGAGCTTGAGTGCCTTGCCTTCACCTTGGTGGTTGGCTGTCTGTTGTCTGTCATCTGTGCCACTGCCCCAGCCTACCAGACCAGACTTTGCTGCTGTTCTCCCCACCTCATCCCTAAGACCAGAAGACATGAAAGTCCGACGACGATGACCGCAATGACCTGATAAGCCACACACACATGGGAAGACTGCACTGCCACCACTGCCATTCGGTATATTCTTGGGCCTAGACCGTTTCCTTCTGGGACTGTTGGCAGTGAAGCTTCATGGGTACACACTCATCAGATCATCTACCGTATTTACACGGTTGTATGTCGACTTGAATGTAAGTCGACGCCCCCCACATCACATTTCTGAAAAAAAAAAAAAAAAACTTGATGTCATTTGTACTTGGCCTTTGATAATAGAACGCGATAGCACTATCCTGCGGCCTCCGCTTATCGCCAGCCGCTATCGGCTGCTGCACGCGGGTGCACCCGTGGGCACATTCCAAACCGAAAATGTATTAGTCACTGGAGTACTCGTCCGGCAGTAGTCAAGTGCGTCAGAGCCAAAGAGAAGCTACGCGTGAGCGGCATCGCTCTTCCGTTGGCTACTGACACTCCCCGGCGCTGCTGCGGTTCTGAGTGGCGGTGCCGCCGCAATTGGAACAGCGGCTCTTCCATCAACTATCAACACCCCCTTGAGCGCCGAATGCGTGGTTGAAAGTAAAAAAAAAAAAAAACTTGGACGGCGCCTATTAAAAGTAGAACGCAAATGTGTTATCGGGCCGCCACTGCTTATCAGCAGCCGCAGTCTGCATCCACGTGCGGGTAGTGGGCTGATGTTGGTTTGCTGCTTATTGACAGCCACCATCGGACACCTCGCGCGGGGTGTGGATGCTAGTTCTGCGCGTTGACATGGCAGCTACTCAAGGCCAGCACCAAGAGCAATGCAACGGAGCCGCGCAGCAAAAGTGCAACCACGCTGTAGCATGCCTGATATCTCGTTTGTCTCACCTTTATTTATGGTGCGATGCACTGGTTTTGATTTTAAGTTGACCCGCCCTCCCCACTTTGGATTTTTAAAATTTGAAAAATAGGTCGACTTACAATCATGTAAATATGGGACTCATCATTCATGGCGGCAAGCTCTCTACTTTCTTCTCACGTTTGTCCAACCATCATGTTATGCCCACAGTCATGTCACACCCACTGTCATGTCACGCCCACTCTCATGTCACGCCAACTGTCATGTCATGTGTTGCATGACTTGTGCTTTGCTATCCATCAGTCGAGGTGATCTCATGGTGCTCCAGGATGATGTTGCGATAAATTGAAGACGATGACACACCCAATGGTGTTAGAAAGAGTGCTTGCACTAGGCCTGCCAGCATAGGTTGCCACACCCACTCATGAGTGCACTCATATCGCCCTCACTCACACTACATTTGTGAGTGTGAGGGAGTGGACGGGAGTGTGAATGCCAGTGAGTGGATGTGAGTGTGAGTGCAAGTGAGTGGAGATGTGTGTGAGTGCAAATGAGTGGATGTGAGTGTGAGTTGCCATGAGTGTGATTGAATGAGTGAATGTGAGCGTGAGGGCAGATGAGGGTGAGTAGCGATGAGTGGATGCGAGTCGATGTGAGTGGCTGCAGGTGGTGGGTGGATGCGACAGTGAAGTTTGCCACTTGCGTTTCACGAAGATGGTATCCACTTTGTTATTTTCCTGTTGTTGACAGCTGAGGGAAGCAAATATTCACTACCAAGCACGCTTGAGGCAGCATAAGACATCATGCCAGTTTCTTTGGACGCCCGAAGCAGAAGTTTCCGCTGGTGTGGGAACGACAGTGTTTTGGTGCTTTTTTGCCTTACTGGTGCAGTAAGCTGCTACGGGGTGTGTCTGATCCTTTGATTTAATTGCACATTGCCACTGCTAGAAAGGTAGACATCTCTTGTCATGCCTCCTACATGGCTCGAGCTCATATACGCATAGTTCTAATGCTTACTGCTGAAGCAATGACTGCCTGCTTTTCAGCAATAACTAGTGTAAAGTGGGATTTTGAGCACTGCAGTGAACGCATGCGTTTTTTCTGTGCCCTGGTGTGTGCATTGTAAAGCCCTGCTCTGGTCCTAATTTTTTATTGGACTGGACCCGGAACCAGCAGAGCCTTTCATTGCTGATGCAGGTTTGCCCTGCGTTGCAAACCAAGCGTGTGGCTTTTATTTTTTGTATGCACAGCATGAGACATGGTGATGTCTTGATGCCGAAGAGATAGCTGAAGTGGTAATATTCAATGTTTCAATCTGTTGCAAAAATGCTTGTTTCGTGTCTATGGTGACGAATTGTTGCGTCGATTTCGGCAGTGCATATGAGGTGGCAACCAAATTTTCCTCACCATTTTCGATTGGTTGAATGTGCAGTTTGAACTTAATTCTTGTGTACTCGGGGAAAAGGATCTAAAATATAATATCTCTCAGCATTGTCACACTTTCGCATGAGAAAAGACTGCAAAAGAAAAGCACTACAAGCGAATGAAAGCTAATAAGAATCAAGCTAGGGTCGACAGTTCTCGTTTCACCTAAAGGCATCCTGCAAGTGAGTACTACTGTTCAAACTGCCGATACCAAGGAGGCAGTGAAGAAAAACCATCTGACAGACACTGTAGCCAAAAATGTGACGAAAAGAGAACAGGGGGGTTGGGGCGGGGGCTAGAAAGGAGGAGGGGTGCAGAAGGGGTGCACAGGGCAACTATTTATAAATAGGTCGAAGGGTGCTGGCATGTTGGACACTGGGCTGCTCATAGAACAGGAAAGAATTGAGGATTAAGCTCCCCCATGCGGCCCCCAGATTACAAAAAAACTTTCTTTTTTTTTAGAGTCGTGAAAAGGCTCCCGCTCCATCATGCACA
The DNA here is from genome assembly GCF_052857255.1 of Amblyomma americanum. Lineage (NCBI taxonomy): Eukaryota > Metazoa > Arthropoda > Arachnida > Ixodida > Ixodidae > Amblyomma > Amblyomma americanum. Next base: position 241,164,950 of record NC_135497.1, read on the forward strand.
CGGAATGCAGTCGGCCCTGCTAAGTCAACAACTCCATACAAGCTTCCGCTGCATGTGTGCAAGGCGTGTTTCTGATTTGTGGCACCAAATATTCGGCACTCAGGGAGTGAAATAGGCGTGTGAAATGCAGTTCTGTTTTTTCTTCGTGTTTGCAGTACTTTAAGTGGAATAACATTTGTTTATGCACTCTGATTTCAGCAGTTCTAACCCCCCCCCCATCCCCCCCCTTGATATCTGCACAGCATGAGGAATCCTTTCAAGCGGATGCTATGATTTCCTCTAAGAACTTCTGGATAGGGTTTTTTCCCAATAACGTCCTGAAGTTTCAGAAGGGTGTGCACTGCAAAATGGCTCACAAGTTAACATTCTTCCACGAACGGCATTTCCTCGATCAACAACGCAGCGGACTACAGGAGAATAACTAGGTGCAGTATTAGCACTCCCTATGCCTACACAGATGTGCTCGTGGTGTCCGCACGCACCAGCCTCAAGCGAGTACACTGTGCTGGTTTCTCAAGCCTTCTTCAGGCAGGGATTATGTGCAGTGCAGACAACATACTGCACGGCAGGCGTGTCCACATATCGTCATGCATACCTGCTCTGGCTAGATGAAGACAGCCCTGCCCTTATATATGCCCCAAAGTAAGCCCAAGAGGCTGTTGTAAAGGGATTGATAATGGCAACTCTCCTCTGGATCCTTTTTCTGCAGGGCAAATCTGTATTTGGAGCCCATTCCAGTCCCTTTTCGGGAGAAACTCGCTCGGTCTTTTCAAAAACACTCGATTTTTCATGCCGCAAAAAGTATTCATAGTTGCCAGTTGCCTCCAATGTGTTCATGCATACTCACGGACGCGTCATTGTCAAGGCAAACTCATTATTGTTACATAGGCACGGTTGAAAAACGTGTCTCGTCTTGCTGAGACACTCATCATCTCAGCAGCAAGTGCAGAAGCACACGTGCATAGCATTGGTTCGGGCCATGGAAGATTAAGTGACTACTTCCTTCGAGCATTGAAACTGAAAATTGGCCAAAGAGACCGACAGAGCCCCAGGTGGCTCACCACAACATATGTGCGACGTAAGCTATTCTAGAGGTGAGTGAACGTTAATGTAGTGAGTGGACATGAGCGTAAGTGAATGGTTGTATGAGTGGACATGTGTGTGTGAGTGAGTGGTTGTGAATGTGAGCGGTCATGAGTATGAGTTTGGGGGAGGGGTTATTGGTGTAAGTGGACTTGAGTGCGGGTGTGATTGAGTGGTTGTGGATGCGAGTGGTCATGACTGTGAGTGAGTGGTTGCGAGTGGTCATGAGTTTGAGTGCGAGTCAGTGGTTGTTTGTGAGTGGATGTGAATGTGGTTGAGCCACCTCTCATGCTGCAGAGGTATGCCTGCCAGTCATTAAAATCACATCATTGTCATCTGGCATGCAGTCTTATTCTTAGCTTGCTGCCAAGTATCAGTATTGACTGTTACTCATTGATTGCCACTTCTCTGGCATTAGTGGCTGAGTCTGGGTTATAAAACTTCAAAAGAAGAACCCTGTGGCACATTCTGAATAAGTGTTATCCTAATGTTTTTAACAATTTTTTTTCATGAATTCATGTTAGAAAATTGGGAGTAGTAGTAAATTGTGGTTGGTGGTGCATAAGGAAAGTAACTGTGATGCAGCACGTTTAAATATACATTTGACAAAGGCTAGTAGCACCTCAATAACACAGAACAAGTTCTTCCCAGACTGTTTGAACTTTGTATATGTTTTTGTGGTTCAGAAAAATCTTTTCAAAGGGCATCGATTGCGTCTCTGAACTTAGGTTTCTTTTATTTGGCCACACAGAACTGTTTCCAAGTGTTGATCCCGTACGTTCTGGAAGTCATCCGGCGATTGGTGAAAGTTAGTGAGGTAAGTACTCAATGTTCATGTCTTTGCTATTGTAATGTTGTTGGAAATATGGAAGTGCAAAGCACATCAGTTTTGCTATAAGCTATCTCAATGTTCTCTGTCATCTGTTGCCCATGTGATCCTTTTGTCGCATTTCTTTTTAGTTTTTGTTTGCATTCATATGCTTTTGTTTCTTCCCAACTTTAGTGGCATCAGTTTGGTTTTTAATAGCAATGTCACTGGTTGCAGTCCTATCTGTGTTTAACCCTTTCTGTACCATGCCCATTGAGCTCGGGTCACCGGTGACCCATAGATAATGTGCACTATTTCAATGCTACCAGTAAACTTGCCGACTTGTTACACTATCAGTTATGCAGTCCAAGAAGTCAACTTTCAATTTCGAAGTATAACTGCTACGAAGCGGTGAATTTTTGCGTGGAACTGAAGTGTGCTCAACTTTTCTTAGCCAGTAGGGAAAACTCCCTGAGATCCGGACCATCTTGCAAACCACCTTGTGGTGGTGGCTTTTTTGGCTGTAGCAATAATATTTTTGAATGCTAATAGAGGCAGTGAGCCCCTCGATGATGGCAGATAGTCTAGTTTTAATTTTGACAATAAGACGAAATCAGCCCAAAACATCAACTGCTGTTCGCTGGGGAGCATTGTTTTCTACCTGCTACCACAGTACTAATTTTTTCTGGCACCTAAAGTGTAATAGATATGATCAGAGTACTTTGGCCACTACTATTTGCCATCTATCTACATTATGTAACCAAGATTTGGTACTGCCATCTCTCAGACGCAGCTGTTCTGCTCGGAAAAAGAGCCTTCCCCTTGCATTGACCTATGCAGTGAGGGCAGTGGCACCTGTGCGGTGAAGCAGACATATGATGAGATGTAACAATGTTATTGGGTTCTTTTTCTCAACAGCAGCAATAATTAAGATTTCAGTCCACCCTAATAAGTATGCCTGGATGCTAACCCTAAGCAAACAACCTCGAAATAAATCTGATGCCCATAAAAAAGGCTGCCAGTGCAGAGGCGTGTCGTCCAGTGCCTTGCTTATTTCCAAGAACCTCGCTGAGCTCCTATGATTACATCTCTACTGGAGGTTTGCGAGCTTGTTTTCTGGTATCCCAGGTTATCCTCCACAAGGCATTTTACTACTCTTCTGGGCTTACTGGGTGTCTGCATGTGTCTTTAAACATTGAGGAACTGTTTCGTGCAGTGACACGGGAGCCTTGGTTAGTTTTTTTTTTTTTTTGTAGCTGAAAAAATTATTGGGGTGCAACTCTGTTTTTATGCATAACATTTGTCACGTTGATTCAAAACATTTTACTGCACAAGGTACATGTTAGTCAGTTTTTTTTCTTTCATGATAGGTATTCGTATTTCTAGGTTTTGCTGTCATCTTCTCTAGATTTTTCCAGTTTACAATCTTTCTTGTGGATTACAATTCTGCATATACTCTTTTAATGTCTGTCATTCAGAAGACCATTGGTGTTGGTACATGTGTTGTTACTTTCCAGCATTTTTCAACCAAAATATTTTGATAAAAATAGCTTTTATAAGGCCTTAAAAATAAAAGGCTGCTTTTATGAGGTAGTACACATTTTTTTTGTAGCTCGAAGTACTTGTCAGCCAAAGCATTAAAACTTTCAGGTGCGTTATGCAAAAAACGAGCAACATTTTATATATTTCAGTTTTTCTGGAACATTTTTTTTCTTTTCGCGTTATAAGCTGAACGTCATGAATTTTACAATAATTTTCAGCAATGTTTGTATTAGAAGAATAAAATTTCACATTATTGCCTAATATTTCTACTTTAATTGGTTACTTTCAAATAGTACATTTATTTGGCTACATTTTGATGTGCTGCTCACTCATGTAATTTACATCATTTTTCAGTGAAAAATAGTTAAAAGAACATACAAAAAATGCCCAGTTTTCTCATGATATGGAAAAGTTAATGTGCTCAGTCTAAAAATTTTAATGCCTTTAGTAGGAATAAGAGCTCCTGTCTTTTGTGCTGTTTTGCCATGAGTATGAGCTAAACATGCGTTTTTTATTCTTCTGGTGTATACTTTTGGGAATAGGAGAAGGCAACAGAAGCACTGGAACTTTTTGATGAACTGATCGACTCGGAAATTTCAATCCTCCTGCCTCATATTAAGCCGCTGATTAAAATGTGCCTTGAGGTATGTTCTTCTTTTGGTGATATTTGCTGCCAAGTTTTGTTTTTGCCTTGTGAAGTTTTTGTCTTCACCTGGTTGCTACTCTGAATATTCGGAAGGAGATGAGTTGGTAGACTGGAAGCCTGTACGGTGGTCTTCCATGGCCATGGTTTCAGAAGCTTCGTAATGAAAGCATTAGAACTTGTTCATGCCTGAGCTCGGAGAGAAGACGTCTACCTTCTTAATATACTTTTGACATCGAAATGCAAAAGAGAAATGCAGAAGGAAGAAAAAAGAAAACAGCTTAGAGATTGACCAGTGTCAAATAGAACAGTGTTAAACAGTGTTATGACGGTAGAACTGTGCATGTGTAGAACTGTGTGTGTCACTGTTTTGTTTGCTGTTTGCTTAAGCTGAATCATCGTGGAAGAGTTTGTTGCAATTTGGCTTTTGCTGATTAGCTTTTAAACATTGCAAATCCGCAAGGTTGACACCCAGTGAAATGTTTGAGCATATATTAAAAAAAAGTAACTGCAATCCATTGCTTTCTCATAGCAAATGCACTTAAAAAGGTTTCTTTTTGGCAGAAATTGGGCCTTGACAAAGTGGTGAATGTTTCTGATTAGCCAGTTAGTGTTCCATATCATTGTGCCTTTTTTTGAACAGTGACCTTACTGCTGCCATCATGTTTTCAGCCATACCTGTAATTCTTGATTGTGAGTTGTGAGCTTCGTAGTTTCATTGCTCAGTCCTTCATTTAACATGGGGATTATATTTTAGACAGGGGAATGATGGAAGCTACATTTCGAAAGCATGAGCACGTCCTCTTGAGTCTTTGTGCAAGATTATTCTCATAGTGCAGGAAGTATAATGCTTGATGCCTGAATTTAATTTGTGTGACAGTGTGCATTGGCCACAGGGCAAATTTTCTTCAAATTGTTGGCCTTTTGCAAAACATTAGTTCATAATAATTAGGTCATTCATGATTCCCCATTCTTCAGCTGTCATGTTATTTTTCATGCGTAAAATGAGAAAAACAAAACAGAAGCAATAATTTGTGCTCTAGGTGTTGAAGTGCAACAATTTTGCAATATAATCTTCTCCTGGCACTCCTTGCGTCTGAGTCTATTTTCCTAAGTTCAAAGCATTCTTTGAGAATATACAGGAGTAGGAGTAGGAGCTCTGCTCTTTAGTGCAGTGCAATGAACCCTTTTCATAATTCAACTAGTTGGATTCACCACACTGTGCTATGCCCTAGTAATGGCCTCACTGGCCATCTGTAAAACAGATGCAAGTGCTTAACAGGCGGATATGCTATTGTCACAAGAAGCACATTGTCATGTTCCAGTCATAAAGCACAATTAGTAGGTCTATATTCTGTTTTCGAAATTTACAAATCTGCCGTTAAACTGTTGCGTATCATGGAGGTGAAGGTGGCATAACAATTACTAAAGAGTTCTCTAGTCTGCAGACATCTGGGATACACATGCATTCATTAAGCAAGGAGCAGTGTAAAGGGCTTGTAGTCAGTGCTACAGGATGCTGACAGTACATGCATCTGCATTGGTGCCTCTGTTTTACATGACATCTAGTTGACTACTCACACTTGCACCCACATGGAAGTGTACTCTTTTGTGTGTTCTTGCTCTTTAGAAGGAAATACGCTAGCTTGACTGTTGAGCCTAAGACCTTGGTTAGATGGCTAGAGCAGAAGAAAGAGATAGAAAAACTCACTTTATTTTTTTTTTGCATAATATTAGGCACTGAGGATTTCAGTAACTTGTCATATTAGTGGCAGCTGATCACCTGTTGTGCTGATGCCAGTCAGGCACGTCGGAAGGATGGGGGAGAGGTGAGAGGAAGGGGGGGGACTGAACAGTGGCTGGGCAGAAGAGGTGGTACTCCAAGTTCATATGAAGGGAACAGCGATTGGGGCATGAGGGGTCTGAGCATAGCTAATACAAGGGGTGAGGAGGGTGTTTGCCTGGATTTTATGAAGGATGTGTAATTGTTATGGAAACAAAGAATAACTGCGCAAAAGGACGGGACAAGACAGAAGATTCACACGAGACAAGCGCAGACTAAGAAGTTTATTGCACCAACGCCTCCTTCCTTCGACAACAAAGCGCATGCGCACCAACTGCAAAGACAAAATCCATAATCATCACGTCAAACCAAGAAACTCCAACTCCTTGCGGTACAGGTATATGGAAGCCTCGCTAACACATTTTTCAGGCCCTAATCTCGCGATTTCCAAGGCTTCAATAACGTTGTTTTTTTTTGTCCCTCGCGCGTCCGATAAACCAGTTGTTAGTCTGCGCTTGTCTCGTGTGATTCTTCTCTCTTGTCCCGTCCTTTTGCGCAGTTATTCTTTGTTTCCATAATGTCGTACCAACTAGCCCCTCACCATACTCTTTTAGATGTGTAATTGGTTTATGGGGTTTAACGTCCCAGAGTGACTCTGGCTGTGAGGGACGCCGTAGTGGAGGGCTGTGGATAATTTCGAGGGGCTCCTTAAAGTGCACTTACATCGCACAGTACATGAGCCTTTAGTAGGGGTGTGCGAATATTGAAATTTTCAAATACGAATATGAAGAAAAAATGGCTTCGAATATCGAATATCTGGTCAGCACAAAAAATAAATTCAGAAAAGATAAACAAGCAAACATTGTTGCTCATATTTTTTTTTTTAATACTGTATGGCCTTTGCAACTGAAATAAACAAAACTAGACTGCCTGAGCACCGTATAAAAAAAAAACATGATGTGCGCAGAAATGTATACTACTTTCATTCATTCATTTATTAAGTCCTCAAAGGCCCCATTTAAGGGGTATTACATGAGGGGTGGGCGGGGAGTACGGCAGTTATGACAAAAAAAAATGATTTTCGATGGCAGTCTTGAATTGTTGAAGATCTTCAAGGGAAGCGATAATAGAACAGCATAGCAGTATCCAACCTGTAATGTGGTCAGGCAAAACGAAATCCATAACATGACAAGACTGGAAACAAAAATAACACGATGGCTAGTAAAACCTTATTTATTCGGAGTTCAAATAACCAACAGAAATGCCTAGGTAATTCGAAGGTTGACATACAAAATGCCCCGCAGCCCCGAAAAAAAAGAAAATTACTGAAAATGCGGTAGTCTTATGAGGTGGCTCTATCATGCAAGCACCCGTAATCACGTGACGAGCACCGAGTTTCGGCGTGCTGGAAGACATCGCGAACACAAGCGAGATGGGAACGCACATTGACGTCGGAATGGCGAGACTGCTTCTAAAAAGGAAAAAAAAAAATGACCAGCGACGCGTCAGTCAGCGTCTGAAAGCGGCACGGTGCTGAGATTGGACTACTGGTGAATGCACGGGCCGACAGTTGCAATTGCCACGGGCGAGTGTCGCCCGAAGCTCAGAAACCAAAACTACACGGCCAGGTTATTTTTTTTGGCCTAGTAACAGGGACCCTCTGAACATTGTCAAGCCTGCAGTTATGCCCACTTAAAAGGTGCATGGGTTACAGTGCACCATGCAATAGGCGGGATTTTTACAGGATCGCTTGCCCTGTTGTTACACCTTGACTCGCCCCTTCGGGAGCCTCACGCAAATTTCTGCAAGTAGGTTTTCCCGCATAGCGTAGTTGACCAAAATAAGATGGCGGTGGTCACGCTCAGAGAGTTAGGGTGACAGAACGAATGGGATGGGTGTGGGCATTAATTAGATGACATATTACGGAAGGATAAAAAAATAAACGCGCGTTGCAATTGTTAGAAGCGGGTCGTCCCCCATGTTGTTCGCAGCACGTGTGGTATGTGGGAAAGCCCACTTGCGGAATTGCGCACAAGATGAAGCCTAGCGGCATCGGAATGCGAACGGTCCACGCGATAAACGATGGGGAAGAAAGAGAACAGGGCCTTTATATTGTTTTCCTGAAACTTTAAACCCTATATTCAGATAATTTGCCCAGATACTGTGCTTTTGCCACAATCAAATTTATGAAAGTCGGCGCGGTATACGATCGCTGCCGAGTATTCAGGAACTTCAAAATATTCGGAAATTCACGAATATCATTTCTTGAATACGAATATGAACCGAATATGAAACATATTCAATTCGCATTCGAAATTTCAAATATTCGCACACCTCTAGCCTTTAGCATTTCGCCTTTATCGAAATGCAACTGCCACAGGTGGGATAGAACATGTGTCTTTCGGGTAAGCAGCTCTGCATCATAACCACTGAGTCACCGTGGTGGATGAAAGATGTATAATTCAGATACAGTGAGGTCAGGGTGGAGTGCAGGAAACTGTTTGCTTTTCCCAATTGAGAGACAACCACTAAGAAGCAATTATAAAGTATGAAAAATTTTTGTTCTTCATTTTGGCATTCTTTGTCATCAGTTTCCTTGATTTCAGCTTTGAAGGGTACAAAGAAAGCAAGCATTGTGTGTATGAAACTAGGTAATTGTATTTCACATGGGTTGTAGTGCTTTGCTCAGTTTTGTTTTCTAGTATATGTGTGCTATGCATTTACTGTGCATGAGCTCTATTGATATGCATGAAAAAACTCAGTCTTCATGTATATTTGGATGACGATTTGCTAGATATGATTTACTGTTACTGAAGTGTCTACACTGAAAAATCACACGTGTAGGAATTTAAAGAGACACTGAGGACAACCCCATCAAATTTTTATTCTTAGTGAAAGTGATTCTGTCTGTTTCTGAGTATGTTGACATTTGTCTGGCAGCAGAAGACACATTTATAGCTGAAAAAATTGTATTAAAAACTTGCCCACCACTTCAAACTCAAGACATCTACACCGACACAGATTTTGTGATTACCGTTTTGAAGTGAATGGCGGTGTAGCCTAGCCTCTGGGATCCGCACCCAAAAGACTGACAATGCATTGCAATTTATTTTGCAAAATTTCGCAGTGATGCTGGCATCTGTATTTCATTTTTTTGGCCTGCTCTCCCTTTTAAAAGCTCCATTATCAGTGAAAGTAATGTCTTTGTCATTGGATGCAGTAATGTATTGGTACAGTCAGACTTAGTTTGTCCTCATTGTTCGTTTAAGTACATATGATTGTCTTACATACAACTATATCTGCACAGGTGCAGTATTCTTTTTGTCTATCTGATTCTATCATGAGAGTCTGCTTATCCACTCCAGGCAACACACCAAAAGTGTGCGGAATAGGACGAGAGCTGCATTTAGGCAAAAGAAAGCGTGACGCTACCACCGTGGGGTCTGAAATAATTTTTGTGCCATTTTAAATACAAATACCTGCCAAAGAAGCAAGCTCTAGGCTTCTTTTGCGAGCACTGTGGATTTTACGCTAGAATATTCTAGTATTTTTGTACAAGTGTCTGACAGTAGACCTTCATTGCATACGCGAAGCATGGTTCTCAACTGACTTGGGCAAACAGCCAAAATTAGTAGCTTTATCTTTTCAGATTGCCAGTGACTCCAAGAGTGGCGATGTACTGCGTGTGCGAGCCATGTCTGTCCTGAGTTGGATGATCAACGTCAAAAAAAAGGTTTCTTTTCTGCGTTTGGTTACTCTTGCAATTGCTGAGTGGAGATGGTGCTGAGACATGATTATCACTATGCAAACTCTGGTAAATCTTTTGCAGTAACCTGTTTCCACTGTGTAAATATTTTTCGACTAGTTAGGAGCATATCAACATATATTCTTAATCATTTATTGTTGTTCTTGTTCATCAGACAACTTTTGTTTGGGTAGTGTGTTGTGGTTTATTGAAAATTTTCTCTCTTTGAAGTCTTGCTTGAGGCATTTATTTCTATATTTGCTTCCACTTGGCATATTTAAAAATGTGTCATGATTAAATAAAAGTGTATGTAAAGCTCACTGAATTGTGACTTCATTAAAATAAATTTGAGTCACAAGAAGAAAGTTAGATGTGACATAGGTGGGGAATCTACAAGGGGAAAGTTGTATTTCATTAGACCATCATGTTCTTGCCAGTACAGTTTGCATTTAATTTCTGTAATGTTAAGTTTTCTTTACTGTGTTTACTGTGTATAGTATGTATGGGCCCTTTGTTTTTTGGTAAAACCCAGTTTTTCTCGATTTTAGTAGCCATACTTGTTTATACCCCATGTCTTTCAGAAACATATTCTGCCTCTGAAAACGGCGGATATGGGCAGTTTATGAAAACTAGCACCTACCCTTAATCCCATTTAAGAAAAGTGTGCATGCATAATTGTTGGTAATCTAACCCTTATCACTCTCCTTAAAAGAACCGACCACTGACCAAAACATGTCATGAGATAATGGCGGGAATGAAAAGATCTTGCCTCATATTATAAGAATTGAGCACTGCAGTATCAAGGAAACTAGGGCTTATAACTTTAATTTGGCATTCAAAATCGCATAAAACAGCTCCTTGTTGTGAAACCCATCACTATCAGCGTAGCCCACCACATGACCGCATCTCGATAAAGTATCACTTATTTGTTTTAAGTGCACACAGTCTTTTTTTTCTTTCAGGAGTGTTTGTCATGCTGTATTACCGTTTAAACTCGCTCCAATGTGCCCTTCAGTGAAAAACAACACTCCCTTCCCATCGTCGACCATGAGCTTTTAGCTTCTGTAACTAGATAGCGTTACAGTGTTTTGAATTTCTTGGATGGAGCAGCAACCACGGTCTACTAAATCTTGCGTCAGCGAGGTATACATCGCTGTGCCGTAACAGCTTTGGGTGTGGAAACTAAAATTGACTCTACTCTATACTAAATATACCTTATTACTGTCTGGTGGGTGAAATATATTATCAGTATTTGTCTAAGCTTTTTTCCCCACGTGCGATTGCCATCGCGCTCACTGATGACGGTTTCCTGCATCAGGATACATAAGAAAAGGTGCATGCACTGATTTAAAAATTCTTGGTAAAAATTTTCTACAGCGTTTCCAACAAAACGATAGGATCCAGCACCTTTGACAGCAAGCTTTCTGTTGTGGCAAAAAAAAAAAAAAAATGGGTTCTTAAAAATCAGTGTTTGGTCCCCCATAGTCTACTTTAGCACCTGGTGCTCGAAGTGAGCAGTATGCATTAAAGGTCTCGGTCCACAAGACTGGTTGGGATAACTGTGTGAAGTGCTACTTGTTGCTAGTCGATGCTGCTGTGTTGTGCATCCATATAGGACCTATGATGCTGAAACCTTTAGGGTGATAAGGTTAATATGATAATGGTGATCAGGCTTTAGGAGTTAGTGCATGGAGATGTCCAACAGGTCCAGGATATGTGTGGCTGTGCTGCAATTGCACACATTAACAATATCAGGTAGTTTTTGGAAACTACAAATGTAACGTTTGGTAGCTGACATTTCCTTGATGTAAGTTAGCTTTAGCCGCTTGTTTGTCAAATTGATGTATTTTGTGCCTTTCAGTAAAACAGGTGTTAATATTTTAATTCCACAAATACAGTCGAGCCCACATATAACGCCCCACTTAAGACGAACTTTTGCTTATAACGAATGAGACCTGCATAACCATCAAAATATACATTGTTTCAGTGACACAAAATCACACGTATAACGAATGTCATTAAGCCCTGCTGATCGGTTACAGCGAACGGACGGCGTAAACCCAGCGCTGCGATGCGAGATAACCTGCCTCTGGCCCCTTTGTGCGCCCGCCACGTGTTATGTTTTCCTGAGCCTCATCGCAGGCGAACTGCCCACCACCGTTTCGTGCCGCTCTGAAGCGAGCTACCCTTTCTGCGCCGACATGCCTTCCCCGCCCCTCCTCACAACTCCGCTCCCCTCTCCTCACTCTCTTGCTAATCCGCGCGTGGCCTCCACGATCAACCGGACTGTCGCCAGTGCTGATCGCGGAGACCACGCTCCGTGAAGCAGGCCTTCCGTGGGAGCCAAGAGGTGGCTGCACTGACGCTCACGGACACCTCTCATTGTTCTCTCCTCTGGCACTGTGCATCTGTATCTTTAGCTTGATTGCCACCTGTACACGTTGCACGTCTACCCCATCGCGCGCTTTTGTCACTCTTGTTGCGGTGCGAACGTTTCGTTGGCTTCGTTGAAATCTTGGGCCCTGGTTGTAATTCGGGATGCCGGACGGGAACACCATGTCCATTTCCATTGTATTCAGCGGTAGAGATGATGAAAGCGGCCTGGGCGGAGGCGATGTCCACTGGTGAGCGGAGCTCCTTCCCCAAGGCTGGCTTCGTCGACACAGTGTCTGATGCCGAGCCTGATACTTCGGAAGATGACCAGCCGGCGGCGATTTGTGGCAGCGCGTCGTCGACTCTGACATGGGGGGTCATGGTTGGAATGATTTTATTTCTGTCGATGACGACGCCGACACCGCTGAACCATGCACGGACGAGGGCATCGCTTCTGAAGTGTGGGACGAGAGTGACGCGGAGGAATCAGATGAGGATGAGGAGAGCCTCAGACAACTTGTCGATGCCAAGGGCCTCGGCAAAGAGCATACTTCTGCTTTAAATAAACTGGAAACCTCCCTCATCGGATCTGCACTGCAAAGAGAGATGTCCATCACGGACTTTTTCACAAAGAAAAAAATTTGTGTTTTGACAAGCAACTGTCTTTAAAGCTGTGGCCCACTTACTACGAACTTCGGGATGTAACGACCGGACACCGCATGATGATCATGTTCGTTATAAGCGGGCTCGACTGTAACAGAGAAACCTGAAATACCCTAATTGTGTAACAAATTCAAGAAAAAGGTGGTTTCTATTTAGTTTTTTGGCACAAGGATTAGATCTTCATTATTACCCTTTGAATGTAAAGAATATAAAATGAGGTAATCAGGGGCCCTTTGCATGTTTTTTTCTTGTTTTGTATGCCACACATATGCACGCATGTGTGCAGGTACACGCGCTCACTGATGGACAGGGAGACGAAAGGGTAAAGAGAAAGATTGTGCCACATAAGTTCAATAACAATAGGTAAACACTCCAGGGAAATTATTTTTTGTAAACTGAAGTCATGTTGCTGCCTTAGACATCAGTATTTTTATGCTGTTTTCCAGAAAGTTGGTCTCATAGCCGTCTGAAAGTTTTTCAGGTGTAATAGTAGTTGTTTGGTGTGGGCTAGTTGGTATATATTCAAAATTTGAAAGTTTGGTTCAAAGGACAAGAACAAAGAACACAACACAGGACTGATGCCAATTACCAGCTGAAGTTTACTACCAAGTGGTTGAACAGCCACCTCACATGCGGGCGGTGTGGGGTTCGATCCCCAGCGCCGCCGGGCACCCACCGGTGATACAATGGGTACAAGCTTCCCCCCTGGCCTGGTGCTCGACTTGTCAGGGGTGAAAGGCTTGGAAAAAAAAAGGTCTTTGACACCATCTTGCGTAATCGAAAATACCTTGTGCCATGTCGCTCTTTGGCCATAGATGCCCTTGCGCCATAAAAATCCATAATCATCATCATGAAGTTTGCTACCAAGCCATGCCTTTTTAATGAAGCCAACATGTCACCACCATTTTTTTTTTTTTTAGCAGAATCACGCTACTATGACGCTGTATCAAAGGTGCATGCATTAGGCAGAGTCACATGGATAGTTAAATTGGTAACCATGCCTAAAGCGATGTGTTTTTCCTGCAACTACAGCTATCAGCCAATGTCGTCAACCCATTCAGTTAAAAATAAAAAAATATATATAAACTGACAATAAGAAATAAGTGAAAAATTATAGATGAGGAATGAAAGCATTCTGATCATTAAGGTCGCTACAAGGTGTATAAGTAACTAGGAGTGAAGAAAATTTTTTATTTGTTAAACTATTGGTATAGAAGCTGAAATCATAAGACTGGCAAGTATTTTACTAAAACCCTCAAATCAGTGATTGCGAATACTTTTTGGAGGTGCTGAAAAATAAATAAAGCCTAACAAATGTCAATAATTCCTCAACTATCTGCTTAGAAATTCTAGCTCATTGCGATAAAGAAAAGGATATTGCAGGCTAATGCATGTCCCCAGGTTGGCTGAATAAATAGGCTTTGATGATCTTTCGCTCAATCCTGTTGCCCGCTCTGTTGAAGAAATTGTTATAGAAGCCAGGGTGACTGTTTTTGCAACGATTGCAATGGTCAACCAGGTGGCCTCCCAAGTTGTTGCACAGGAACAAGTTGTGCTCTCCAGTCCTTTCCTGTCTGTTCTATGCATATTTTATGTAACCAAGAGGTACCATTTATGCTACTCATGAGGTGAATTCTGTGTATTTTATCTTGTTTTTATTAGTGCACTGGCTTCATTTTCGTTCATTGAGTGCGCAAATTTTTTCTAACATGCACTGAGCCAAAATCACCACATTAGCACTGTACCTGCCAGACTCCTTCAAATTGTGTGAAAGCCCGCAATAACACATTGCTTGTACGGGATTTTTTTTTTCTTGTCTGTTTATCACATCGATCACGTGAACTTATAGCTTTCTTCGGCAGGTCCGTGCACCCTTTTGGGAAATGTTGACGGTGACACATTAGCTGTATAAAAATGCTTAATGGGGGACTTGGGTTTTTGAGGTGGAATTTTTTTTTTCTCTAGAGCAGTGAAATTTGGTGCGCTTACTGGAAAGTGCACTGAATGCTTAAATACAAGATTTCACTGACATATCTCAAGTAGTTTTGACTTAATAAATTTTTATATTCTTCATTGCTATCCCAAACTTGCAGAAAGCCTGGCAGGACAACAAAACAGGATAAGAGTCTGCATTTAAGTTTTACTCAAAGGAAGGATATATGCAGTGACATTCACCAAAAATCTTTAGCGGCTTAATATTTTTCTGCATAGAATGTTAAATCCGCACTTGCATAATCCAATCACTGTCATAAAATACAAAATCTGATGTTTTCTAAATTTCAATTTTTGTTTGGGTTTTCATGATTTCAAAGCCGCGCCCCCCTTAACTTGGCAATAAACTTCAGTTGACAGGTGGCACCAGTTTTGTGTTAAGTATTCTTCGTCCTCATCCTTTGCACCAAGCTTTCAAATTTTTTATAGCTTTTTCTCAGACTGGCAGAATTTCAGAAATTTGATATTGGGGCATCCGCAGGCACATTGTGGCCAAGGAAATTGACTAAAGTTGACTGACTTTTTTTTCCTGCTGTTACTCTCCTTGTGTCATACATAGTATAATCATAGTCACACTGCTTTGTGCAGTAAAGGTTTGTGCAAACCTCATCCATTATTGGTTTTCTGCAGACAATTGTGAAGCACAAGCTCATCCCCGAGATTCTGGAGGTGCTGTTCCCCATCATGGAAGAAGTGTCAGCTGGTGACCTTGACTCTGAGAACGAGGATGAGGACGATGAGCGATATTGCCAGTCTCCGTCCGCCTGTGCAGCTCAGGTAACGAGGCATTTCAGAGGAGTGTGGAGAGGCATAAACATTCCTTGTCACTCGTCACCTTATTCTCTATCTTCCTTGCTCACACACTAGGCTAGAGAGTTGGGCACCTTCCAACTAATTCAGAGTGTAACTATCATCTGCAAGCATTTACCGACCATTGTAACCACAAAAAACAAAGGCTTCTTTGCTTTCTCTTTTAATCTAGAGCGCACATTGAGTGCGCTTTATGATAGAGAATACACTAGCTTGTGTTGTTTGGTAAATTCAGTGCAGCAGAGCAAGAGTGTAAATAGTGTGGAGGCTTTGCCTCCTCGCATGTTTTCTGCTAGGTTCACGTCTGCTTGCATGTTGCACGTCACAATAAATGCGCACATACACAATGCCATTGCCCTAATTGCTACGCTCTGCTTCATGTTGGAGAGGTAGGAGGCAAAGGGGGGCTTAGTAGACCACAATTTATGCAAGATTCTTGTTGCTTAAGGTGCAGAGCAGAGCAATTTGGGGAATTCCATCATGCTTGGACCTTTCCATCGTGAATGATGAAGTGTGCAGCTGGGAGCAAGTGTAGTATGTAACAGGCAGTGGGGAGTGCCTCCAGACATAAAACAGCTGAACTCGCCATACTGTGACACCGGTTGTGACACATGAGCAAGGGCCATATGCTCATGTGTTAACTCTTGTAGATTGCATAATTGTATAGCTTGCCACTGTATCTACTACTACTATCTGCACTTCTGTGTGTGGCAGTGTACGTTCCGAGTGCGTACCTGGGCTGGGCAGACATTTAGTGTCTCCACGGTTCATGTAGTCTCCATGCTTTACCTGCTGACTGCATGGAAGGTGATGAGCGCACTTTAATGTGCGTAGTTCATGTGAACTTTTTCAAAGTTGAAGAATAAAGGTGTCTCAGCACTTGAGTGCTATGTGGATTTAAAACTTGCCCAATACCAAGTCCTAGTTTTTGAAAACAGTTGTGTCACTTTCATATGTATTTTCATTGTCAACTCCATATTTTACCCTCAGAAACTGAAATAAGTCTATCAAGCCAGCGAGAGCAATAGGAGGGAGTTAAACTTGGGCAAAGTGAACATAGGGAACCTTGAGCCTGACTTTCTTGTTTCTCCTGATAAAACAAGCTCATTGAATGTGTAAAAGTCGAAGCAGCACTTGTGTGGATGAAGCAATGTATATGCCTTACTACACGATCATCAGTGGAGCTGTGTCTGCAATTTTTTTTTTATTTGCGTGTAAATGAGAAGTTTCTCACTGTGATGCAGTTGCATTCTTTATTGCTTAAATTTTTGCATATGCATGCTTGTACAGTGTCTCAACCCAGATGTGAAAATAATTGACTAGCATGAATATAATTAACCATCTCTGAAACGAAGCACAATTTTTGCTACAGTTTTTAACAATGATATTGCCATTGCCTCTTTCTAGCTATGTTCTGAAAGGCTGGTTAAAAGTAGAGGTGTTCTAGCAAGCACCAAGAAAAAAGGATCATTAGTACTGGCACCTGGCATACTACTGAAGCTTGATCTCATTATTGAACGCGTCCCTCATAGCCTGAGTCACTTTGGAATGTTAAACAACCATATGCCAATGATTACTGAGCTTGTGAAAACTGAAAAATTTTTATACATACAAGGTTGCAGTAAAGCAGAACAGCAGGAATCAGAGCGAAAACGACAACCTGTAATCACAGTGGTGTTTAGCTAACTTTATGTGGTTTGAAAAGAAAATGTTCATATTGTAGAACAGCGCCTAGGCATTGCTGCTTTTCGTGTGCTTTGTGGCCTCAATGATGAGGAAGGTTTTTGCTGGTTGTCTTCTGTCATGTAGCCCTGAAAAAGTCAGCTACATTTTCTGGGTAATTAGCCGTTGTTCTCAAGTGCACTAAATTAGCTGGTGACGATGGCTGCGAGTTTTGTTGACAGCATCAGATGAATGTAACGTGCAGTTACACCTGTAGGGTGCTTACAGCAGCTGGCTGTACAGGCCATCTCCCACCACCACACTGGAGCATAGTGGCTCCTTCAGGGCACTGTGATTTGTATGCAGCAGCATCCGCAGAATGCAAAAAGAAGGCCCTTCCCTGCGTAAGCACAATAACTGCAAGATTCTAGTTCAAAGAACACTATACATACTTGTTTTAGTGCACTGTTGGGAGCATTTGCAATACAGGGAAATTGGAACAAAAGGGCTTAAGCCATGCCATCTCGTTAAGAACGCAATTTATGGTGTTGCTGTCGGGCAGCATGGCAGCATTCTACAGCAGTTGCTTACGCTTCATGCTTCACGAGAAAACACTGGATTCACAGGACTTCACGGCCACTTCGCCTTTTGTACTTTTGCACTACTGGTACAGAAGCTACTGGTACATGCTCCACATATACAGTAGCTTCTGTGAGTTATTTTTGTAGCTAAACAACCTGTGGGAACCTTAATCGGCCTTTGCCCATCTCAAGCCCTACCAGTGTCGACCCAGAGGCAGTGAGATGTCATGTATTCTCAAAAGTGGCCTTTGGCAGAAAATTTTTTCTTTTGTAGCTTGCGCTTGTCGAAGGACAAGCTCGAGAGCAGTTTTGTAGTTTATGAAGCTCGATACAGTGGGCTCCCATTATTTCAATCTCACCTCATTCAAACTTCCAGTTCATCTTAACTGACACTTTAGCCTCGTCAACATTAAGTGTATTAAAAAGTCTCCCCTTCTTCGAATTTGCATAATTCGAACAAATTTTCAGTCTCCTTTAAGTTCAAACTTTTGAGAGCCGACTACTTACCAAAGGCCTGGTGTTCTTATTTCTTATTACCACAAAGTGTTTTGCATATTTCAACGTTCAGTTTTGCCAGCAGTGGTTCAGTGTTAGCCAGTGGTCAAGTGTGCTATTTCCATGTTTAGTACTTTATAGTGTTTGACTTCACAGGCATGGTACAGGTGCAGCCAAAATATTACAGAGCATGCTTCGGCGTTTGAAATTTTTCTCACGTGCTCCGTAGAGGAGATAAGAGTGTGTCTTCTGTTCATACGCGAACATGCCAGTGTCGTGTGCTAAGCTGTGTAAGAAGTACCTCCTAATTTGCGTTAGGTAAGGTGTGGTGAGAGTTTGAATCACTGAAGCGTGCTCCGTAATATTATGACCGGGACTGTACATGGTTGAGGTTGCAACCATTAGCAGAAATAAAGTGGGTGTAAATGACAGTAATTGCAGGCATCATCAGAAACAAAGGTACTAGACATAACATTTATGTTCATTTTGGGAAGAAAACTGTACATTGCAAGACGAAAAATGTGCACTGTCACAAATATCATAGTTATGGAAGCACGTGTGGATTGCGGCACAGTTTCGTGTAGTTGCTCGTTTGTCACAATACTGTTTTACACTCATGCAGCTTATCGACACCATGGCCCTCCACCTTCCTCCTGAAAAGCTGCTGCCACCTCTGGTAAGTCTTGTATGAATGATAACTAGAGTTGCACGAATATTGGAATTTCCGAGTATGAGTGGAATGCAGATATGACGAAAAAAATGGCTTTGAATATTGAATCGAATATCGAACACCTACTCAGTACAAATAAAATTTTCAGAAAGTGATAAACAAGCAAATGTTAGTCTTATCTTTTTAGAAATAGTTTATGGTCTTTGCACCTGAAATAAACAAAACTACCGCATTTACATGATTGTAAGTTGGCTCAAATGTAAGTTGCCCCCCCCCTTAAATCACATTTCCGAAAAATAAAAAAAAACTTCCGAGGTTGTTTAAGCTTTGCCTTGAATAGTTAAATGGGATAGCATTATCCAGCAGCCGCCATTTATCGCCAGCAGCTATCGGCTGCCGCGCGGGTGTGCACTTGGTCACATTCCAAAACGAAAATGTATTAGTCACTGGACTACTTGTCCATACTTGCGCCATCGACCTCACTAGCGCTGCCGTCGTGAGCGCTGCTGTGGTCTCACAGCACGTCATTCTAACGTCGTCATCCAGCAAAATCCCGCACTTCACAAACAACCACATCACGATATCGCGTGGAGCAGCTGAAAATTTTCCTCGCTGCAGCTGCCACCCCTGTATCACCTGTTGCGAACGTCAAACTTGCGGCCCGGCGCGCGGCTGTTCATTTCTTCAGCGTAAAAAATGATAGCCATCTTGAATGTAGCTCTGAATGAGCGCCAGTCGCTTGCTGGACCTGCAGCACAAATGATGACTGACGAAGCACTACATTAAAAACTTGTGAAAAGCGGCCGGCAGTAGTCAAATGCGTCAGAACCAAAGAGAAACTACGCGTGAATGGCGTCATCTCTTCCGTCGGCTACTGACACTCCCCGGCACAGCTCCCGTTCCGAGGAGGGGTACTGCCTCGATTGGAACAGCGACCCTTCCATCAACTATCAACGCTCCCTTGAGCGCCGAGCACGCATTTGAAAGTAAAAAGAAAACTTGTTGGACGTTTAAGTTTCCCATAGAATGCGATTGCGTTATCGGGCTGCTGCCGCTTATCAGCAACCGCAGTCAGCAGCCACGTGGGGGGCACCAGGTTGCTGCGTATCGATAGCCACCATCGGCTGCCGCCCGCGCGCGTGGGGAGGGTATGCCAGCTTTGCGGGTTGACATAGCAGCTACTCAAGGCCAGCACCAAGAGCGGTGCGACGGAGCCGAGCAGCAAAAATGCAACCATGCTGTAGCATGCCCGATATCTCGTTTGTCTCGCCTTTACTTATAGTGCGGAACAACAGCCCTTCCATCAACTATAAACTCTCCCTTGAGCGCCAAGTGTGCATTTTAAAGTAGAAAGAAAACTTGCTGGACGCTGGAGCTTCCCTTAAGGCCCTGTTATACCCCGACGTTCTCGGTGTGCGCAAGCGCGCCAGTTGTGGTCGGACACGTCACGTTGGCGACGCTGCACCGGACTGAAATTCACCCCCCTATACTCCAGCCACGTCGACGCGAGACAGCGCTGAGCGACAAGCGCCGCGCATGCGCAGAAATCCATTCGTCCGGCCTGCTGCCTCCGAGTAGCGGCTACAGGCTCCACAGCTAACACGCGCGGTGCATTGTGGGTTCGCGGCTTCGACGAGCCCGGTGCAAAATAGGCACATGTTCCATTTCGACGCCAGCACCGTCAGAGAGCGCCGAAGCCGCCGAACACGTCGGTGGTCAAGCGGCGTCGGAGTATAGAGGGTCTCGCTTTGGCCAACGTGACATGACAGTGCCGCGCGTGTTATGTCGGAGAATAACAGAGCCTTTAGAACACGATTGCGTTATCGGGCCGCCGCCGCTTATCAGCAACCGCAGTCAACAGCCACGTGTGGAGAGTGTGAGGTGCCAGTTTGCTGTTATCGATAACCGCCATCAGCTGCCGCCCGTGGGCACGGTGAGGGGATGTCAGTTCTGCACGTTGACATAGCAGCTGCTCAAGGCCAGCACCAAGAGGGATGCGACGGAGCCACGGAGCAAAAATGCAACCACTGTGTAGCATGCCTGATGTCTCGTTTGTCTCGCCTTTACCTATAATGCGATGTTTTTGTTTCGATTGTAAGTCGAGCCTCCCACTTCGGATTTTCAAATTTAAAAAAATAGGTCGACTTACAATCGTGTAAATACGGTAGACTGTCTCAGACCGTATAAAAAAACATGATGTGCACAGAAATCGATACCACTTGATTAGACAGCGCAACAGTATCCAACCTATAATGCGGTAGTGATAATGAAATTCATAAATTGTCAAGACTGGAAACAAAAAATAACATGATGACTTGTAAAACCTCATCTATTCGGAGTTCAAGGAACCAGAAGAAATTTTCGGGTTATTCAAAGGTTGGTTTATAAAATGCATTGTGGCCCCCAGAAAAAGAAGAAAAAAAAACCTGCTAAAAATTCGAAAATGCAGTGAAGCGTTATGAGACGGCTCCATCTCGCAAACACCTGTATGCCCGTGACGAGTGCCCAGTTTTGGCATGCTGGAAGAACAACACAAATGTAAGCGAGGGGGGAGTGCGCATTGGGGTTGTAACAGTAAAATTGATTTTAAAAAGGGAAAAGAAATGACCAATGACATGCCAATCAGCGTCCGTAAGCGGCATGGATCTGGGATTGGAAAGCGCAGGCCGACAGCTGCAGTCGCCCTGCGTGAGCAGTGAAGCTAAGAAACCGAAACTACGTGGCCAGGCTATTTCTTGGCCTAGCGACAGGGGCCGTCCGAACGTTTTCACACCTGCTGTTATGCCCACTTAAGGGTTACATTCACCATGCAATACGCTATGCGCATTGTTATGACGGGGGCTCCCAGCCTGCTGCCACTGTTGCGCAGAGCTGAGCGAAGGCACGGTGAAGGCGATGGTGAGTCAACGAAACATTTATGTACAGTAAAAACAAGGGCGTTACATTATCAGCACTGTGGCCCAGAGCACAACAGGCTCGCGCAAAGAAACTCGGCGATGCGCCGGGAGAGCGTCTCTCTCGCTCACATCTCCGTCTGCTCGTCAGCTGCTCCCGTCCGGCGCGGCTCGACCTTTTATAGCCTCAGGTGACCGTTGCAGCAGCTAGACATTCAAATCCTCCATTCAGGTCACGGCATTGGTCACAGTTCGAATTTGACGAATGGACGAGAGGAGCTCGGCCATTCGAAGTTTGCAGCGGGGAAAGGGCTGCCAGCGAAACGTCGGTTGCGGTTCGAGCCGGCGCTTGCGAAGGGGGGGGGGGGGGGGGAGGGGGAGGGCTGCAAGCCGCGACTTGTCCGAGAGTCCGGGCTTGCGTTGCACTAGGGCGGACGCACGGCGCTAGCTTTCACGGAGGCCGGCGGAATGCGTGCTCGGGCATAGCAGCACCCCTGCTTCCAGACAGTGCGCCACGAAGACGAGCTGCTTCCACGTGGCTCGGATGCGAGGTGCGTTCGTACGCCAGGCACCTCCAAGTTCTTGTCCGGTGTTCAGCCGTAGGTGGTCCACGCTCCTTTCCATGAACAGGTCCCGCTCGTCCGGCCGGGATCACTGCTCTGCTGCCTTGTTGCCCAGGTGTCTTGACCAGCCTCGCTCGGTTCCTCTGATGGTCTTGCTTCTCAGCATTGGTCTTTGATCGTTGTGAATCTTGCCAAGAGCCGATCGACAACAGGCAACACCAACACGAGGAAGTGCCCTCTGTCACCCGTCAAAATACCAGACTTCTAGGTCATAAAAAGCTGCCGCGGTGGCTCACTGGTTACTGCGCTCAGCTGCTGACCCGAAAGACACAGGTTCGATCCCGGTGCGGCGCTCGAATTTCAATGGAGGCGAAATTTTAGAGGCCCGTGTAATGTGCGATGTCGGTGTACGTTAAAGAACCACAGGTGGTCGAAATTTCCGGAGCCCTCCACTACGGCGTCCCTCATAGCCTGAGTTGCTTTGGGACGTTAAACCCCAATAAACCAAAAAAAAATCAAACCAAGGTCATAAAAACTTCTCTAGCAATAGGTCTGCCCCCTTTTTGCTCCCTCTTCAACAAGAGGCACATGTTGCACACAAAACTCTTAAAATGAGAACTCAATGTATCAAATGTATGTAACACACTGAATGAAATGTATGCAAAATAAATTTGGTCCCTTGAAATCACTTGGGCCAGAAAACACTCAGCTGTGGCCGCAAATGAGACATCAATTTTGCCCCGATCTACGAGCGAGCTTGATAACTCTTCGTGAAGTGGCAAAATTTAAGTCACGGGGAGGTGGAAGGCAGCCTTGCTCAGAACGCACGGCTTGGTGCGTATGCGTCTGCATTTAACTCGCTTCTAACGAACATTAAATGACATGCGCTACCGCGGGAGCTACTATCTCTGCCTCCTTCACTGTAGCTGCGCTTTTCTCTCTCTGTGTACTTGTCCTTCCAGTTTCTAAGGGAGAAACAAGACAAGAACGATTTGTTTTCTCTGACTGACGACTTGTGCCTTTCGTTACGCTTTGCACACCAGTTGCGACTTTTCATTGAGAGTACGTAACTGTTCCGATGGGACTGTCCTTTCTTTGTGTATGTTCGTGATGGCAAATGAGACCTTCCACAAGTATTTAGTTCCGTCGCACCCATTTTCCATTTCGCTCAATGTGTGGTTCGCCTCTATCCGGCCTTTTGATTTTACGTCTGCTGAATAACATTATCTCAACTCGCGCCTTTCCATTGCGATACCTATGCTTGGCCGAGTGCTTAGGCGGCTTGTTTGTGCTAGTTATATTGTTGCCCCTGTTACTACGGTTCCGTACAATGTTGTGCTTGATGCGCCATACACGCGTTTTTTCTTTGCGCACGTGCCGCTTCCTGTGGGATTACGGTTTTTTTCGTAATTGGGGTGGAAAGTAAGAACCTGCATGAGAGTACGTGCCTTTGCGCGTCGTGCTTTCTGTACACTGGTGGCAAGATTCCACTTTGTCACTCCTGATTTCTCGCTTCCTGTACAGCACTCTCTTGTATCTTGGTTTCCTGCCTTGATACTCTTTCCCGCGCAAATGCTTGTATGCTTTCTTTTTGCAGTTAATCTTACGGCACGCTTATGCGCTTCACTTTGCGCAATGGCGATGCCTCGCACATTTCTTTAGCTCTGACTCTGAAGCTAGTTTCAATACTGACAATGTGAGTCACGTTGCTGCTGTCATTTTGTCAGTAACGCTGATGCTTCCGATGGTGGCAAACCGTTTTCGTGCGCTTGCCCTTTTTCTCCTTTCGGCGGCACCACTCTTTCTTATGCCTGCCTTTCATCTTTAAGTGGCAGTACTCTCGCACTAGCTGCAGCTTCTTTGGAAGCACATCCCGCTTCCTTACCCTAGGTCGCCTAGGTTCCTGTTCTCTCACAATATTCCTCTTATTGTCAGCCAATTCACCTGTGCTGCCTGGCTCAGGCTTGTCTTTGATGCCTTTTCTGACATCCTCAAAACTGCGCTCTTGCTCCTCAGAGTCTCTGAATGCACATTCGTCATCTCGGATAAAATGACGTCTACAACCTCCTTGTCGTCTGGAAGGTCCTGTGCTCTACTGTCGTCCAGCACCTTAGCTTCTTCAGGCGCTGACGGACCAGTGTTCCCTCCTCACACGAGTGCTGGTATGCAGCTCTCGTCGCGCTTCTGACGCGTTTCCGCCAATTGCGGATGGTGCTTGGCCTTGCACTCGGTTGCAGCGTTTTCGCCACTGCAGGTGCTTTCTGGACTGTGACTGAGCTCGGAGCGATGCGAAAGCCCGCGACTCGTTTTGCATCGATCGCCGCAAACACTTAACGTACAACTCAGCATCAGCAAACTCTATATGCGTCAGCTTCCGTTGACCGAAAGTCACAAGTTTTTGCATTTCTGTTGAATGTGATGCACAACACGGTGTGTTATCCTCTTTGACTTCGCTTGCGTCGGCACTGGCCTTTTTATCCGTGTCTAGCTGGACTTCCTCTCCACCACGCTCTGCAGCTCCTCCTGCTTTTGACGCGCTAGGAAATTCACTTTCCAATAGCTCCACTCCAATCTGAATGGGCGAGACCGCTGTTATAGCATCTTCCGATGCTCTAGATGCTTTGTACGAAGGTACACAGGTTTCCTCAGTTGGTGAATGTGGGGCATCTTCCACTGTTACAGGCTTACAGCAGCAGTCACATCTGCCAGTTATGAACTACCTTCCTTTGTGCCGCACTGGCAGGGCTGCTCTACAGCTGCGAACTCTACCTCCTTTTCACGATCATCAAATATTTCCACATTTTCAAGCCATTCTAAAATGTCAGCTTCAAACTGGTATGCAAAATCAAAGTACGGCTTGCGGCCTTCATACTCGTGCTTCTTCCGGAGATCCAGCGGTGACAGCTGATACTTACTGAATAAAATAATTTTGAGCTCATTGTAGCTGTCTGCGCCATCGTCTAACAAGCCTTTGATCACGTCAGATGCTTCGTTGGAAAGAAGTGCTGCCATCACTTGTGCCAAACCATTCGTCTCAATGCACTTTCTCTCACAGATGCATTCGAAATCTGCTAGGTACTTCGCAATATCCTTGGCAATCACGAAGGGCCGCAGCCTGTCTCTCGACTGCCGACCATTAACCTCATGCTGTACGGATAATATTTTATCCCTCTCGAAACTCATCTGCTGCGCCTCAAGCTCCAAGCCCAACAGTTTCATTACGCGAGCATGCTGTTTTATTTCAAGCTGCTCATGTCTATCTGCCTCTTCGCGCCGAAGGCGGTCTTGTCGCTCTCGTTCTTCGCACTCACGGCATTCTTTGGCCTCCTTGCACTCACGACGTTCTTTGATCTCAGCCAAGGCCTCATCAGCTTCTTCAGCCTTCACTTCCTCTGCCCGCCCGATTTCAAGAATCGCATAGTTTCGTTTTGCGGAGCCCAGATCGATGCCCAACTCTTCACAAATTCCGATGAGTTCCTTCATCTTAAGGTTCTCTATCGTTTACTCTAGCCTCTTGCTGTTTGCCTTTTTTTTTAAATTCCCTTGCCATTCAGTATAGAGCTACTAGTATGACACGTGCAAGCAATTCTTTCCAACAACGCTTTGTTTACTCCCTCAGCACTAGCTTTGGCTTCAAAGCACTCCTACTAGGCTCGAAACAGCAAAGCTCTCTCCAGTGCTTCACACAGCCCTACTCTAGGCTACAATAACATGTGCTAGAGCAGTCTGGTGAATTCAGCCTCATGCTGTTTGTCCTTGTTAGAATTCCCTTGCCATTCACTGCTATCAAGCTACTAGTATGACATGCGCAAGAAATTCTTTCCACAAAGCCTTGTTTACTCCCTCTGCGCCAGCTTTAGTTTTCAAAGCACTCCTACTAGGCCCGAAACAGCAAAGCTCTCTCCAGTGCTTCACACAGCCCTACTCTAGGCTACAATAACGTGTGCTAGAGCAGTCTGGTGAATTCAGCCTCATGCTGTTTGTCCTTGCTAGAATTCCCTTGCCGTTCACTGCTATCAATCTACTAGTATGACACGCGCAAGCAATTCTTTCCAACAACGCTTTGTTTACTCCCTCAGCACTAGCTTTGGCTTCAAAGCACTCCTACTAGGCTCGAAACAGCAAAGCTCTCTCCAGTGCTTCACACAGCCCTACTCTAGGCTACAATAACATGTGCTAGAGCAGTCTGGTGAATTCAGCCTCATGCTGTTTGTCCTTGTTAGAATTCCCTTGCCGTTCACTGCTATCAAGCTACTAGTATGACACGCGCAAGCAATTCTTTCCAACAACGCTTTGTTTACTCCCTCAGCACTAGCTTTGGCTTCAAAGCACTCCTACTAGGCTCGAAACAGCAAAGCTCTCTCCAGTGCTTCACACAGCCCTACTCTAGGCTACAATAACGTGTGCTAGAGCAGTCTGGTGAATTCAGCCTCATGCTGTTTGTCCTTGTTAGAATTCCCTTGCCGTTCACTGCTATCAAGCTACTAGTATGACACGCGCAAGCAATTCTTTCCAACAACGCTTTGTTTACTCCCTCAGCACTAGCTTTGGCTTCAAAGCACTCCTACTAGGCTCGAAACAGCAAAGCTCTCTCCAGTGCTTCACACAGCCCTACTCTAGGCTACAATAACATGTGCTAGAGCAGTCTGGTGAATTCAGCCTCATGCTGTTTGTCCTTGTTAGAATTCCCTTGCCGTTCACTGCTATCAAGCTACTAGTATGACACGCGCAAGCAATTCTTTCCAACAACGCTTTGTTTACTCCCTCAGCACTAGCTTTGGCTTCAAAGCACTCCTACTAGGCTCGAAACAGCAAAGCTCTCTCCAGTGCTTCACACAGCCCTACTCTAGGCTACAATAACGTGTGCTAGAGCAGTCTGGTGAATTCAGCCTCATGCTGTTTGTCCTTGTTAGAATTCCCTTGCCGTTCACTGCTATCAAGCTACTAGTATGACACGCGCAAGCAATTCTTTCCAACAACGCTTTGTTTACTCCCTCAGCACTAGCTTTGGCTTCAAAGCACTCCTACTAGGCTCGAAACAGCAAAGCTCTCTCCAGTGCTTCACACAGCCCTACTCTAGGCTACAATAACATGTGCTAGAGCAGTCTGGTGAATTCAGCCTCATGCTGTTTGTCCTTGTTAGAATTCCCTTGCCGTTCACTGCTATCAAGCTACTAGTATGACACGCGCAAGCAATTCTTTCCAACAACGCTTTGTTTACTCCCTCAGCACTAGCTTTGGCTTCAAAGCACTCCTACTAGGCTCGAAACAGCAAAGCTCTCTCCAGTGCTTCACACAGCCCTACTCTAGGCTACAATAACATGTGCTAGAGCAGTCTGGTGAATTCAGCCTCATGCTGTTTGTCCTTGTTAGAATTCCCTTGCCGTTCACTGCTATCAAGCTACTAGTATGACACGCGCAAGCAATTCTTTCCAACAACGCTTTGTTTACTCCCTCAGCACTAGCTTTGGCTTCAAAGCACTCCTACTAGGCTCGAAACAGCAAAGCTCTCTCCAGTGCTTCACACAGCCCTACTCTAGGCTACAATAACGTGTGCTAGAGCAGTCTGGTGAATTCAGCCTCATGCTGTTTGTCCTTGTTAGAATTCCCTTGCCGTTCACTGCTATCAAGCTACTAGTATGACACGCGCAAGCAATTCTTTCCAACAACGCTTTGTTTACTCCCTCAGCACTAGCTTTGGCTTCAAAGCACTCCTACTAGGCTCGAAACAGCAAAGCTCTCTCCAGTGCTTCACACAGCCCTACTCTAGGCTACAATAACATGTGCTAGAGCAGTCTGGTGAATTCAGCCTCATGCTGTTTGTCCTTGTTAGAATTCCCTTGCCGTTCACTGCTATCAAGCTACTAGTATGACACGCGCAAGCAATTCTTTCCAACAACGCTTTGTTTACTCCCTCAGCACTAGCTTTGGCTTCAAAGCACTCCTACTAGGCTCGAAACGAGCAAAGCTCTCTCCAGTGCTTCACACAGCCCTACTCTAGGCTACAATAACATGTGCTAGAGCAGTCTGGTGAATTCAGCCTCATGCTGTTTGTCCTTGTTAGAATTCCCTTGCCGTTCACTGCTATCAAGCTACTAGTATGACACGCGCAAGCAATTCTTTCCAACAACGCTTTGTTTACTCCCTCAGCACTAGCTTTGGCTTCAAAGCACTCCTACTAGGCTCGAAACAGCAAAGCTCTCTCCAGTGCTTCACACAGCCCTACTCTAGGCTACAATAACATGTGCTAGAGCAGTCTGGTGAATTCAGCCTCATGCTGTTTGTCCTTGTTAGAATCCCCTTGCCGTTCACTGCTATCAAGCTACTAGTATGACACGCGCAAGCAATTCTTTCCAACAACGCTTTGTTTACTCCCTCAGCACTAGCTTTGGCTTCAAAGCACTCCTACTAGGCTCGAAACAGCAAAGCTCTCTCCAGTGCTTCACACAGCCCTACTCTAGGCTACAATAACAGTGTGCTAGAGCAGTCTGGTGAATTCAGCCTCATGCTGTTTGTCCTTGTTAGAATTCCCTTGCCGTTCACTGCTATCAAGCTACTAGTATGACACGCGCAAGCAATTCTTTCCAACAACGCTTTGTTTACTCCCTCAGCACTAGCTTTGGCTTCAAAGCACTCCTACTAGGCTCGAAACAGCAAAGCTCTCTCCAGTGCTTCACACAGCCCTACTCTAGGCTACAATAACATGTGCTAGAGCAGTCTGGTGAATTCAGCCTCATGCTGTTTGTCCTTGCTAGAATTCCCTTGCCGTTCACTGCTATCAAGCTACTAGTATGACACGCGCAAGCAATTCTTTCCAACAACGCTTTGTTTACTCCCTCAGCACTAGCTTTGGCTTCAAAGCACTCCTACTAGGCTCGAAACAGCAAAGCTCTCTCCAGTGCTTCACACAGCCCTACTCTAGGCTACAATAACATGTGCTAGAGCAGTCTGGTGAATTCAGCCTCATGCTGTTTGTCCTTGCTAGAATTCCCTTGCCGTTCACTGCTATCAAGCTACTAGTATGACACGCGCAAGCAATTCTTTCCAACAACGCTTTGTTTACTCCCTCAGCACTAGCTTTGGCTTCAAAGCACTCCTACTAGGCTCGAAACAGCAAAGCTCTCTCCAGTGCTTCACACAGCCCTACTCTAGGCTACAATAACATGTGCTAGAGCAGTCTGGTGAATTCAGCCTCATGCTGTTTGTCCTTGTTAGAATTCCCTTGCCGTTCACTGCTATCAAGCTACTAGTATGACACGCGCAAGCAATTCTTTCCAACAACGCTTTGTTTACTCCCTCAGCACTAGCTTTGGCTTCAAAGCACTCCTACTAGGCTCGAAACAGCAAAGCTCTCTCCAGTGCTTCACACAGCCCTACTCTAGGCTACAATAACATGTGCTAGAGCAGTCTGGTGAATTCAGCCTCATGCTGTTTGTCCTTGTTAGAATTCCCTTGCCGTTCACTGCTATCAAGCTACTAGTATGACACGCGCAAGCAATTCTTTCCAACAACGCTTTGTTTACTCCCTCAGCACTAGCTTTGGCTTCAAAGCACTCCTACTAGGCTCGAAACAGCAAAGCTCTCTCCAGTGCTTCACACAGCCCTACTCTAGGCTACAATAACATGTGCTAGAGCAGTCTGGTGAATTCAGCCTCATGCTGTTTGTCCTTGTTAGAATTCCCTTGCCGTTCACTGCTATCAAGCTACTAGTATGACACGCGCAAGCAATTCTTTCCAACAACGCTTTGTTTACTCCCTCAGCACTAGCTTTGGCTTCAAAGCACTCCTACTAGGCTCGAAACAGCAAAGCTCTCTCCAGTGCTTCACACAGCCCTACTCTAGGCTACAATAACGTGTGCTAGAGCAGTCTGGTGAATTCAGCCTCATGCTGTTTGTCCTTGCTAGAATTCCCTTGCCGTTCACTGCTATCAAGCTACTAGTATGACACGCGCAAGCAATTCTTTCCAACAACGCTTTGTTTACTCCCTCAGCACTAGCTTTGGCTTCAAAGCACTCCTACTAGGCTCGAAACAGCAAAGCTCTCTCCAGTGCTTCACACAGCCCTACTCTAGGCTACAATAACGTGTGCTAGAGCAGTCTGGTGAATTCAGCCTCATGCTGTTTGTCCTTGCTAGAATTCCCTTGCCGTTCACTGCTATCAAGCTACTAGTATGACACGCGCAAGCAATTCTTTCCAACAACGCTTTGTTTACTCCCTCAGCACTAGCTTTGGCTTCAAAGCACTCCTACTAGGCTCGAAACAGCAAAGCTCTCTCCAGTGCTTCACACAGCCCTACTCTAGGCTACAATAACGTGTGCTAGAGCAGTCTGGTGAATTCAGCCTCATGCTGTTTGTCCTTGTTAGAATTCCCTTGCCGTTCACTGCTATCAAGCTACTAGTATGACACGCGCAAGCAATTCTTTCCAACAACGCTTTGTTTACTCCCTCAGCACTAGCTTTGGCTTCAAAGCACTCCTACTAGGCTCGAAACAGCAAAGCTCTCTCCAGTGCTTCACACAGCCCTACTCTAGGCTACAATAACGTGTGCTAGAGCAGTCTGGTGAATTCAGCCTCATGCTGTTTGTCCTTGTTAGAATTCCCTTGCCGTTCACTGCTATCAAGCTACTAGTATGACACGCGCAAGCAATTCTTTCCAACAACGCTTTGTTTACTCCCTCAGCACTAGCTTTGGCTTCAAAGCACTCCTACTAGGCTCGAAACAGCAAAGCTCTCTCCAGTGCTTCACACAGCCCTACTCTAGGCTACAATAACATGTGCTAGAGCAGTCTGGTGAATTCAGCCTCATGCTGTTTGTCCTTGTTAGAATTCCCTTGCCGTTCACTGCTATCAAGCTACTAGTATGACACGCGCAAGCAATTCTTTCCAACAACGCTTTGTTTACTCCCTCAGCACTAGCTTTGGCTTCAAAGCACTCCTACTAGGCTCGAAACAGCAAAGCTCTCTCCAGTGCTTCACACAGCCCTACTCTAGGCTACAATAACATGTGCTAGAGCAGTCTGGTGAATTCAGCCTCATGCTGTTTGTCCTTGTTAGAATTCCCTTGCCGTTCACTGCTATCAAGCTACTAGTATGACACGCGCAAGCAATTCTTTCCAACAACGCTTTGTTTACTCCCTCAGCACTAGCTTTGGCTTCAAAGCACTCCTACTAGGCTCGAAACAGCAAAGCTCTCTCCAGTGCTTCACACAGCCCTACTCTAGGCTACAATAACGTGTGCTAGAGCAGTCTGGTGAATTCAGCCTCATGCTGTTTGTCCTTGTTAGAATTCCCTTGCCGTTCACTGCTATCAAGCTACTAGTATGACACGCGCAAGCAATTCTTTCCAACAACGCTTTGTTTACTCCCTCACACTAGCTTTGGCTTCAAAGCACTCCTACTAGGCTCGAAACAGCAAAGCTCTCTCCAGTGCTTCACACAGCCCTACTCTAGGCTACAATAACATGTGCTAGAGCAGTCTGGTGAATTCAGCCTCATGCTGTTTGTCCTTGCTAGAATTCCCTTGCCGTTCACTGCTATCAAGCTACTAGTATGACACGCGCAAGCAATTCTTTCCAACAACGCTTTGTTTACTCCCTCAGCACTAGCTTTGGCTTCAAAGCACTCCTACTAGGCTCGAAACAGCAAAGCTCTCTCCAGTGCTTCACACAGCCCTACTCTAGGCTACAATAACATGTGCTAGAGCAGTCTGGTGAATTCAGCCTCATGCTGTTTGTCCTTGTTAGAATTCCCTTGCCGTTCACTGCTATCAAGCTACTAGTATGACACGCGCAAGCAATTCTTTCCAACAACGCTTTGTTTACTCCCTCAGCACTAGCTTTGGCTTCAAAGCACTCCTACTAGGCTCGAAACAGCAAAGCTCTCTCCAGTGCTTCACACAGCCCTACTCTAGGCTACAATAACATGTGCTAGAGCAGTCTGGTGAATTCAGCCTCATGCTGTTTGTCCTTGTTAGAATTCCCTTGCCGTTCACTGCTATCAAGCTACTAGTATGACACGCGCAAGCAATTCTTTCCAACAACGCTTTGTTTACTCCCTCAGCACTAGCTTTGGCTTCAAAGCACTCCTACTAGGCTCGAAACAGCAAAGCTCTCTCCAGTGCTTCACACAGCCCTACTCTAGGCTACAATAACATGTGCTAGAGCAGTCTGGTGAATTCAGCCTCATGCTGTTTGTCCTTGTTAGAATTCCCTTGCCGTTCACTGCTATCAAGCTACTAGTATGACACGCGCAAGCAATTCTTTCCAACAACGCTTTGTTTACTCCCTCAGCACTAGCTTTGGCTTCAAAGCACTCCTACTAGGCTCGAAACAGCAAAGCTCTCTCCAGTGCTTCACACAGCCCTACTCTAGGCTACAATAACATGTGCTAGAGCAGTCTGGTGAATTCAGCCTCATGCTGTTTGTCCTTGTTAGAATTCCCTTGCCGTTCACTGCTATCAAGCTACTAGTATGACACGCGCAAGCAATTCTTTCCAACAACGCTTTGTTTACTCCCTCAGCACTAGCTTTGGCTTCAAGCACTCCTACTAGGCTCGAAACAGCAAAGCTCTCTCCAGTGCTTCACACAGCCCTACTCTAGGCTACAATAACATGTGCTAGAGCAGTCTGGTGAATTCAGCCTCATGCTGTTTGTCCTTGTTAGAATTCCCTTGCCGTTCACTGCTATCAAGCTACTAGTATGACACGCGCAAGCAATTCTTTCCAACAACGCTTTGTTTACTCCCTCAGCACTAGCTTTGGCTTCAAAGCACTCCTACTAGGCTCGAAACAGCAAAGCTCTCTCCAGTGCTTCACACAGCCCTACTCTAGGCTACAATAACATGTGCTAGAGCAGTCTGGTGAATTCAGCCTCATGCTGTTTGTCCTTGTTAGAATTCCCTTGCCGTTCACTGCTATCAAGCTACTAGTATGACACGCGCAAGCAATTCTTTCCAACAACGCTTTGTTTACTCCCTCAGCACTAGCTTTGGCTTCAAAGCACTCCTACTAGGCTCGAAACAGCAAAGCTCTCTCCAGTGCTTCACACAGCCCTACTCTAGGCTACAATAACGTGTGCTAGAGCAGTCTGGTGAATTCAGCCTCATGCTGTTTGTCCTTGTTAGAATTCCCTTGCGTTCACTGCTATCAAGCTACTAGTATGACACGCGCAAGCAATTCTTTCCAACAACGCTTTGTTTACTCCCTCAGCACTAGCTTTGGCTTCAAAGCACTCCTACTAGGCTCGAACAGCAAAGCTCTCTCCAGTGCTTCACACAGCCCTACTCTAGGCTACAATAACAGTGTGCTAGAGCAGTCTGGTGAATTCAGCCTCATGCGTGTGTGTCCTGTCTAGAATTCCCTTGCCGTTCACTGCTATCAAGCTACTAGTATGACACGCGCAAGCAATTCTTTCCAACAACGCTTGTGTTTACTCCCTCAGCACTAGCTTTGGCTTCAAACGCACTCTCGATACCAGCGCCTCCAGGCTACACACTCCAGTGCTTCACACAGCCCTACTCTAGGCTACAATAACGTGTGCTAGAGCAGTCTGGTGAATTCAGCCTCATGCTGTTTGTCCTTGCTAGAATTCCCTTGCCGTTCACTGCTATCAAGCTACTAGTATGACACGCGCAAGCAATTCTTTCCAACAACGCTTTGTTTACTCCCTCAGCACTAGCTTTGGCTTCAAAGCACTCCTACTAGGCTCGAAACAGCAAAGCTCTCTCCAGTGCTTCACACAGCCCTACTCTATGCTACAATAACGTGTGCTAGAGCAGTCTGGTGAATTCAGCCTCATGCTGTTTGTCCTTGCTAGAATTCCCTTGCCGTTCACTGCTATCAAGCTACTAGTATGACACGCGCAAGCAATTCTTTCCAAAAACGCTTTGTTTACTCCCTCAGCACTAGCTTTGGCTTCAAAGCACTCCTACTAGGCTCGAAACAGCAAAGCTCTCTCCAGTGCTTCACACAGCCCTACTCTATGCTACAATAACGTGTGCTAGAGCAGTCTGGTGAATTCAGCCTCATGCTGTTTGTCCTTGCTAGAATTCCCTTGCCGTTCACTGCTATCAAGCTACTAGTATGACACGCGCAAGCAATTCTTTCCAACAACGCTTTGTTTACTCCCTCAGCACTAGCTTTGGCTTCAAAGCACTCCTACTAGGCTCGAAACAGCAAAGCTCTCTCCAGTGCTTCACACAGCCCTACTCTAGGCTACAATAACGTGTGCTAGAGCAGTCTGGTGAATTCAGCCTCATGCTGTTTGTCCTTGTTAGAATTCCCTTGCCGTTCACTGCTATCAAGCTACTAGTATGACACGCGCAAGCAATTCTTTCCAACAACGCTTTGTTTACTCCCTCAGCACTAGCTTTGGCTTCAAAGCACTCCTACTAGGCTCGAAACAGCAAAGCTCTCTCCAGTGCTTCACACAGCCCTACTCTATGCTACAATAACGTGTGCTAGAGCAGTCTGGTGAATTCAGCCTCATGCTGTTTGTCCTTGCTAGAATTCCCTTGCCGTTCACTGCTATCAAGCTACTAGTATGACACGCGCAAGCAATTCTTTCCAACAACGCTTTGTTTACTCCCTTAGCACTAGCTTTGGCTTCAAAGCACTCCTACTAGGCTCGAAACAGCAAAGCTCTCTCCAGTGCTTCACACAGCCCTACTCTATGCTACAATAACGTGTGCTAGAGCAGTCTGGTGAATTCAGCCTCATGCTGTTTGTCCTTGCTAGAATTCCCTTGCCGTTCACTGCTATCAAGCTACTAGTATGACACGCGCAAGCAATTCTTTCCAACAACGCTTTGTTTACTGCCTCAGCACTAGCTTTGGCTTCAAAGCACTCCTACTAGGCTCGAAACAGCAAAGCTCTCTCCAGTGCTTCACACAGCCCTACTCTATGCTACAATAACGTGTGCTAGAGCAGTCTGGTGAATTCAGCCTCATGCTGTTTGTCCTTGTTAGAATTCCCTTGCCGTTCACTGCTATCAAGCTACTAGTATGACACGCGCAAGCAATTCTTTCCAACAACGCTTTGTTTACTCCCTCAGCACTAGCTTTGGCTTCAAAGCACTCCTACTAGGCTCGAAACAGCAAAGCTCTCTCCAGTGCTTCACACAGCCCTACTCTAGGCTACAATAACGTGTGCTAGAGCAGTCTGGTGAATTCAGCCTCATGCTGTTTGTCCTTGCTAGAATTCCCTTGCCGTTCACTGCTATCAAGCTACTAGTATGACACGCGCAAGCAATTCTTTCCAACAACGCTTTGTTTACTCCCTCAGCACTAGCTTTGGCTTCAAAGCACTCCTACTAGGCTCGAAACAGCAAAGCTCTCTCCAGTGCTTCACACAGCCCTACTCTATGCTACAATAACGTGTGCTAGAGCAGTCTGGTGAATTCAGCCTCATGCTGTTTGTCCTTGCTAGAATTCCCTTGCCGTTCACTGCTATCAAGCTACTAGTATGACACGCGCAAGCAATTCTTTCCAGCAACGCTTTGTTTACTCCCTCAGCACTAGCTTTGGCTTCAAAGCACTCCTACTAGGCTCGAAACAGCAAAGCTCTCTCCAGTGCTTCACACAGCCCTACTCTAGGCTACAATAACGTGTGCTAGAGCAGTCTGGTGAATTCAGCCTCATGCTGTTTGTCCTTGCTAGAATTCCCTTGCCGTTCACTGCTATCTAGCTACTAGTATGACACGCGCAAGCAATTCTTTCCAACAACGCTTTGTTTACTCCCTCAGCACTAGCTTTGGCTTCAAAGCACTCCTACTAGGCTCGAAACAGCAAAGCTCTCTCCAGTGCTTCACACAGCCCTACTCTATGCTACAATAACGTGTGCTAGAGCAGTCTGGTGAATTCAGCCTCATGCTGTTTGTCCTTGCTAGAATTCCCTTGCCGTTCACTGCTATCAAGCTACTAGTATGACACGCGCAAGCAATTCTTTCCAACAACGCTTTGTTTACTCCCTCAGCACTAGCTTTGGCTTCAAAGCACTCCTACTAGGCTCGAAACAGCAAAGCTCTCTCCAGTGCTTCACACAGCCCTACTCTATGCTACAATAACGTGTGCTAGAGCAGTCTGGTGTATTCAGCCTCATGCTGTTTGTCCTTGCTAGAATTCCCTTGCCGTTCACTGCTATCAAGCTACTAGTATGACACGCGCAAGCAATTCTTTCCAAAAACGCTTTGTTTACTCCCTCAGCACTAGCTTTGGCTTCAAAGCACTCCTACTAGGCTCGAAACAGCAAAGCTCTCTCCAGTGCTTCACACAGCCCTACTCTAGGCTACAATAACGTGTGCTAGAGCAGTCTGGTGAATTCAGCCTCATGCTGTTTGTCCTTGCTAGAATTCCCTTGCCGTTCACTGCTATCAAGCTACTAGTATGACACGCGCAAGCAATTCTTTCCAACAACGCTTTGTTTACTCCCTCAGCACTAGCTTTGGCTTCAAAGCACTCCTACTAGGCTCGAAACAGCAAAGCTCTCTCCAGTGCTTCACACAGCCCTACTCTAGGCTACAATAACGTGTGCTAGAGCAGTCTGGTGAATTCAGCCTCATGCTGTTTGTCCTTGCTAGAATTCCCTTGCCGTTCACTGCTATCAAGCTACTAGTATGACACGCGCAAGCAATTCTTTCCAACAACGCTTTGTTTACTCCCTCAGCACTAGCTTTGGCTTCAAAGCACTCCTACTAGGCTCGAAACAGCAAAGCTCTCTCCAGTGCTTCACACAGCCCTACTCTAGGCTACAATAACGTGTGCTAGAGCAGTCTGGTGAATTCAGCCTCATGCTGTTTGTCCTTGCTAGAATTCCCTTGCCGTTCACTGCTATCAAGCTACTAGTATGACACGCGCAAGCAATTCTTTCCAACAACGCTTTGTTTACTCCCTCAGCACTAGCTTTGGCTTCAAAGCACTCCTACTAGGCTCGAAACAGCAAAGCTCTCTCCAGTGCTTCACACAGCCCTACTCTAGGCTACAATAACGTGTGCTAGAGCAGTCTGGTGAATTCAGCCTCATGCTGTTTGTCCTTGCTAGAATTCCCTTGCCGTTTACTGCTATCAAGCTACTAGTATGACACGCGCAAGCAATTCTTTCCAACAACGCTTTGTTTACTCCCTCAGCACTAGCTTTGGCTTCAAAGCACTCCTACTAGGCTCGAAACAGCAAAGCTCTCTCCAGTGCTTCACACAGCCCTACTCTAGGCTACAATAACGTGTGCTAGAGCAGTCTGGTGAATTCAGCCTCATGCTGTTTGTCCTTGTTAGAATTCCCTTGCCGTTCACTGCTATCAAGGTACTAGTATGACACGCGCAAGCAATTCTTTCCAACAACGCTTTGTTTACTCCCTCAGCACTAGCTTTGGCTTCAAAGCACTCCTACTAGGCTCGAAACAGCAAAGCTCTCTCCAGTGCTTCACACAGCCCTACTCTAGGCTACAATAACGTGTGCTAGAGCAGTCTGGTGAATTCAGCCTCATGCTGTTCGTCCTTGCTAGAATTCCCTTGCCGTTTACTGCTATCAAGCTACTAGTATGACACGCGCAGGCAATTCTTTCCAACAACGCTTTGTTTACTCCCTCAGCACTAGCTTTGGCTTCAAAGCACTCCTACTAGGCTCGAAACAGCAAAGCTCTCTCCAGTGCTTCACACAGCCCTACTCTAGGCTACAATAACGTGTGCTAGAGCAGTCTGGTGAATTCAGCCTCATGCTGTTTGTCCTTGCTAGAATTCCCTTGCCGTTCACTGCTATCAAGCTACTAGTATGACACGCGCAAGCAATTCTTTCCAACAACGCTTTGTTTACTCCCTCAGCACTAGCTTTGGCTTCAAAGCACTCCTACTAGGCTCGAAACAGCAAAGCTCTCTCCAGTGCTTCACACAGCCCTACTCTAGGCTACAATAACGTGTGCTAGAGCAGTCTGGTGAATTCAGCCTCATGCTGTTTGTCCTTGCTAGAATTCCCTTGCCGTTTACTGCTATCAAGCTACTAGTATGACACGCGCAAGCAATTCTTTCCAACAACGCTTTGTTTACTCCCTCAGCACTAGCTTTGGCTTCAAAGCACTCCTACTAGGCTCGAAACAGCAAAGCTCTCTCCAGTGCTTCACACAGCCCTACTCTAGGCTACAATAACGTGTGCTAGAGCAGTCTGGTGAATTCAGCCTCATGCTGTTTGTCCTTGCTAGAATTCCCTTGCCGTTTACTGCTATCAAGCTACTAGTATGACACGCGCAAGCAATTCTTTCCAACAACGCTTTGTTTACTCCCTCAGCACTAGCTTTGGCTTCAAAGCACTCCTACTAGGCTCGAAACAGCAAAGCTCTCTCCAGTGCTTCACACAGCCCTACTCTAGGCTACAATAACGTGTGCTAGAGCAGTCTGGTGAATTCAGCCTCATGCTGTTTGTCCTTGCTAGAATTCCCTTGCCGTTTACTGCTATCAAGCTACTAGTATGACACGCGCAAGCAATTCTTTCCAACAACGCTTTGTTTACTCCCTCAGCACTAGCTTTGGCTTCAAAGCACTCCTACTAGGCTCGAAACAGCAAAGCTCTCTCCAGTGCTTCACACAGCCCTTCTCTAGGCTACAATAACGTGTGCTAGAGTAGTCTGGTGAATTCAGCCTCATGTTGTTTGTCCTTGCTAGAATTCCCTTGCCGTTCACTGCTATCAAGCTACTAGTATGACACGCGCAAGCAATTCTTTCCAACAACGCTTTGTTTACTCCCTCAGCACTAGCTTTGGCTTCAAAGCACTCCTACTAGGCTCGAAACAGCAAAGCTCTCTCCAGTGCTTCACACAGCCCTTCTCTAGGCTACAATAACGTGTGCTAGAGCAGTCTGGTGAATTCAGCCTCATGCTGTTTGTCCTTGTTAGAATTCCCTTGCCGTTCACTGCTATCAAGCTACTAGTATGACACGCGCAAGCAATTCTTTCCAACAACGCTTTGTTTACTCCCTCAGCACTAGCTTTGGCTTCAAAGCACTCCTACTAGGCTCGAAACAGCAAAGCTCTCTCCAGTGCTTCACACAGCCCTACTCTAGGCTACAATAACGTGTGATAGAGCAGTCTGGTGAATTCAGCCTCATGCTGTTTGTCCTTGCTAGAATTCCCTTGCCGTTCACTGCTATCAAGCTACTAGTATGACACGCGCAAGCAATTCTTTCCAACAACGCTTTGTTTACTCCCTCAGCACTAGCTTTGGCTTCAAAGCACTCCTACTAGGCTCGAAACAGCAAAGCTCTCTCCAGTGCTTCACACAGCCCTACTCTAGGCTACAATAACGTGTGCTAGAGCAGTCTGGTGAATTCAGCCTCATGCTGTTTGTCCTTGTTAGAATTCCCTTGCCGTTCACTGCTATCAAGCTACTAGTATGACACGCGCAAGCAATTCTTTCCAACAACGCTTTGTTTACTCCCTCAGCACTAGCTTTGGCTTCAAAGCACTCCTACTAGGCTCGAAACAGCAAAGCTCTCTCCAGTGCTTCACACAGCCCTACTCTAGGCTACAATAACGTGTGCTAGAGCAGTCTGGTGAATTCAGCCTCATGCTGTTTGTCCTTGCTAGAATTCCCTTGCCGTTCACTGCTATCAAGCTACTAGTATGACACGCGCAAGCAATTCTTTCCAACAACGCTTTGTTTACTCCCTCAGCACTAGCTTTGGCTTCAAAGCACTCCTACTAGGCTCGAAACAGCAAAGCTCTCTCCAGTGCTTCACACAGCCCTACTCTATGCTACAATAACGTGTGCTAGAGCAGTCTGGTGAATTCAGCCTCATGCTGTTTGTCCTTGCTAGAATTCCCTTGCCGTTCACTGCTATCAAGCTACTAGTATGACACGCGCAAGCAATTCTTTCCAAAAACGCTTTGTTTACTCCCTCAGCACTAGCTTTGGCTTCAAAGCACTCCTACTAGGCTCGAAACAGCAAAGCTCTCTCCAGTGCTTCAC
The DNA here is from genome assembly GCF_052857255.1 of Amblyomma americanum. NCBI lineage: Eukaryota > Metazoa > Arthropoda > Arachnida > Ixodida > Ixodidae > Amblyomma > Amblyomma americanum. Next base: position 241,205,204 of record NC_135497.1, read on the forward strand.
ACAGCCCTACTCTATGCTACAATAACGTGTGCTAGAGCAGTCTGGTGAATTCAGCCTCATGCTGTTTGTCCTTGCTAGAATTCCCTTGCCGTTCACTGCTATCAAGCTACTAGTATGACACGCGCAAGCAATTCTTTCCAACAACGCTTTGTTTACTCCCTCAGCACTAGCTTTGGCTTCAAAGCACTCCTACTAGGCTCGAAACAGCAAAGCTCTCTCCAGTGCTTCACACAGCCCTACTCTAGGCTACAATAACGTGTGCTAGAGCAGTCTGGTGAATTCAGCCTCATGCTGTTTGTCCTTGCTAGAATTCCCTTGCCGTTCACTGCTATCAAGCTACTAGTATGACACGTGCAAGCAATTTATTTATTTATTTATTTATTTTACCCTCAAGGCCTGGGGCATTACAGAGGGGAGTGGTTGAATGAGATACAATACAGAAAAGATAACATGAAGCAGACAAATTAATGATCGACATATACAATGGTGGCTAATGCAGTTCTAAAATGAATAATGTCTACAATGCTGGCGATTGGTCCGGGAAGGTGGTTCCAGTCCTTGGATGTTCGAGGAATGAAGGAGTTGCTGCATGTTTTCGTCCTGAGTGGAGCAATTCCAACCTTGTGTGAGTGGTCCAGACGAGATGAGATATACGAAGGCGAAGGGATGAGTGCGCTACGAATCTTGGGAAAAATATGAAAAATTTTATGGAATAAGCAAATTCGAGAAAATTTCCAACGAGAAGCTAATGAAGGAAGGTTTAACATGCGTTTCATTGATAATATGCTAGCAGTACGATGGTAGTTATGCAGAATGAAACGAACGGAGTTATTCTGGACAAGCTCCAGGGCATAGGTTAGGTTAGCACAGCTAGAGTCCCAAATAGATGCAGCGTATTCTAGTTTGCTACGAATTAGTGTTTTGTACAGGAGAACTTTAAGTGAGGTGCGGGCAGAAGAAAAATTCCAGCGAAGATAACCAAGCATGCAATTAGCATTGTTAATTATGCTGTTAATGTGAATGGACCAAGTAAGATCAGAAGAGAATTCAATGCCGAGATAACGATAAGAAGTGACGGATTCGAGCGCACTGTTATTTAGGTAATAGACGCTACGACTGCAGGAATTTCAAGACACGTAAGGCTTTACATTGTATTAAGGTCCATTTTCCACAAGTCACACCAATTAGTAATGGCGTTCATATCATGTTTCAAGGCATTAGTATTGTCCGAACTGTTAATTTCCCGAAAGACGACACAATCATCAGCAAATAAATTAATGTTAGAGGATACACAGTCAGGTAGGTCATTAATGTATATTAGGAACAACAGAGGGCCTAACACAGAGCCCTGAGGCACGCCAGAACCAACGGAACATACTGATGAGTTGCGATTGTTAAATGATACAAACTGGGAATGGTTTAAAAGAAATTGTTCAAGCCAAAGTAGTATGTTAGGTTCAAGGTTTAGTTTGGCTAGTTTGAAGAGGAGGAGTCGATGACAAACTTTTTCAAAAGTTTTCTTGAAATCAAGAAATATGCAGTCAGCTATTGAGCCTTTATCAAAGATAATATGAAGATTGTGAGTGAATGATGCTAATTGCGTTTCACATGAAAGAGATTTTCGAAAACCGTGCTGGGCGCTGTTGAAGAACGAGTTAATTTCTAGAAAGTTAGCGATATGGGAGCACAGGATGTGCTCTAGTAATTTGCAGGGAATACTGGTTAAAGAAATTGGGCAGTAGTTGAGAGAACTTTTGCTACCTGATTTGTGGACCGGGACCACTTTCCCGACTTTCCAGTCAGCAGGAAGAGTGCAGGAGTCGATGGACTGCTGAAAGATCTTGCAAAGCATAAGTCATGACTACGTTCGGGTGCTTTTCAAAAATTTGTTGTTAATTAGGTCAGTGCCGGGGCTAGATGATGTTTTAAGGTTGTCAATTAATTTCATGATGCCGCTAGGATCAATGCAGACGGGGTCCATTATCGGGTACGCATATGACTGAGAGGGTGGTAATGCTATTATAGGACAAATTAAAGGACAAATTATTATAGGACAAATTAAATAAATTATAAGACAAATTCTTTCCACAAAGCCTTGTTTACTCCCTCCGCACCAGCTTTAGTTTTCAAAGCACTCCTACTAGGCTCGAAACAACAAAGCTCTCTCCAGTGCTTCACACAGCCCTACTCAAGGCTACAATAATGTGTGCTAGAGCAGTCTGGCAAATTAAGGGGAGAACATCAGGTACTCACTGCACCGAGGTAGCTGACGCTGGTCGGTCCAGCAGCTGCCATCCACTGTCGCGACTGGGGCTCCAGCCTTGTGCCACTGTTGCGCAGAGCTGAGCGAAGACACGGTGAAGGCGACGGTGAGTCAACGAAACATTTATGTACAATAAAAACAAGGGTGTTACATTATCGGCTCTGTGGCCGAGAGCACAGCAAGCTCGCACAAAGAAACTCTGTGATGCACTGGGAGAGCATCTCTCTCGCTTGATGTCTCTGTCTGCTCGTCTGCTGCTCCCATCCGGCGCGGCTCGACCTTTTATAGTCTCGGGCGACCGTTGCAGCAGCCAGCCATTTAAACCCTCCAATCGGGTCACGGCACTGGTCAGAGTTCGAATTTGACAAATGGACGAAAGGAGCTCGGATGTTTGAAGTTTGCAGTCGGGAAAGGGCTGCCAGCGAAACGTCGGCTGCGGTTCGAGCTGGCGCTTGCGAGGGGGGAAGGGGGAGGATTCCACCGGGTGAGCTCTGGATGAATCAGGCTGCAAGCCGCGACATGTCCGAGAGCCCGGGCTTGCGTTGCGCAAGGGCGGCCGCATGGCGCTGGCTTTCACAGAGGCCAGTGGAATGCGTGCTCGGGCAGAACAGCATGACGATAGCTGCGCCGCCTGTTGGCATGCCCACGAAGTGTGAGCAGGCTTCGTCTGCCGCTTTCTGTGTCCGTTCCAGCACGCTTTCGCGATGCACTTGTGTTTCGATAGCTTACATCGTATGGAGTATTGACTACTCGTGAATCTATTTTCATGTGAGTCTTCAATAACATAAAGGAACGTACTTCTGCGTAGCTGGCTTCTCGAAAACTTTTAAAACTCTCCAGGAGCACGCTTTTGTGTCCTCTCTGTGCATTCACTCGATAGTGATAGATCGGGGCTGTTCGATAAGAAAAACAAAAGTTTGCATCATATTCAATTTGCATGCTAGTGTGTTTATTGCCCTTCTTGTATTCCTGTCTCCCCACATTCAGTGATCGTTTTCATGTGTAGTCGCCTTGTTACGGCTCCCAAGGTGCAAAACAGGCGTGCTGTTTAAAAATGCGACAGGTCGCCCGCATTTCGGTAAAGAAAAAAAAAGCTGATGCAAGAAGCAGAGCTGGGGGGACGCGGAGCCAAGTTGTGAGTAGCTCACTGCTTCTGTGTGCTTCTAACGATGAGTTGGCAATATCGAGAAGCAGGTGACAGCTGAAAAGAACGCACCACACAAGACCGTGTAACCGTGCCTATTGACTGTCGCTCATCATTTAAGTTACACCTAAATGCAGCCTGTCACTTTAAAATTGTCGATGGATGTTCTCCACTTTGCACATGTTGATAATCTGCTAGGCCGGCCACGCTGTGTTATTGCACTCGTCTTTGTGAGTGCTATAAGCACATGATAGTTCAGCCTAGAATAATAATAAAACTGAACAGCCCTGAGAGGAGCATCTGTGATCACAGCAAATGAACACAGTCGAAGCAGTGCACCACACACGATCACCACTAGTACCACTTTATGGCAATCGTAGCAGTTTTTGCAGCTTTCACTTCTGTAGTGCAACTCCAAGTTCCACTACAACAATTAGCATCCCTTGTTACATGCTTCTGTGAATGTGTGTCTGCATGCACATGCATGTTTCCTCTTTGTTTTATATTTGTTTTCTCAACTGGCTGGGCACCAGACTTTGCTTTTCCTTTTTTAATTCCTGTTCAGTTCAAAGAAGTTAAAGCACGCGGCCACGCCGTCATGTTATCTCTCAAAATTTCTTGAATGCTTCTTGCGTGGAGGTTATTTTTGTTGCGCTTTTGTCACAGTTGCCTGTGTGTTAACATGTTGTGTGCACCAGTTCGTGCAGCCTACAGGTCACACCACAACCAACAAGCTTGCGCCAGCATGCCGTAATGCATGTTCCTTGCTGCTGCTCTGTGCCTCATGCATTTTCGGCACTGACAACCAATTCACTTCAGGCATGGGAAGAAGTCACAGCAGATATGGCAGAAATGTGAGGCAAGGATAGGGTCTGTGTCCCAGGCCCAGGACGATTACGGCTGGACAGACCAAGAGACGGAACATGTGGATAGAGGCAGGAGTTTCTTACAACTTCATCCGCCTGCTCTCCCCATGAGTAGCAGCATCATAAGGTCGCGTCGGAGGTGGCAGCTGCTGCTCCAGTTGTGTCATTAACGCAGTCGCACGCTCTTTTTGGTTGCCAGTGTTTTTTGTGGTGTTGTGTCACAGCACGAGACTGCTTTACTATTATTAAGTGCTCAGTTCTTGCAGTGAAGCTTGCGTTGCCTAACCAAGCTAGATAGAAATCATAAATTGTTACAATACATGTTCAGCATTCACTTACCTTGAAAATGAGTTTGTCACAGAATGTTTCTTCACTTTTACAACTTTGAGTTAATAACTGTTTCCTGCGAACATGTCAGGTAATTGAAACAATTTTTCCGGTCTCTTGAAGTTTGAATAAACAAGCTTTTAGTGTACCAAATGCACACCCGCATTTTTGATTTCAGCTTTAAGAATGTCATGCTTTGCTTTGCTTTCCTACTGACATCAGCTTGCCAGGTTTGTTTTTCTGCTCTAGTGTAGACGAGTGGAACCAAACTGCAATTTTAGTCGTACATTTTTTCTTCCATTAACGCTTACAACCGGTGTTATTTCTGAATGAACTTCACTTATCATTGTGTTTCTGTGGTGGTTTCTTTTGTTTATGCATATTATTTTGTATGTCACGTGAATTGAAGGCAAGCAAAAATACTAGTCACACATTTCGTCACACTGATCTCACTTACAGTCAAGTTCGAAGCAGCAGTTTGCTCTTAGCAGCTTTTTACGGTGCTGTGAATAAAAATGCTTTTCTTATGGTGTGTCTTCCTGTTTATCGAGCAGGCACAGTTGCAAATTATTCGTTTATATTTGGCACAGTTCGCTCTCTATTCTATTTCTGTTTGTTTGGTCGTGAGATTATAGTCGGCGGCAGTGGGGCCCGTGTCCAGGTGGGCTGCCGCCGACAGGAGAAGAGCAGCCACTTGTAGCAGAGACTGGAAGCAAAAGAGGGTTTATTTTGCAAGGTGCAAGTATAAATACCACACGCGTAGTTGACAGACAAGAACATGGAATATGCTACATCAGGGTGACAAAGGAAAGTCGAACTGAAACTAATGATACAACATATAGTACATTTGCACACCCTTCTTCCAGAGGGTGATTTCAGTGACACTAAACCACCATTAAATATACTGGTATTTAGGGAGGAGAGCATTTTGTCTGCTTAGGAAAAGGTTAGTTAAAAAGCAGGAGGCTCTGTCTGGCTTCTGCTACGTCTTTGTAAGCTACCTTGTGCAAGTTACTTGTACCAAACCAGTAAAAATGTAAGAGTGCACATGCGTGTAGTGCATTTAAGATGGTGCAGCATGTGTTTGTTATTTCCTTTGCTTTATCACTTAGTGAATATCGGGGTGTCTTATGTGTTGCGATTACTCTTTGAAACATTCAAGAAAACCTTTGCTAGTGCTATAAATACATACCCATGTGGAATGCAGTGTGTGATCATTTTTTTTGTAGGGGTGTGCGAATATTTGAAATTTTGAATACGAACCGAATATGTTTGATATTCGATGCGTGTTCGTATTCGAGAATTTCCGAATATTCGAAAATTCCCGACTACTCGCCAGTGATCGTATACTGCACAGACTTTCATAAACTCTACCGTGGCAAAACCACAATATTTGGGCAAATTAGCCGATGATCGAGTTAAAAATTCCAGGAAAACAATACCGAGGTCCTATTCCCTTCCTTCTCCGTTATCTATCGCGCAGGCCGATCACATTCCGACACCGCTAGGTTTGACCTCATGAGAAATTCTTCAAGTGGGCTTTTCCACATATCACACGTGCTGCAAACAAGATGGCCGACTGCCCGTTTCGAACAGTCGCAATGCGAAATCGCGCTTTTTTTTATATCATTCCATAATGCGTTACATATTTAATGCCCACATCCGAAGAATGCATCCTGTCGCCTTCATAACTCTCCGAGCGTGACCTCCGTCATCCCTATTTGTAAACTACGCTATGCGGGAAAGCCTACTTGCGGAATGTCGCGGGAGCCTCCTGAAGGGGCGTGTAGAGTTGTCACAATACGGCAAGCGATCCTGTAAAAATGTCACCTATTGCATAGTGCATTGTAACCCGCGCACCTCTTCAGTGGGCATAACGGCAGGCGGGACAACGATCGGAAGGCCCCTGTCGCAAGGTAAAAAAAATAGCCAGGCCGCGTAGTTTGGGTTTCTGAGCTTCTCCGCTGCCCCGCGGCAACTGCAACTGTCTGCTCGCGCATTCGCCGGTAGTCCAATCCCGGCTCCGCGTGGCTTTCGGATGCTGACTGGCGCTTCGCAGGTTATTTCTTTTTCCTTTTTCGATACCGTCTCGCCGTTCCGACGCCAGTGTGTGTTTCCCATCCCCTCGCTTCCATTTGTGTTGTTCTTCCAGCACTCCAAAACGGGCTGCCCATCACGGGCTTACAGGTGTTAGTGCGATGGGGCCGCCTCATAAGGCCTTACTGCATCTTTGCATTTTCGGCAGGTTTTTTTTTTCTTTCGGGGGGGGGGGGGGGGGGGGATAATTTTATAAACAGAGGCCTTCGGATGAACCGGGCATTTCTTCCAGTCCCTTGAACTCCGAATGAATGAGGTTTTTACTAGTCACCACGTAATTTTTTGTTGCCAGTCTTGTCATTTGATGGATTTTGTTTTGCATGGTCTCATTATAGTTTGGATGCTGTTATGCTGTCTAATCAAGTAGCATACATTTTTGTGGGCATCATATTTTTTTATATGGTACTGAGGCAGTCTAGTTTTGTTTATTTTAGTTGCAAAGACCATACACTATTTTGAAAAAAAATAAGGGCAACAGCATTTGTTTGTTTATCATTTTCTGAAAAAAAATTTTCTGCTGAACAGATATTCAATATTCAATTCGATATTCGAGTCCATTTTTTCTTCATATTCGTATCCGATTCGTGTTTGAAAATTTCGATAATCGCACACCTCTATTTTTTTGTTTTGTTTTTACTAACTTACCTATAACTATAACCTTTGAATAAAACATTGTTGCAAAGTAAACCATTTTATCAAAGGCAGAGGGCTGAATCTTGGTTTAGTATTTTGTTGAGTACGCAAGAAGTTAAACACAGCTTTTTATTGCGCATATTATTTGGCATATTGGATGAATTTCTGAAGGTAAGCGGAAGTAAATTACCTGTGTGTGTAAGGGGGAGGGATGTAGATAATGATAAAATGCCAATTTTTAAAAATTTTTGTCTTGATAAGAGCTAGGTAGACATGCAGAATACTTTTATGTGCTAATTCTTTTTTCCTGTAGTTAATATCTGAGGATACAAATACATTGCTGCATCGTGGGGTGGATGTTTCATGAATTTTTCCAGTGTAGCACTTCTCCCATACAGCTGTCCTTAATGGCTTTTTTTTTTTCCTTAATTGCAGTCTCAACATGTCGAAAAGTTCCTGGCAAGCAGTAACCCCTTTCAAAAACGGGCCGCATACCTTGCTATAGCTGTCATTGCTGAAGGGTGCTCTGAGGCCATTCGTCAGAAGTGAGTACATGCTTATTTTGTTACAGATAGCGCAGCAGCTGATTTGTGGCTCACAGCCACATACTCTGTACATAATTCAAGTTTAATTATTATATTGTTAAATCTGGAAATTAAAAACCATTTTATGGATTTTTATATTAATCATAAAGCTTTTTGATTTGTAGACATCTTATGTGAGATTCCTGATGACTATAATACAATTTTATGCAAAATTTTGTTTTCCATATCAAGTGTGTAAAATTGCAAAGGTGATAGTGACTGTCTTTGTGCTTAGTACAGAGGGCGAGCATGATGTCCTTTCCTGATTTCTAAACATTGTTGCACAAAAATTGTATTAGTTATAGACATGCATCCTCTTCTACGTGTTTTTAATGTCAAGAAGCCTCAAGATGCTTCAATACTTCAGAGACATACTCCAGTAATGAATAGGAGAGCCCCAAGAAAAAAGGGTTAGGAGGGCAGTATTTGAAGAATGGGGAGGCTTTCATATTGTTGCATCTTTCATTTAATACTTTATACTCAAGAACCAATAAACCAATAAGCCTTTGTGTAATTGTGAGCACATTGTTGGAATAGTGCATCCAAATGACACTCTTAAATTACTGTTTAAGGTAAAACTGTGTGATGTCAGTGTAAGCAGTTGCTAAGTTGTGTTCAGGTCAAAGAAAGGTTCACATATTGGGCACTGCATTGGACCACTCATTCAGAATACAATCACTTTGTTGCTGTTCCTCTCTTCTTCTAGCATGGCACCATCTCTAATGGAATGAAGTATAAAATCAGGGAATTAGTGCACATGACACCATTTTTATGCCTCTGGTAATTTTCATTGCTTGTTTTCTAATAACAGTTTTTTAAAGGGGCTCTGAAACATCTTCGAGAAATCACGCATACAGCGCCTTCTTGACTTTGTCAAAAGCAGCAAGGTGCACACGACATGCTCCCGAGCGACTTTGCTCACCTGCTTTGAGCGTGATGTCCTGCTTGTTTTTTAACAGCGTACTTAGAGTGCTCCGTGGAATGCCGAATGCGTGTGCCACGGAGGACTTTTTTTCACCATTCTCGGCTCACTGGGCCACCTCAAGCTTTGTTGCGAAGTCCAGATTCTTTTTCTTTTTTACGTCCGTAGATGCCATAGCTCACTAGATGACAGCAGTCACGCACGCTACAATCGGTGCGTTGAAACAAAGACACGCACAAGAAAAATGCGACAAGCCCCGCTCTGGCCGATGGAGTCGACTGGTGTCGGTCGAGGAGGCACAAAGGGAAATGAAGAAGAGAGAGAGAGAAAACTCAACGGAAATGCGCCGTTGGTGCTAGTTGTAGCAGTCGTGGGGCGCTGCGGGCGCAACCACCGCCTGGCTTGTGGCTTCTGCGATCAACTCCGGCAGTGCGCGCTCTACTGCGAAGGCCACACCTGGCTCTTTCCAGTTCTCTTGTCTTTCTCACCAGTGAGGAGGCGCTGCCCTCACTTACAATTGGTTTTCTCTTTTTCCCGAGGAGGCATGGCTTGCAAACGTCGCCGCTCGCCTCTGTGCTGCGTGTTGTGCAACGGGAAATGCGGGTGTCTTTGGGGAAAGCGCACCTCCCAGGGGCCCAGCGCGGCGTTCAAAATATCGAACGGTCAGCAAAACCGGAGTTCGATATACTACGCAACCGTCCCATACTTTTACATAGTATTTTCAAGGGGACAATCTTTGTGTTCAATATAGCCAATAATTCGAAATGTGTGGGTTCGATATGTCAGGGTTCGACTGTATTGCAAGTAGCTTTCAGAGCCCCTTTAATAAAGAAGAGATCTTATGCTGCTGTACGGCTTTACTTTCAGAAATTTGACTGTGCAACTTCCCATCACATTCGCTTAGAACTTGTGGTAAAAAGTTCACTAATGTACAGTAAAACCTCATTGATGCATTTAAAAAAATGCTGAAAAAATGCATTATGCAGGAAATTGTATGACCCAAACCACCTAATTTTCAAAAATGTAACTGCTGAATGAAGTACAAAGGCATTTACCCTATTGACAATTTCACTTCATATAGACTTTTCCTACCTGATTGCTGCCATATTGTCCTCTGGACTGCTCTATTCACCTGGCGCTACCAACCGTTCCCTGGGCATCACCTTATTGCTCACCAAGCTGCTGTGTGTCCCTCCCGCAGGCATAGTGGATTGGTAACACCATGTACAAAAAGCAGTCAAGCCAGCAGGGTGGCGGCAATCAGTTTGGAAAGGTCTGTAATTGTCTATTAGTTTTTTGCAGAAGGTTTGAACAGCTCTTTATTTAGTGCTCATAGAAATCAGTCCGCATCTGAAACGTGGAAAGATCTTCACAGCACATCTGGTCCGTTAATAGCAATGGCAAAAGTAGCTGAAATCTCTTCCCTGTCATTTTCTGACGCTTTGCCTTCTTGCAAAGAAGCCGCCGTGGCGTCTTACTGTCACAGCATTCTTGCTTGTCGTGCTGCATTCCCCAGACCTTGTCTGCTTGTATGTAAGCACATCTTTGTGCAAAGAAGGTGCTGCATTTCTCATCCATATCGTGTCCCCATAGGAATGGCCTGCTCATATGTTAGCGCACTGTTACTTTTTTTTTTTCCGCCCCTTTGCACCTAAGCACCGCAAAGAAGCCACCATGTCAGGTGATTGCCGCTGCATTCCAGGTCATGTTGCATGCCCCCATGTTCAGACTGCTCTATGTCTGCACATGTGTGGTTGATCACTAGACGTATTATACAGCCTGAATTTTAAAAAAAAGTGTAGTATCCAAGAAATCGTGCTATCTGTGGATGCATTAACTGAGATTAAGTAGAGGGACTCTATGAGATATTTTCAATGCCGGTGATGTTGAGCGTATGAAACGGGAACGTATCAGTGAGGTTTTATTGGAGCAATGGTGTGTAAGACATCAGTATACATGCATCATCTTGTGGTATTTGCCGATATGTCCAGTAAATAATTTGCAAGTTAATTTCTTCTGTTATGCTGTTTTCGTTTCAACAGCCAAACAGTGGCTGTGGCGTACAAGAGAGCTGAGGTCATGTGAAGCATACAAAATCTGCATTATAATAGCTGCTTGTTCATTTATTTATTATTTTTCTAACTCTTGTGGTAGCCTGGAGTAGGAGTTTGACAGAATTAAAATGATGAAGCAGGGATTATATGGCAGTTGTATGCCTCACGTGACACTCTCTTCTTGTACATAATAGCAATGTTCCTCTGAAGAAACTAAAACAGCATGCGAGAATTAATCCAGTTATTAATTATTTACTGGACATGGGCACATTGCACGTGCCAATCCATGTTTACTGATGTCTTGTGCATCATTCCAGAGAAGGCACACATAACCGAAATTTGGTGTGGAAATTTTGGCGAATACAGTTGAGCCCGCTTGTAGTGAACACTTCGTTACTATGGATAAAGGCTACACAAATACCACAATTTTGCATTGAAGCAATGGCAAAATGTCTTGCAGTGTCTGTCAACAGACGTGTGCACTCATGGCTTTGTTAATGAGCCCACAAACTCTTTGCACTTGCCTGTGACAGTGCCACTTTCATTTCCAAGTGCTTGTTCTGCTCCTTAGTTCTCTCACTTCATTGCACATTTGTCAGCACTTTTGCATATAGCATGCTGGAGTGCGCTCTTTAGTTGCAAACTCCTTTCTTTTCTCATTGAACACACAAGGAACAGCCGCATGGTCGGCTAATTGAGGATTTACCTTGCTTTCATTTTTTCCAGCACTATGCTTTTTTGGAGAAGTTCATGCCTTGAGTTCTGCTGTGTGGTGTGCACTGCACAGCAGTTTCATTGTGTTTGTTCATAATTAACTGTGAAAAGAAAGGAAGAGCATTTTTTGATTAAGATGGCCATTGCGGTTGACCGTACTCATCGCAGGGTACAAGAAGAATGGCTTGTTTTGCAAGTATAGACGAGAAAAATCAACAATTTTGGCCATCCACGAGGGTTTGGCTCTGCTTGGATGTCTGTTTAGTCGCAGGGTAAATGCTAAGGGGCCGTTGATAGTACAGTAATCCCTCGTTATAATGGAGTCAGCGGTACGGAGAAAAACTGCATCATAAGCGGTAATTCGATATAAGGAACCACCCGAGAAAAGCTAAAGCAATCAAGGTGTAATTGCACCGCGATTGCGAGGAAGTCAAAATACAATGTATTCAGGGAAGCAAAACTTTATTCAGGTGCAAAAAAGGCAGCGAGCTTTGGCTGTCTCAAGTTCTTACCGGGCACGTGCAACCCCTGCTCTAATCTGACCAAGCATTGCATGAGGCCATGGTCGCCGCCCATGCATTCAACCTTCGAAGTATTTTGAATCATGAAGTCAGTGGCCGCTTTTATGGGGTTTTTTTGGGGTATTTCGAAGGCAGTGGCCACTTTTAGGGGGTGGGGGGTGGGGGGCAATTCACAGGAGACTACTAGAGTATCGCGCTGGAAAGTGCTGCAAATGCCATCGCTCGACTCTGAGGTTGTGTTTGTTGTGCTCAAAAACAATTAGCCACTCTTTGTGGGTACGCAGCACGATTGTGAAAACTGAACAGTTTTGCAGTAGGGGCTTTGCATGATTACTGGGCAATTTTTTTTTAGGTGTGCAGCCATGAAGTTTGCGAAACGAGAGTTTTTCGTTGCACCGTTGTCGACGACACTGTGCTAATTCTATGGTTTGAGTGTCGGTGTTCGCGCAGCGTCGCATCCGCGCCGTTGACAAATATCTAGGAACAAAGTTCAATAACCCTACCACGCATTCAGGCCGCTTTGTCTAGTCAGATCTAGTCAGATGGCGTGAATCGAGCATGACTGGCTCGAGAAAATCGCCAGGGAAACGCCATGGTTACGTTACGCCATGTTGAAAGCCTGACTCGCCGCTGCCGATGCTGGGATTTTTTGTTTTCGGCAAGTTATCAGTTGATTTGCACCGTCAAAAGTGCAACGAAGCTAAGGGCGGTGTTTTATTGCAATGCAGGCCGATTATGGCAAGCGGCGAGCAAATTTCTAGACCGGCTTCTCCAAAGTCATCTTCCGATTTGTTGTGTAGCCGCCGTGGTGGCTGAGTGGTTACGGCGCTCAGCTGCCGGCCCGAAAGACGCGGGTTCGATCCCGGCCGCGGCGGTCAAATTTCGATGGAGGCGAAATTCTAGAGGCCCGTGTACTGTGCAATGTCTGTGCACGTTAAAGAACCCCAGGTGGTCGAAATTTCCGGAACCCTTCACTACGGTGTCTCTCATAGCCTGAGCCGCTTTGGGACGTTAAACCCTCATAAACCAAACTAAACCAATCTTCCAATTTGTTAACATAGCTCCTCGCGTCGAACATGGCAAAGGGCATGCGACCAGCAGTCGCTTGCGACCAGGCAGCACCAGGCAGCAGCAGGCAGCAGCCTGGTAAACAACACCGTTGTTCACATTTGCAAGCGTAACCTGCAGGTCGCCTTCTCGTTTGAAGCGAAAACTCTCGGGAATCAAGTTGTTCATGCACTTTCGAGACTTTCGTCTGCTTTGGCCGATGTGAAGCGGTTAGGCTTTGCGAGGACTACGGCAGCCAGGGAGCACCTCGGCTCGTTGCCCGGCGCATCCGCGGTCGGCATCGTTGCCGAAAGCTCAGCTTGCTCGCTCATTGGTTCAGCGGTTTGCGACTCGCAGTCGCAATGGTGGAAAATTGAGCAGCGAGCGACTGGCCTGCGACTGTTGCTTTTCAACCAAAACAGTCGCACAACCTCTGCGACTCGCAAGTGTGAATGGTTCCGTAATCAGAGCGACACTTCTTTTGTGCTTTTTGGCACGTTTTAGCACCAGAAGTGCTCTTTAGAGCGGTAAAACATTGCTCATTGAGCGCATCCCATGGAATGCCACAGCGCAAGTCTGCCCGCGGTCTTTTGGCCACTTTTTGGCATCCAAGAGACCACGGTCTTCCGGCATCGCAAAGTGTCAGGACGACTTTATTTTCTATCACGGGATTCTATCATGGGGCAAACCAGCGATGGGATTGCGACTGAGATTAACGGTTCGGGCGTGCTGCACCATGGAATTTGACAGCTTCCATTCACTCCACTGTAAACAGCTGGGGCACTCGGCACTCGCTTGGTACCAGTTACTAGGCAGGCCATCGGTCGTAGGTTTGGTACTTTTGTGGCCTGTTCTGTGCCTGCATGAGTCTTCATTCATTGACGGTATTAGTTTGACACTGCATGCGCAAGAGGGTTGCCGCCGCTTGGCGGCGGCGATGCCTCCGCTCGCCATTCGCTCTAAGTGGGTCAAGCTCTTCGTGCGCTTCGAGTAATGCGGCTTAAAATGCATGCATTTGAGTCGGGTCCGGAAGAAATTTCGAATAAAGCAATATTTCGAGTTAAGCAATTTCATTATAATGATGGACTACTGATGTTCGGTCTGACTACCGTTCATGATTCGCGGGAATACTTTGTCTTAGTAGGTGATGACACTGGCATTTCGGCACCATACACTAATGAAAGCATTGTTCATTAAGGTCAAATATTTACTAAGAGTGAGGAACCTGCAGAAAACAGTGCGGAAAATTAAGTTGCATATGGAGCTGCAATAGCCTATGTCACGTCTGCCTCAACACTTTTGCAGCAGAGCCGCCAATCTGATGCTTTGCATGTCATGTCCACATTGAAGGAACTGGAGGGGAGGGAATGCGTTTTCTTTTTTTCATCCTAGCATAAATTTCCTAGCTTTATATAGTGCACATTCTCCTAGTGTAATCATTGCAAGTATCCCTTGAGCAAAGAAAGGGAACTGAATCTTGGTTTATTAAGTGCTTTGCCGTGTTGAAGCAGGTGAAGCAAAAAGCCTATTAATCATAGTCAATGCAACTGTTTTGTGCAGGCATCTACCAATGTTTGTTCATGTCATCTGTCAGGGTGTTTTGCATGAGGATGTTCATGTGCGGAATGCTGCTCTCTTTGCATTGGGCCAGTTTGCTGACTTTTTGCAGGTAAGTCTAGCTTTTCCATGAATGGGACTAGTCATAATATGGCAATGAATGCGATGTCAGGAAGAGCAGAAGCCCTATGCTAGGTTTTGCTTGCACAGAAGCATGAGTCAGATGTAGTTTTCTCTGCTTTTATTTTGGCCACTGTTGAATCAAAGGACAGTTGCCCGCAAGCGTAGTGCAACCTCTTAAGTCATATCAGGCTGAAACTAATACTTCTCTCCAGAAAAAATTCTTTTTCATTTTCTGGGCCATGGTTGTGGCTGCTGCATATAGGAGTCATTATTAAATAAATTTTATATGCAAATGCACATCACTAACTTAGTCAAATTGGGATGCACATCATGGAGTGAGTATGTGGAGGTTGTGAGATCATCCGTGCATGTTGAGTTGAACATCACATCTGTTACACAGTTTAGAGTGTAGACTATATATATCGATACCATTGCATTTGCCAGCATGCATTTGTTCTTGCCCTTGCTATTGAGTGCACCTAGTTGAAAGGTTATAGCAGTAGTTAGTGTGCCATTCCTCTTGCCATGTTATAAGTGTTATAGTTGTTGCACTAGGCTGCCTGGCACAAAGAGATGCTTCAGCCACAGCAATGTCACATAGCGCTGGGTTATGTGTTGAGGTGGGGAAAAGCTTCATGGAGAAGGTGGTGGTGCCTATTTTAAGGTCCATGTGTGGTGGTTGACTTTATTTCATTTATACTGGTTTGTTTCGTAGCAAAGTACAGACAATAGCTCAAATACTTCTTGCCTTGAAGTAAACTGAAGCAACTACTGCAACAGTGTGTGCAATTCTAGCAGGTTGTACAAAAGACGCAAATGCGAAAACACTTAGTGATTCTTGGTGGATCATTTGAATGCATTTGCAGTCAAACGTGGTTTATATCTGAGGTTGACACCGAAAAGTTTATTCTATTTGAGGTCAGCACGCCAAGTTCGTTACATTCGAGGTCCAGACTTGAAAGTCGCTGTATCGGAGGTGGCGTACTTAGGTTCGGTATACCCAAGGTTAACACACTAAAGTTCGTTATATCCGAGGTGGCATACTAAGGTTCATTAATCCAAGGTAATAGTGTACTAAGTTTGTTCATGGCCTGGTGGGCAGGTTGTCGCCTGCCACTGGCTACTGACAGATGGCGCTTGCCACGGATGGTGCTCGCCATAAATACTGGCAGCACCCCCAGCACCTCCCCTTGCCTATGCTTAATATGAAGCTTTGAAACAAACTGGAGTGAATCAGCAGAGAACGATGTGCCACATATCTACTATGTCATTTGATGCTGCACATTCTAGGGAGCTTCAGGTTCTTAACAATAGCCTGTGTGCAGCATGGCATCCCTGTTTCTGCTGTGTTTTCAGTTGCCAAGCAGCCTCACTGAACAAGTTAATGGCTGCTGTCTGACAAGAGGAACACTACCCTAGCTGTCGACCACAAGCTTTTATTAGGCACACTTGAGAGTGAGAGTGAGCCTCCTCCACACCATTTTAATGCGATAACATTAAGGGTCCCATTCAGTGGAAAACCAGGCTTCATCAGCGGCGTGAGCAAAAAATCTCTAGAGAAGCACCCTAGGTGGGCCACCTATGTCACGTGATCTTGTGGCTTTATCACAACCTGTCCACAGGATTGTGAGCAAACTGCCCATCGTGGCAGGTGGCAGTTAAATTAATGATTGGTCACGAGAAGTTGCATAGGTAGAGCAACCAGTAGCAGTGTTTGAAACAGCCACCTGCCAAGACAGTGGCACATCGCTTAAACACTCCATTACTGTGCCAAGAGTGGTATGAGGACTCCCAGCGATCTATGAATTTAAAGTAGAGAATGACCAGTTCCACATATATGGGCATTATTAACCCATTAACGGTATCACGTTATACCTTTACGGCGGAGCTTAAGTGTCCCCTACAGTTTTTTATCTCAGCAGCTAGTCAGCGCAGACGCATGCTTTCAATAGCAGCATCACTGTAGCACAGCACAGCCTTGACTTCTGCTTAGGCCTCTTTGGCCATTGGTTTCGTGGTCCTTACCATTTTGAGATGTACGGTGTATTAGCCTAGAAAAATAAACACTGAATCTTGATGCTTCAAGGTCCCCACCCCCTTTTTTTCCATGACGGTATTGTAAATACTTGCAGCGTTTAAAGAGCATTTTATATGTCAAAGCTTTTGAGCTGCATATTGTCCAGCTAAAATGTAAGATGAAACTAGTTTGTCTAATGGTTCAACATAAGTGAAGACCCATCAGTTTTTTGTCAGGTATAGTTTTTTATGGGTGATGCCTTACTTTTTTCCTTACTTCCTTAGCCAGAAATTGGAAAATACGCCAATGAAATTCTGCCCATCTTGCTGAACCACCTGGGCCAAACAGCGGAGCAAATGGCCCAGACGGGAAAGGACCCACCAAATCTCAGCAAGACCTTCTATGCACTGGAGACATTCTGTGAAAATTTAGGTCTGGTTGTCAAAATATCTGCCTTCTAGCCCTCTCTCTGGGGTCTCTTTGTTGTGCCAGCAGTGGACATCAATTGGTACCAAAGCTGTCTTTTGCACCCATTGACTCCTGGGTGTCCATTGATTCCTGGATGTCTTAAAGCAGCTTGAGTGCCAATAAGCTTGGGAGTTTTGCCTGTTTTCTAGTGTGACATCAGCCCATTTGTGGAGCATTGCGCCACTGGTCAATTGGTTTTCTGGTAGAATTAGTGTGCCTCATTGCTCGCAGAAAAATGTTGTGCAGTCACAAACATGCAGCATGTTTTTTCTTTGCGTATGAATATCATGGACAGCAGAACCTCATTGACAGGTTTTTTTTTATAAATGTGGATGGAAGGCATGTTATCAAGGAAAAGGTATCATCCAAAACCAGTAGGATTTTGAAAGTGGGGCATGAAGGAAGTATGAAGTGACACTTTTACACTTGCTAAAAAAAGTACTTGTTGGCATACAGTCAGAAGAGGATTTCTAGTGCTTGTGGACATCTCTCTGCATTTGTGTTGTCTTAAGTGCGAAAGAAACTGTGCAACGTATCTGGGCTGGTCATGGAAAGGGCAAAAATAGCTGGAATCTCTTCTTGTAACCACCATTGTTTTCGTATGCTTCACCCTATTGCGCATGTGTGCTGCAGAGAAGTGGCTCTGGCAGTTGGCTGCCGCTGCACATTTGCTCATGTCGCGTGCACCCAGAAGTGGCTCGGTCATTACCACATAAATGACAATTTTTGGATGATTCGCCTCATCACATTTATGCACTGGATGGAAGCCACTCTGACATCTGACTGCCATTGAGCTTCTGCCTTTCATGTCACTTGCTGCAAGGCTCAACCTGTTCATATGTTCGCACATCATCATCCTTTTTTTTTACATGCTTTGCTTCATTGCACTTATGCACTTTGGAGAAGCCATCCTGTGGGCTGACTGCCACTGCACTTCTGCTCATGTCATGTTCTCGCAGGCTTGGGTCACTTGTATGTTCACGCACCTTCTGTTGGTTGCTAAAGGTATACAATTAGAATTCGACAAAATTTTAAAACATACTAGCTGGGAAATCATATTATCTAGGAACGTATTAACCAAAAGAAAAATGGCAACTCTTCAAGACACTTATATTGCTCATTATTTTGAGCCTATCAACTGGGTGATCATATGAACAGAAACATATTAAGTTCCATTTTATTATTCCCTTTTTACCTTTGTTAAATGCTTCAAGCAACCTAACTTGCTCTCCTCTGCATATTGTACTAGATATATGCTGCATAGTTCTTCCAAATCTTTGGGTGAACATCTGAACATGTCGCTGTGCATTTTTTATCAGACATGCGGGCCTCCTATGTATGAACCTCACATACCCTCAAGCTCAGAGACAGAGCAGCACATTGCGTACAAACAACAAAAAGGAAGGTGGCTGTTTTCCTTCTTGTCTTCACTTTTCTGCTGCCTACTGTACTGCCTTAAAATGGACCATTAACTAGTCTAGGTGTAAAAGCCGACGTAAAAAGGGTGTAAAGTTTTACAGCGCGAGCTGTTTATAGCTTTGTTCCCTGGGTTTCGCTAGTGTCGATGCCACCTGTGCTCAGGCAACACATCAGAGGTGGCCAACAAGAGGGAGGACATGTGGCAGTGAGCAGGCAGAGAGGGGTTGAATGCAGAAGTGTCCCTGAGAGGCAGCATTTGCTTACGTCTGGCGGCATGATCCAGTGGTGTTACACGACTAGCAGCTGTGCACATGCACAGTAGTGGGCACAAGAGTGACGATAAAACCACAGGTGGCAATATTACACATCAGTTGCATTGTGAAGAGGCCACGGATGCAGCCAAGAGGGAGCGGTGTGCTCGGGACGCTGCACCAGCTGCGATGGCTCAGTGGTTAGTGTGCTTGGTTGCGGAGCCGGAGTACCTGGGTTCACACCCACATATTAAAACCTCATTAATTCGAACTTCAAGGGACCGGGAAGAATGTTTGAATTATCGAATGACTGAGAAGAAACTGACAAGAACCGCTTGCATCGTGGTAAATTTATTTGGTGGAAGACTGGGTAATGGTTGCCTGCTTTTGAGGTAACTTCGCAACAATGACGATTTTTCACAAAAAGAGGTCCAAAAATGAGTCCAGGTATTTCCGCCAGCAGCTGTTTTTTCAAGCAAACTTCAGCTTTTTTTTTTCTTTTTGCACAGATCCTTGATGCTTGGCTACTTTGCCATT
The DNA here is from genome assembly GCF_052857255.1 of Amblyomma americanum. NCBI lineage: Eukaryota > Metazoa > Arthropoda > Arachnida > Ixodida > Ixodidae > Amblyomma > Amblyomma americanum. Next base: position 241,224,748 of record NC_135497.1, read on the forward strand.
CACTTTCATACAGTGACCATAGAGTCCTTTTCTGTCTTGATAACACGAATTCAAATCGAGTGACATTAAAAAGAAAATAATTTCTATATTTAATATTGTCGGCAATAAATGCGTCATTTGCTGCCGAACAAACGTCAGCGTAGCCAGAAAGAGGCATAGAACCGATTTTTGCCAGGAACAAAAGTTGCATGGAGTCGTCCTCACTGTCCTTTTAATGGTGCTTTTTCATGCTAAAATGGAATTAAGTGATGCTTAATTCAATTTTAGTTCAATACATCATTTCTATTGCCTTGCATGCTTCACGACAATTTCATGAATTTGCTGTGCAGAGGGAGAGCTGGTGTTCTACTTGCCTGCGGTCATGGAACGAGTCCTCGTTTTCCTGACAGCACCATCATATCGGGCTAAGGAGCTGGCCATCAGTGCTATTGGTTCTGCTGGTGAGTTTGATCATGTTAGAATGAAACAGGTCAGCAGTTTTGGTCATGTTTCAAAGATGGCAGCATTTACAGGTGAACCCCGTTGCACCTGCTTATGGCTGTGCAGCGGAAAAGGACGGGAGATAGATTGTACAGTTGGGACAGTGTATGTCAGAGGCTTTGGTGTGAGTGGCATTTGGAGAAAGCAGCCAGAAATGACTAGAGAAAGAGGGACCTGTTGCAGCTACATGTCATCAGAAGCTGATCTGTTGCAGCAGTGCATGCATTGAAAGTTAGCCAGGGGCACACATCAAATTTTTGTATAGTGAAGGCATTAGAATCCATTGCCAAGCTAAAGTGATGACACATAAAAGCAAGCATGCACCCTAAGCATGTGCATTTGTCACAGCAGGAAGTTCTCAAGCACAATCATAACTGTGCAAAGGTGAAGCAATGGTGATGTGCCAATGAGGCTCTGAAAAAGTTCGGGTTGTTTGCATAAAGCTGAACTGGTGTAACTAAATAAGAGGGCTTACAGACGTAAAGTGGCAAGTTTATCTGCAATGCAGTCAGGGTGCCAGGCAGGGAAGGCAGCTCACGAAATGGACGAATAGCAGCACATTTTCAGTGCCAGCAGGACACCAGATCGACAAAAATGCCTGATAGATAGGATGAAGAGCAAAAACTTAGCTAAAACACAAGCACTTACTTGCTGTATATTTTAAAAATGTAGAATGCTTTTAAGAGCTGCTTGCTGAGGTTTCTTGTGCACAGTTTTCATGCATAAAATTTGCAGAAAGATCTCATACTTTGAACCTAAAAATGAATGGAAAGAATGTACTTAGGAAGGCTTGAATGGTATCTCCGCAGTGGCCAAAATTGTCACTATCTGATGGGGCAATTTCTAAGCCACTACATTTCTGTTACTGACGGGCTAAATAAGGTGGGGTGGTGACAGCAAAATGATACGGCACACTTGCTTTTCATTTCTCCTGTCCTCCTCTTTGTCATCATTTGGTTGCTTGCATAGTGGCTTCTTAGGTGGTGATGTAAGTTTACCACTTATGCCACTATGGAGACATACACTACCACCATCAGCTTGTTGCTACTCCCGCGTGGTTTGCCACAACCTCCCAGCAGCGCGTGAGCCTTAGGTGCAGGACACTTGCTTTTGCTTTCTTTTTTGCCCTCCTATCCTTCCCTTCTGTCTCTCCTTGCTCAGCTTTTTACAATTCAACCTCTTCAAGGTCATTATCGACTTGCACCAGGTGTGTTATCTGTAAGTTTGTCCATGATTTCACCTGACCAGTATTCCTTCTGGAGCGTACAGCAAATTGAACTGCTACTTCTTTTTTTTTTACATTTTCTTGCAAATTTTCACACTTTCTGAAAAGCTGTCACAGCCACCTTGCAGTAAGAGTTAAGCATATTCTTGAGGCGCTTTACTGCAATTAGCCCTCATGTCTTGTTCTTGCCGTACTGTGCACCTTACAGTGAGCTCATGAATGCTATCTTATTTCGAAAGAGATCAGTGCTATAAATTCAGCCCTTTTTTTGTTGCTTATTTTTCTTTCTGCTAGTGAGCTGCATCATTAAAAGCCCCAAAACACCTACTATCAGAATTGAAAAATGAGCATGAACAGGCAGCGCTTGTGAAATCAACAGCAAGAGCTCTTCAAAGGTTATTTATGTCAGTGGAGTTAGATCAAAAATAGCTGTTCAGCACTTGCAAGGCTTTCCCCAACTCTTAGTGTTTTGCTTTTCTTCATGACGGTGCTTTCGTTTTTTTTTCTCTCTTGTTCATAAGCCAATTGCTACTGCTATGTATACTTGGGCTGCTTTCTTGTATTTGCTTGCATATAAAGAAAGCATGAACGTGGACCCTATGCACGGAAAAGAAAAGCTAGGAAGAAGCATGCCCACACCTGTTTATTTGAAGACAGAGCGATCAAATACTACAGTACTACCCCGCTATTGTAAACTCAGTTATAGTAGAAACTCGGATATAGTAAAGTGAAGCCGAGGTCCCATTTTGCCTTCCATAGACGACTGTACGCTTTTCTTTAGTTATAGGAAAGATTTTTTTTTTGAAGAAACGGCTATAGTAGAGCATCTGGCCATGGCGATGTACTTCCCGCGGAATGATGACATCGTGGCACACGTGAGGTCCAGGATCACAAGGCATATAGATACTGAATACGACAAAACGGCGCTCTTTGAGGTGCCTTCACCACCAAGCTCAAAAGCGGTGGAAGGAGAGGCCAACTTTTCGAAGACCTTGAGGCTGTGCGGCAAAGCCTGCGGCGCTCATGGGAAAAGTAAAGCTGACTGTGAATGTAGAAAGAAGGCGGCGCGGGTCGCTGAGGAAGGAAAGCCAGTAAAAGTGCAGTGAGGATTAGAAAATGGAAGAAAAAGGCATGTATTCCTAGCATGGCAGCACAAAGCCCGGGGAAGGTGGCACAACGGCACTGTGTAGGTAGGTGGTTTTGCCACGCTTGACTGTGTTACACGCATTTCTTAACTACTCCCTTTTAAATGACGCTGAGGCCATGGAAGACGACGCTCTGATTATGCAAAGCTTTGATTTCCACATGGAATGAGACTGGCATTATGTTCTAAGCCGCCCTGTATTCATGCAAATGCAGTACTTCCACAAGACTTAAATCAAGTCAAAAACGTGACAACACGTGATAACTGAAAATAAATAATTATCGCGTAGAGGGACAGTAAGAGCAGGAGATAAGGTATTTCTGAGTGTTTCTTTTATGAACCAACATTTCGTGCTTAGTAGAGCCATGCCATCACCAACAACTGATATAGTAAAGACGCTGATATAGTAAATATTTTTGCTGGTCTGAGCTACCTTGTGTTCAGGATATGTGTTACGTCAGATGGTTGTGGTTCCCGATGAATATACATGTTGACTGATAACTTACCTGGCCATGTTCATATGAGGGAATATGCCCTGACCACCAGAAAAAAAGAGCATGCATACATAGGCACGCATTTCAACTCTTATAGTTGTGTGGCATTGTTTCAAAGAGTCAGAGTGTTTAGCAAAAGGCAGAGTGAGCATGCCTGCATGTTGTTGGGAGTGTCAATCAAGGAGCAGCCAGAGTGCATCAGTCAAGCCTCTGTATGCAGTTCAGGCATAATGTTACCACTGTTGTTTTTCTTCTTTTTGGGCTCTTTTTTTATTGTTTTGCTTAGTTTCCTTTTCCTGGAGTGTTGACCTGCCTTCTCTATTGCTCTGCTCTCATTTGCACCTGCCATTTATGATGCTGAAGAAATCTGGCTGATAGCTGAGCTTGCCTTCACATGCTGTAACATTTTGAAAGTGGAAATAATGCTGTTGAAAACAAACCTGGGGTGGTTTTAAACCGGCACAGCAAGTGGGAAGCAACTTTTGTGGCACGATTGCAGGTTCTTGTGTGCACTTGTCTCTAGCAAAGTGGAAGCAGCAGCGGAACCGGTTTGCAACAGCCCAAGGAAGAGAGAAGAGGCGTTTAGACATCCTCCTAGCCCGATAAAAGGGTTGATAGCACTTATATATTGCTCAGTGTTTTATTAAATAAACACATGATGTACCGATTGTGCGGGTTTCTTGGCAGTCTTCAAAAAGTGTTTTAGGCCCCTCAAACACATCTCTTGATGTTGCTTTAACTTTTATGCTTGTATTGTAAATTCGTGTTATCCCATAAAATATTGCAAAATCTTTATAAAATCTTCTCACACATACGCCTGTCAACACAAACTTGTCATATATTATGTCCATTTGCTTTTGTTTTTTTTAATCTGAAAATTTCAACGCCTTGTTTTGTTTTTATTAGTTCTTACTGGAAGGGAACTCTTTTACTGTCACAAAATGCCTGTTTCATTTAAATTCCAAAGGTTGTAACATGTTGCACTCTCCTTGTTCTTTGTCTTGTCCGCAAACAGCCAATGCCACCAAAGAAGCGATGCTGCCATACTTCCCTCATGTTATTGACAACCTCAAGCAGTATCTGACCGAGCATCAGTCGGAACATAATGCCACCCTTCGAACACAAGCTGTTGGTGAGAGCACACCTAAGCAATCAGTGCCCTGCAGCTTCTTGATAACACATTGATTTGCTTGCAGACACATTGGGCTGTTTGGCTAGGACTATTGGAGCTGCCAATTTCTTACCTATGGCTGAAGATTGTGTGCAGCTCGGGTTGCGCCTGATCGATGCTGTGGATGATCCTGACTTGCGTAGGAGCACGTGAGTGGCCTACTTGAATGTTTCGGTTTTGGAGCTCCAAAGTGCTAGTGTTGAGTAATTCAAGGTCTGTGTGTATCATTAGTTTTCAAACTGCTTGCCTTCATGCTGCAGTGGATTACTGGTCATCTCATATTTGTGTGTAGGAAAGTCCACTTGCGGAATTTTGCAGCAGGTTCAATACTAGGTGGTCCGCCTAGTAGAGTCCATAGTGACTGGTCCATATTATAAATGATGGAGAAGAAAGTGAAGATGACACCTTTGTACTGATTTCCAGACACTTTAAACTTGATCTTCAAATAATTTAGCCAGATACTAGGACGTCCGCCTAGCAGCGTCCAATAGTGGCTGGTCCACATTATAAATGGTGGAGAAGAAAGTGAAGATGACACCTTTATACTGATTTTCTTAACACTTGAAACTTGATCTTCAAATAATTTGGCCAGATACTATGGTTTTGCCATGGTCATATTTGTGAAAGTGGGTGCGTTTTGTCACTGGCGATTATTGGAAATTCATGAATATTAATTTCTCAAATTCAATGTTAACCGAATAACAAACATATTTGATTTGTATTTGAAATTTAAGATATTTGCACACCTCTCGTCATTTGTATTGTAGGGAAGTTCAGAACAATTTCAAAACATTTCCTCATGCACTCTATGGTGCTTCTAAAAACCACATTATTCCTGTGGCATTTTTAGTTAATTATTAATTTTGGCTTTAACCTACAGTGTTCTTGAAAAAATGCATCACAGAAACAAATGTGACAAAAAAAAAAGTGTTGTTAAGGTGAATAAATGATAGGCGTATGCGAATACAGTAAAACTTCGTTATAGTGAACAAGTAAAAAATCTGAAAAACAGTTTGCTGTAGCTGAAATTTGTAATATAAAATTTCTTCAAACATGCACGCAACAGTGGCGCAGTTTAAATCATGTAAAGGACAGCAATTCTGCCGATCCTTAGTCGAGAAATGGAGAGAAGTTTTCCCTGGTTTTGACGGCGCTTCGAAGGCACTCGCGGCTATTCCGAATGCCACTAAAAACTGAGGGCCAGTTAGGTTGGCGTGTTGAACCGTGCAGCCGTCGAAGGTAGAGTTTGTGGTTGTGGCCGCTCCACCGTATGCACGACATGTGCCGGCATCTAGACTGGTGCGATCTGCACACAGAAGTGTCAGATCATGCATAAGACCATTGACTGCTTCTTCCAGCGGCTTGTTTTCCTGAATTCTTGAATTTTAAAATGCTTCAAAAATATTTGAGATTTTTGAATATTGCAATTCACTTCAAAATCCAAATCGAAAACCACATTAATCACATCGATACTCAAAATGTTCAAATATTCGCGCAACCCTAATAAACAGAACGCGGTGTGTTATTAGTGTTGGAGCAAGCATCAAAATGGGGATATCTGTGCAGAACAATAGTGGGCCACACCCATAACAGCTCAGATAAAGTAATTTTTAACATTTGTCTTCCAACTACAGTCGAACTTACAACGAACCTAAAGGTTGAACGGATTTCGTTTGCTGTATCTTAAGTGGACTTCCCACAGCTGAACATTCAAAGTCAGACAAACGTGATGTTTACTTGAAAAGTCTGCATGTCTGCTAACCAAGCACAGTCATGCACCCTGTATGGTTTCCAACACATCACCCCCCCCCACCCCCTTTCCCTTCCCACTGTTGGCATTGCATAGGATGCTGGCTGCACACCCCGAAACTCTGTATTGGTGACTCTGCCTCCTCATTTCTGAGCCTCAGCAGAGCTGTAAAGATGCACAGACGAAGCTAGCTCAGCACACGTGTGCCGAGTACGTACTGTCCACTGTCTCCACGTGCTACCTCTACACAGCAGCGGCGCTGGTGGACAGCTGATTGTGAAGGCAGCTAGTCTCCTGACATGTGACCAGCTGGACCAGCTAGGTATATGGCTTGACTGGTATTCAGACTATTCAAATCACTGGCGTTGGTTCATCATCGACACTGTGCAGCAGTTTCACTCTGAACGCTGCCCCTGTCTGGCGTTCACCACACTTCTGCTTCCACATTATACACTTTGCCGTGCAGGCATACACCCATGCATTGACTGGCCTTGTAGCCCATTGGCGTGCAGGGCCGGCGGTTAACTTTGATTTCAGTGCTGTATTTTTGTTATTTTTGTGCTTTTTTTCTCGGGTCACAACGTTCATTTTGCAGGTGATGTGTCACGAGGTTTGGGTCGCACTGGCGGGAAGCACAAAATTTTCAACTACTGGTGGCTAGGAAGGCGAGTTACGGCACCTCATTGTGTTGCAGCCATGATTGTTTTTTGTGCCGTAAAAACCCACGTATACACAGTCTTTTTTTCCAGATTTTAGCATGTAAGATTTCCCCCTCGTATTATATGCTGATCCAAACAGTTTTAAGCCAAAATTCACAGTTCGAGTCTCGTTATTATTCAGCACTGTCATCATCAGGCTTCCATCTAGAGGAGGCTATCTAGCGGTGGCATCGGTTCACCGTTCCGACGCAGTTTCACCGCGCTGACCTCTTTACACAGTCACATTCGGGAGCAGGACAATCACTCCTCGCATGAGTTCGGGACCGTGAATGCAGTACTCCGCTGCTTTTAAAAGGAAAGTAATAGTAGCTAGTAACCAAAGATCACTAAAGCCGTAACTCCGGGTACACTTCCTTGGTGCACACGTTGTGCACCTATGCACATGCACATATGCCAGAGCCAATCTGCACGTGCATGCAGTGCGAGACACAAGCGTGGCATTCGTCGTCTAGATCTGTACATACCAGATGTTGGCACCCGCACCTCCGTCTCGCACTTGCGCCGGTTTGCAACAATCGGAGGACCACATGGCTAATATGAGCACTGGAGCGAGTGTCAGGTGCTAGTTTCGTCCCGGCATGAAATTCTCTGCTCAAGCATGCTAGCATGAGAGGGGAAGTGAACCAGCCTCAGGCGCATGGAGATGCGTGCCCTTTTTCGATGCCTGGCGTGAGGTGGTGTTGGACGCAAGCGCACAGAGGGTGTGGTGCATACGTCTCACGAGTGTCCATTGGATCACCGAGTCACGCTCAAAATGCTGTGCAATCAATGCTTTCGATGAACTTTCCTCACTCACACTGTACACAGATTAAAGTTGTTGTTTTTTTTTTTTTACTATCCCAAAATGATCATCATCATCATCTGCTGGTCCGTATTATATATGGGCTTTGATGGTATTTATGACACAGTGCCACTGTTCTAGTACATATTTTGATGGTAGCCCCATTCTCGTTCGTAATAAGTGAATGTTCACTATAACTATGGTCGTTATATAACAGGTGAGCTCGACTGTATGTCACCTGCAACCATTGCATTACAGTTAAACCTGGATATAACGAAGTTGAACAAAGTCTGCGATTTTTCGTTATATGCAGTTTTCGCGAGAAGACCCGAAAGGACAAGGACGGAAACCAAAATTACTAATGAATGCAGGAGAAAGCACCTTGAAAATGCTTACAGAAAACCCCATTACTCGAAGTCATAAACAAAGAGAGATGTTCCACGGCTCTCGCAATGTCACTACTAGTGGGGTGGGGAGAGTGGGAGAAGCGGAGCCACCGTGGCCGAGCTAGAGAGTGCGCACGGTTGCACCATCGTCGTAGACCGGCCGCGGAGGCACATGCCTCTTCCTGCATGTTCCTTCTCTTGGTCTGCCCGCCGCTGTTGCCCCAGGAAATGGACTCTTCGCCTTGCATCACTGGCACTCTCCGCCGTCCCCGCACCAGAGTCTGGACGCGCAAGACCTATCGGCGCCGGCATCACGCTAGCAAGCGCGTGGTGGCGATGCCGTTTTGTTTTTGTTATGTCCCATCATTTTCGCTGCTTTTGAGCATTACCTGTTGTAGTGCCACATGGTATGGTGTTCCAAAAGCGAAAGCAGTGGAGATGCGCCGACGGCACTGGAGCTGACGCATTTTCTCAGCTGCGGTCGCTCGTTGCGATCATTGAAATTCCTCTCATGTTGGTTCGTGCTTTATCATTGTGAAACTTTTATGCCAAATTTCGTAACTAACATGTAACTAACTAGCTAACAGGTAGTCGGCTTAGCGAGTTCATTATATCAAGGTCAACCGCCACTACACGTTCGTTACATGGAGGTCTCAAATACGCGCGCTTCAATGGGGGCGGCGTTGGGGAATTAAAAAACTTCGTTATATCTGGGAATTTGCTATATGTAGGTTCATTACGTCCAGGTTTAACTGTATCCAATCCTGTTACATTTACTTCCTATTGTCTTTTTCTTGGACATGGCTTCACTGGGGAAGCATAAATCCTCTTGTATTGGCCCAGCAGTTGCTTTTTTTTTTTTCAGCCCAAGGGAGTGTTATGAAATAAATAGACATGTTTCATAAGGTGAACACCAATATCTGGTGGTTCCTGAAAGTCATGAGGTTTCTGTAAAAAAAAAAAAAAAAACTTTTCATGTGCAGGCATTTGTATTGTGTTCGTTTGTGGCTTGAACTCTGTAAACCGCAGCTGTAAATAAACTAGGTAATTAAAAAAATCATGTGCTGCCTATGCATGAAGGTCGACTTGCATCACCGTTTCTCCCTACTCATGGCCTTTTACATGCTGTGCAGGTACGGAATGTTTGCATCTGTGTCTTCAGTCCTGAAAGCTGACATGACCAAGTATTTGGAGCCGATCCTAGATCACATGTTTACTTCCTTACAGTCCACTGAAGGGGTTGTGGTATGTTTTGGTTTTTCTGCTTGATATCATATTTGAGCTCGCTGAATTTTTCAGTTTTGCACCTATGCAGAAAGAAATGAAAAAGGCACTTTGCCTGAACGTTCTTTTTTTTCTAGTTTGGTGGCAAATAAGAACAACGTGCATAAGTAATGGGCCTATGTATAGCTTAATTTGGCTGTTCCTTTTGCTTGAAATATGTTTTTGTGCATTTATCGTGCTCCTACATACAGCATTGTAGCATACACAGGTAGCCTCATAAGAAGTGTTACAATTTGTTTTAGAGGACGAGCTGTAGGGAGGATCTCGGAGGTAAAGAGCATCAGTGCTGTGTGTCGGCGCTAGAAACTGTTGTGTTCACCTGCTGGCCAAAGAGAATGCTATTAAGGTTTACTTTGGCCATAAGGGACATGTGAAGCAAAGCGGGGCACCCTTCACCTCGTGGTAGGGTAAAAAATTCTGGAATATTTCTAACAAATCCTGCATATTGACTGTCAGAAAGCTGTTTTCAAACCACAATCTTGTGTTCAGTCCACTTTGACCACCATTTACAATGCTGCTTTCTGTCAAGTGCCATCACCCCTGCCTGAAATAGCCTTGTCATCTGTTCTGGTAAGGCATTAGATGCTTTAGAAAAGTTAGTGCCACTTGTGTGGAGTGAGCAAGAAGTGCTTGTCTGCCTTTGCTTGTTCAAGCTGTTCCTGGAGATTGTACGAGTAAAACAGTGCCAGCGTTTAAAGGTAACCCTTATTCTACCATGACAATATGCTTTCTCGGCTAGCCGTACTCCGCATTGATCGCTTGTACACATCAGGGTGCACAGGCATTGGCAGCACGGAGCATATTTACAGTGTTAGAGTAGCATAACAGGTGATGAAGCGGGCATGTCTCGGGAGATGCTCAAAAATGTATGCCATATAATCTCTTGTAAGGGCCGCACCCTCTGTTTTGGACTAGATAATTGAGAAAAAAATATGGCTATACATTTTTTTGTTTTTAATTCATGTGTGGGCTGCACCTTCAAAGTTCACATTCGGATTTTTTTTTAAAGTGCGACCCTTACACCAATTTATACGGTAAATGGCAGAAGCATTCTTGTTGGATTTATCGTATTTACTCGCATAATTTGTGTACCCCTAACTTTATTACAGAGGTTTATAAAAAAAAAGCTTACTTTCTTATTTTGCGCTGCCTACTGTGCCAAACCACCAGCATGCACGTGGGTGAGTGCAAGGCAGGCTTGGGAAGATCGGCTCTGCCGCATTGCTATGGTGTGGCTGCAAATGTGTGAGAGGCGAGGGAACGAATTGCATGCTGTTTACTCAGCTCGCTTGCGCTGGCGGTCGCCTTCCCGTACGACCAGCTGCGCGTGCGCCGGAATCCAAAACTACTAACCGTTAGCTGTTCGGTTTGCTGCTAGTCAGCCATGCCACACATGAGGGCGCTGCTTCATCACCTGTTACCTCCATTTGCCTCTGGCTGCTGGCTTCCCAATTGTATCGTTGCAAGTTTATTGCTTTGAGCTGCACGCTCACGCTGTCTTGGCATCCCATGGGGAACTACATAACGCGGGGCAAGGCGGTATAGGGTGCTGGCAATGGGTGCAAGTTGAGGGTTTGACGCATAGACGGCAATATACAGTATATATTGCACGTTTTGGCCTTTAGAGTTTTTAAGACGTGTTCACAATATTTTCACATAATTTGTGCACCCCTTTTTTGAAACCTTAATTTAATGAAAGAAGATGTGCAAATTACACGAGTAAATATGGTATTTGGATGCTTCCTTGAAAGCCCTCCCAGCAGGCATTGCATGTTGTCGTAAAGTTGAGGCCATGAGCTCGGAGGGATGGGGGGAGAGTTCTTAACGCAGTAGTAAGTCGAGCACTGGGAATATAATGTTGCTCCAAGTATTGCGCACTCTAAGCAGCGTATGTCATTGATTGATGCCTGTTAATTCACCTCTACATTTAAAAACTTTGTAAATGTTGCATTGTTGAGCTGAGAATACATGTGGGCTTCAGAATCAAAGCAATGTTTGAATCACAGCTTGCTCGCAAATTTGATCAATGTTGCTGTAAGCTTGCACAATGTGAGAGTTACAGTGGTATGTTGGGCCCCAGCTTGAGGTGTTCCATAGAGCCCTTTGACCATTGATTGCACATGCATGTTCATAATGCTTGGTTTCAAGCATTTGGTTTCAAAGCCACAAGAGGAAGGGGAAAGGAAATCCCTGGCTTTTGTATTAGTTCACTGTGCAATGCACACCGCATCTGGGGGCCGATGGCTGCGCATATGCCATAACAGCTGCTCATGTGTATATGGAAGACGCTCACAGTAAGTGGGCTAATGCACCCTGCAAAGCAACAAGGAAAGATAAAAAGGAGGAAAACTTGAGTAGTGACTTAGGTTTGTGTAACAGGACCAGGTACACAGGCAGGGGCTGGAGTTTGAAATGGTACGGCAGGCACCCAACACTCAGCTAACGTGGGCCACGAAGAGCAGCCATTGAATTGAGCAGAGTTCAGCAGGTGGAACAGACCAACTGCTCCAAGAATAGAGGCTATGGTGTGTAAAAAGGTTGTAGGGGAGGTAGTGTGATAACTGAGTGCAGCATAGGCAGGGCACATACGTGTACTGTCACGGTAGGCGCTGCATTCCTGATAGCAGGTGGGGCCTGGGCAGTTGAGTATGTGGCAGCTGTAAACATCATAGGGCAGAGAGTTAGGTTGTGGTTGGCAGATGTACTAAGTAGTAGAACTTTTTGCTGGGCTAATTGGTCCATTCTGATATGAGTAAAGCAGTGCGAATGAAGGTGCCAGAAAGTGAAACAAAGAAGGGACAGGAAAGAGCGCTGAATTGGCATCTGATTTTTATGGAGCGAACTGCGCACAATATATAGAAAGGCAGTGGCAGACAGTCAGATACAGTCACCGTCGCATGGTGTAAAGGGCCGTATAAAAGACGATGAAATCTCTGGAGGTATGGTAAAAGAGTGAAACTGTACTCCTCCCACTATACAGTCGACGACCGATTTTTCGGACCCTCTAGGGACCGTGAAAACGGCCGAAAAAATCATGAACCTATTGCTATTAAGTTGTGTTTCACGCATTCTAAAGCTCCTAATGACTAAATTTCGTCGCGTGACACGTGCATAGACGACGGCCGGCGACCGCTTTCATGAGCGCGGCCTGGCTGTGCTGCCCTCAGCATGTCACCGATGAATGCACGGGTTGGGACAAAGTCTTAGCGGGAAAGCGAACAAGCCGCTTCGGGAGCTGCATTGTGCCCACAGTATGATGGGCCCAGAACGAGAACTCGAAGATGGCGAAACAATAAGAACCGAGAAACGGCCGAAGCAAGCGCTTCGTTGGCGTTGGCCTCCGCCTTTAGGCCTAGCGACTAGAGCCAAAATCGGCATCGTATTCGGCGGTATGCACTCTGCGGTGGCTTGTGTATAATGAGGGCCATCTTGCCTGTCATCGAAACGCCAGTTATTTACGGTTTTACGGTAGAAAAGTCAGGGTTGCGGTGCATTTTGCCGCGGGTACGCTGACCTCGCTTTAACATGCACCACCATTTCCTCCCGCGCTCGCTGTCTCCATGAAGCTGTATGCTTCCACGCGCTTCGCTGCTACCTTTTTCCATATTTGAAACAAAAGACGGCATAGATGAGTTCCACGAACTGCTTTTAAAAAGTTTATGCAGCGGAAGACGTTCAAGAACCGTACGAATTCGAAACCACACTGATGCAGTGTGCCGACTCGTGCAGAATTTCAGTATCGCAAGAGGCCCCTTGAATTTCGTTTTATTTGGTCAAGTTTTCGATCTCTCCTGCAGTTTAAAGTAATGATGTTCCACTGTACACATCATATGGCAGCTTGGGTATTGGTGGCCAGTGCGAACGAGGTCCGAAGAATCGAGCAGTCAGTTGCGACGCGTCTGAAATTTCAGGCACTCTTATACATTGGCTCTATGGGCCATGTCGCGGTGCCGCGAAAAAGTCCGATTAATCTAGCGTGTCCGAAAGATCAGCCGTCCAAATTTTCGGTCGTCGACTGTATAACAGTCAATGTAACATGGTGTAAAGAGCCATAAGATCGTTTTGCCTTCAGGCACCTTCATTCATGCTGCTTTACTCATGTCAGGTGTAAGTAGATTTGCTGCAGGCGAGGTGCAGGGGAAAAGGGAGGAGGAAGTAAAAGCAACATTGTACACTGAGTCTATGTCTTCTGTGCTTGTGGTGTGTGGCTTGCTTATAGTGTAATCTTCTGGAAAGGAAGGTATTGTGGCCTCCACTGCGTGATGAGGGTTGTCATGAAGAATTGCTGCACTTGTAACTTTGCATATGATTTGCGCCTCCTACTCTGTGCCGAGATTTTTTTTTTTAGATTCTGTTGCTTGTAATGCCTGCAAATGTGTATGATATGAAAATTTATATATTATACATTGTTGAGATACCAGCATTTAGATACCAGAAAAATGGCATAGGCACATATACTTCTTCCTGGCACAGACACGACCTGTGAATGCTGCTGGCCACGGCCTCGAACTTTTTGAAGGCCTTGAGGAGAGTGATGATGAGGCTGCTGAAATTGACACTACGGGAGGAGGAGATGCTTCTGAGGATGACGACGACGATGATGAGCAGGGGTGAGTGACTGGCCATTCTTATGAGCTCTTTCAGCATGCTTTGCTGTAACTTGTGGTAAAAAAAAAAGATGCTATTTTGTCATTATCATGCCAGGATGTTACTTCCTGGTATATTTGCTGGCACTGGTGGCTGCTGTGTGCTTTTCCGGCTACTTATCTTTCTTTTTCACGGGAATTGTAGTACTCCATTTTATACATAGCAGGCAATGCTGCCAAAGCTAGCATGCCTGTTGGCGCAAGATAAGTCCTTGCCCAAAAAGCATTTTGCCATGTAACCAAAATGAACACAGGCATTTTTCGTTGTGACAAACCTTAAGTGCCGTGACTGGCAAACTTCTGGACCTCGTTTTGCGTCTTGCCACATTTTCATCCTGTGACTCAAGACTTTACGAAGTAAGAATGACATGTGGTGGTATGACATGCGGCTGGTAGGCCGAATTGCTCCGACTCCATCTGCACCAAAAAAGTAGTTCACACATAATGAAAATGATAGCCAGAAGGCCCAAACATTGAGTGCCTCACAGCTTGGGCCATGATTCTCAATGCTAACACTTCGTTTTATACCGCTGTTTGTTTTCGTACAAACACTCGCCGAAGCTTCGAGAAAAACAAATGATGTATGGCAGATTAGTATGGCTTGGCGGCCAAACTACTTGCATAGCTTCTGCAGCATTGGCTGCTATGTGTGAAATGGAGTATAGATCTCGAAGGGAAACAGTGCAAAACTACACAGAGGACACAGAAAGGTAACACAAAACACAGGAGTAGATAACTGATAACCTTCCATGACTCTCATTGCTTTGCAGCTAGAGCTATGCATAAAGCAAAGCAGTATCGGTGCCACATTTTTGATTGCATGTTTTCTTCTTTATAATGATGCATAAGACATTAATTTACATGGATCACCACATGATATTTCTCTGTGATGGCTAAATAATTTATAACTGCATTTGCTCTCTCATGCTGATTAGTTTCAATGGCCGAAAGATGGCTGGGATGTAAAAGTTTGGTATAGGTCACGTGAGGCACGAAAGAACTGTGATTCGCTGCTTCGTTGTTTTAATACACTACTGCTCTTAACATTGCACTACAGAGCATTCTGGAAAACTGCGTTTTTTTATTTTATTTAGTTTTTTGGATTTGCATGAATGAATAGCGTAAAATGCGTGTAAGGGCCGCACTTTTTTTTTATAGCTAAATAATTTATAACTGCATTTGTTCTCTCATGCTGATTAGTTTCAGCGGCTGAAAGATGGCTGGGATGTAAAAGTTTGGTATAGGTCACGTGAGGCACGAAAGAACTGTGATTTGCTGCTTCGTTGTTTTAATACACTACTGCTCTTAACGTTGCACTAAAGAGCATTCTGGAAAACTACGTTTTTTTTTCTTTTATTTAGTTTTTTGGGGTTTGCACGAATCAATAGCGTAAAACGCGTGTAAGGGCCGCACTTTTTTTTTTTTTTCCAGGTTCGAGAGCCAATTTTTGGAGTGCGACCCATGCACGCGATGTGCGAAAACAATTTTTTTTTTAAGTAAAAGCACATTAATAAGGAAATGAGTGGCATTTATTCTGCGTTCATTCGTCACTCGCAGAGTATTCTCACTCCGAGCTGGTGCTGTACTCTGGTGCGTGCTCACCCACAAGAAGTCGCGCAGCATGTCCACTGTCAACACGTAGCCATTATTCCGCACTTCCATCACTGAGCACAGCAGCTCTTCTTCTAGTTCGGGAAACTTGCACAGCTTGCCTCGAAAAGCACACTTTTTGCAGCTTGTGTTTCTCAATGCATCCTTTTGGTTGAGCCATCGTCGGGCACACTTCTCGGTCACGTTTAATTTCCTGCCCGCTGCACGCTTGCCGTGTTCGATAGCAAACTCCCAGCCATGTAGCTATATTAAGGTGCTTGCCAATCATGCTAAAACTGCAGTGCTCAGCGGCAGTACGCGAAAGCCACAACTACGGTGAACTGACACTACAACTCCCGTGCCTTTGCTTTGACATTCACAGAAGGCTGTAGCTGGTGATACTGATGACAATATGGATAACGGTAGCTTGCAGCGGAGGAAAAAGTTGACAATGATGATGATGAGCTGTGGCCTCAGGTGCCATTTGTGGGCGGCACCTGGAAGCTCCTGTGCGCTAGCATCGCCTCCGTGATCAAACGCACCATTGCTCGCAGCCAGAGCTGATCGCGGAGGCTACGGCGCGTGCATTTCGAAGGCCATTCCCGCTTGGGCCGTGGAAAGTTTGGGTGCGGCCCATACACGGATATTATTTTTTTAATATTTCCTTTGGGAAAATGCAGACAATGTAGCCACAAGTAAAGGCTACGCAAATAAAAATACCTGAGGACTCTCTGCTTTCACGAGACTGCTGCTGCAGGGTGATGTGCCCCACCACCTGCTCCAGCAGAAGCACACGCTTCGCTTCTTTCCTTGTGATGCATCAGTGATCACGGTTCCTTGTTCTCGAATGCCCCGTGTCTGCCCCACTCCCCAGTTTTGCAACCCCGCTGCATCCATGGGTCTATACTTATCGTGTGATCTGTGGGATGCCATTGCGTTAGGTTGCAAGTGTTCGGTTCATGAGAAAACCACACATTTTCAAAGATCACTTCACGTATTACTACGTATTACTCCACCAATGGCAGAGCGGCAAGCTGCCATGCGACTGACTGAATGGCACTCCTTGCATTAATTGTTTTTGAACTGAGCAGACAGTATGAGGAGTCAGCTTATGCAAGGAGTGCCTTTCACCGACCGTGATCACCGGGTATTTTTATTTCTGTGGACTTAATTTGCGGCTATGTTGTCTGCAACTTAAACTTTTTATTCATGGCAACCCGCCCCCCCCCCCCCCCCCCAAAAAAAAAAAAAATATGATATGGAAAAGCAAAAACGACTCTCTTTAGTGCACCTTTAAGCCAGCCTGCCTCAAGAGCCAATATAATAGCAAACGACGAATCAGCGATTATTTTGCAGTTTTTTAGATTCCTCATATAACCTGTACTGAACTTTGATGTACAGCCATCGTTTGGCTATTGAAACCGAAACAACATGAGACAACAAATTCAGTTACGTTTATGCAGTCAGCGCAGGTGAATACTTCGTTGAGATCCATGTGTACTAAAGTCTTATTCATCATTAGAAAGACGAAACTATGCAGCTAAAGCTACGTGTCCATACTCCTTTAAGAGTCACCTCAGATTTACGCCACCAGAAGAGAGGGAAGTAGAGTGCCTACATCTGGCACTGTTCCATGTATAAATCAGAAAACAGTGTGATTTGTGGGGCTGAGAGGACCACAGTCTCCGCAGGCCTGAAAAATTAGAATTGTGTGGATATCAAGTTCTCATTTACGAAGTGAATCAAATATTTTCGAATAGTTTTGAATATCAGTAATTTACACTAAAAATAAACTCTTTTCTACGAAGTGCAGCAATGAAGAGAAACGGATGTATTTCAAATTTTGTTTTCACCCATCATAAGCATGTTTTAGTACATCTGTAATGCCTTTCAGGCTTTAAATAAGGGAGGGGGGAATTATGTGGTAGTAGCAGGAGTTACCTTGTAGGTTAGCTAATACCCTGCTTGCAGTCCTTTTAACAACATTGTTCTGTGAGTAAAGCCAAATATGACATTCTTGACTTAATACTTAATTGCCAAAGGAGCTTACTGAATGCTGAATGCTGCTTCGTCACTTCTCCAGTGACAAAGTATTTGGCTGTCAGGTGGCCAGGTACTTCCTTACTGTAGGAGTGACATCAGCGGTCGATGATTGGAGATGCACAGCGCAGGGTAATACTGCCAAAATGCAACACGATAGCTCATGCAATGGATACACATGTGGCAACTTGGGCCACTGCGTGAGCAGGACCATTCTTTTCACACTTGCTAGTGCACCTGAATGCAATGCAGTAGCTGTGTAACGCTGCTCCAAACACAGCGTTCACGGCAGCATCTAACCCGCATAGCTCTCGCACATTTGTTTCGCAAGCTCCATGGTGGGCCCAAACACTCACAAACTAAAGGCACGAAAATGAAACCACGCCACGTGTTTGGCATGGTTTCGTTACCCCGTGCAGGCCACGGTGTACCTTGCATGGTTGAGCGGGCTGGCTTCAGTGTTCATATTTCTCTCATAAACTTTCTTCTTGCCTTGTGTGGCCTAAGAGACGCAGTTTTTTAACGAAAATTGTAAAAGATGAATGTGGTCATCGGGAAACTACCACAGAAACACACACGGGACACAGCTTTGCCCGTTCCGTTATCTCTTATTGTTTCTTATCGTCGGGATCGAAAATGAGAAGATCATTGGCGCCCGTTCGCTTTAGTAGCATGTTCATAGCTGTTTGTTGACTGCATCATGGTATGCCACAGTGGCTTGCCGCGTAGTGATGCACTTCGTTCCTGACCCGTGAGCGAGCAACGGCCGTGCAGTGGCTGCGCCGTGGCGACTCTCAGTGGCAATAAGCATGTTGGCTTTATGCAAGACAACATTATTGGTAATGCATGTGCACTTTTTCCACGTGCTAGCGGTTAATTCTGCGAGGAAATAGCAAGTTAAGTGGTCCTGACATGGTCTACCAACAAATTGTGCTTTTTTACATTGCAGCTACTAGCCACGATGTTGTTATGTGTACTTAAGAAGTAGGGTTCTACGCACGCATTTGAGCTAGAAATTGTTATGTGGAGTTATCGGCCATATTGAATATTGAAGCAGCCTGTGTGACGTCATAAACCAACAGCACCGCCGTCTGCTGCAAAACTGCCCTGTGCATGGTCAGGGCGGAGCAGAGAGCACGCGCCTACTAGAGTGCAGCCCTGGCTGGCACATTGTGGTGTAGTTGTCAAGGCCAGGAAGAAGCTAGACAGAAAAGGGAAAAACACAGGCCTTTGTTGCCTTTGTCGCCCTCCAACTTACCCCCTTCACCCCACCGCACCCCAAGCCGGAACAACGAACAATTCGCTCCCCTGTGCTCACTACACGCAGCCATTCAGTTACGAGCAAGCATGTGACTGTCAGTTTATGTCATCACAAACCATGAGCACACCAGTATTGCCTGATTGCCACACGGTTCAGGAGAACTTTTAAAGATTTACTACTAGTTACGCTTTCACCAGATGCAACCATCCATTGAACTCTGTTTTAAATCCTTTCAGCTTGAAAAAGCAAGGCCTGTGCACCTATAATATGGCTTGGTACTGCAGCACCTTGCCACCACTTTTACCAGCATGATGCCAAGCTAGCATAGGTGAACTTCCTGCACTAGTCCATCCACTTGGTTAAATTGTGTGGATCCATTCTTGTGGGGCCCTCCTTAACACTGGAAGCATATTCTGGACTTGCTTCTGAAACTCCTTTGGGAGATAGGTCAACGAATGTGCTTTTGGTCCTGCCGTACTCTCCCATTCAAGCTTAGTCCACAGTTTCTCTTCTACTCTGATTTTGGTTGTATATTTCATAAGGTGTACTAAAAACAATTTCTATCCTTATGTAAAACACATGGCACACATACATGTTTAAAAAGTTCAGACTAATGAGAGTGGCAAACGGCAACTATAATTTGTAATGTGCTTGTGTGTTTCTGCAGCTACACTGTTGAGAATGCCTACTTGGAAGAGAAGGAAGACACATGTGTGACTATAGCAGAGTTAGCTGAGAACATTGGACCAGCCTTTGCTCCTTACCTGGAGAAGTGCTTCACTGAAGTGCTTCCAATGGCCAGTCACCCAGCAGGTGACATCCGGAAAGCAGCACTGTCTTGCATGGGCCAGCTGACAGTGGTGCTGTTCAAGAGTGCCACTGACGCTAGTGGTGGTGGCAGCGTCACCATTGCTGGTGAGTTCGCTTTCCAGGCTCCTGCAAGGCATTTAACCATTCACGCCCGTGCTTCAACAGATGATGTTTGTCTGTACATGGACATATGACTACCTACTTTTCAGGCATGCATTTAGCCAGTTCGAATGGGCACATTAGCTTTGGCAGCATCGCATGCTATTTATGAAACTCTGTGTAGTAAATTTGAAAGCTAGATCATATACTAGTGTAATGTTAATGTTAATTACGGCACCATATTGAATGGGGTGCTTTAATTTTCCTTGGCATTACAGTCACATTATCTTGCCTTTGGCATAGGCAGGAGTTTATGAACTTGCTTACTAGATTAGCTTTTTATCCCAGCAACCACTAAGATTGGATGACTAAGCTGTCCAGCAGTTGAACCACATTGTGGAGGAGCATCGGTGCATAGTGTTGTGTAGACGTGGCAGCGCTGGTGTTAACAGTAATTTTTGTTGTGCGGGTGAAAGCCAGGACCACATAAAGGTGTGCCAGGCTGGCGTAATTTGACCATCACTGGTGTTATGCTGACAAGTTGTGTTGTGGTTTGTTGCGACAAAAGGCACACAGGGAGAAGTGACACAAGTCTCACAAGTTTATGGCAGACTAACGGTTGTGAAAGCAATGGGCAGTGGCTGTGGTGCAGGAAAAGTGGACCGTTTTGGCAGCACATTGGCTTTGCAGCTAGCATTTAATTTCTGGAAAACTGATCAATTCGTTTACAGTTGTTTAACCCACATGATTGCCCTTGAGCCGTGCTGTGAAGGGTGTAAAAATAGAGGTCTGCAACTCATCTATGTTTTGGTATGGCCTGTATAAAAGAAAGTTAGGTGCAATATTTTGTTTGTGTAAAGTGCGATCCTAAGTTGTTGAATACAAGGGTGTCCAGTCGCCCAAAATATATTGCGAGTTTCATCTCTTCTTACAAAAAAAAATGGTTAAAAAGCTCCTGCCTGTCACCTTCAGTACGCAGCACAGGAAGCAAAGCGGCTCAATATCAGTGGCATTAAACTGTTTGCACTCGTCTTTTTGGTGGTGTCGAGCTGTATTCATCTGTTACTTCGTCAAAAGTGAGAAGTTGCTGCTCAGTGCAGCTTTCCTTCTGCCTGAGTACCAGTTACTTGTTTTCTCATTTCTCTCAATGAGGTTATATAGTGGATGTAGCTGAAGCTTATTGAAACATGTTTCCACTGTGTGCAGGCCGGGCCAGTATTACAAGTACAGTAAGGCCTCAATAATTCAAACTCGGAAAAATTTAAATCCCGGATAATTTGAAAAATTTATCGGTCCCGTAATTTCTAATATAAATTTGACCAGATAATTCGAAGCGGCGGTGCGTACCAGCCAGGTTAATTCGAAGGCCTGAGGTGCTTTGCAGTGATGTCCGATCCTGATTTTGCGGTAAGCCAGTGAAGTGAGGGTGCCTCGGAGCTGCAAGATGGTGCTGCAGAGCAATGCCGATTAGTAATGCCGGTGCTCGATATGCGAGGCGCCCCAGCCCCAGTACTGTCAGCACAAAAAGCAGTCAGTAGAGCTTGCAGAACGCCGGAGCACGCGCCTGCAGAGAAAACATGCTTCACTGCAATGCAGGTGTGAATACCTGCTTCAAAGCAACGTGCTCTCAGCGCTTTGCCAAGGCATGGCTGGACTGGAGGCAGTGGTGCACACACTAGCTGCTCCTCTCTAGCTTGGCCGTGGTCAAGGCAGCACATAGCGGAGGTGCTGGTGTCAAAGCACCTCCCATCCCTGACAGCACCAGTGCGTGTCGCGCGACACGACCATGCTTGCTACATGCTTGTGACGGGTTCACTGTGTGCACTGGCAGCCTGCGCCATTTCTTTGGGTAGTGTGCCATGGTTAGTCCTAAAGTTCGGGGTCAAACCATACGCGGAGCCAACCTATTTGCAGGGTCTAAGGTAGTTTTGTTCGAGCGCCAGGTAGCACGCGTCCTGCGCTGGTGCCCGTTCCCAGCATAACGCATGGGTCTCCATGCCTCAAAAAAAGTTCATTCTTATGTGAATCGGTTCTGCTGAAGGAAATTCGAATTGCGTATGGTCGCTTCTTTGGATGAGTGGTAGGTAGCACCAAGAACAGACTTCTGATTCTGAAAATCTCCAGGGTGTGTGTCGTGATGGAATTCAAAACTACGGGACTATTTGCCCAGCATGAAAGTGTGGAAACAGGGTGGAAGCCTCCTTTTTCGCTTTTGATCTCCATTGGCTTCACAATGCTGTGCTTGTGATAGCATCATTACACGTTTGTTGGTTTGAGTTGCGCACACGCCACGATGCCATCCCGCAGGAAAACTACAACTACAAAAAATGCAGCAGCTGGACAGAGCACATGGGGCGGGGATGTGGGGGTGGATGAGTCGACTCATATTAATGCGATAGCGTTAAGGACCTCGTATCACAGAAAATCCAGCGTCATCGTTGGCGTTGCTGACTGGGAGCGAATAATCCACGAAAAATCCCCTGAGGAGAAACCTAGGGGCCAGGTGGGCTACCTGGGTCACGTAACCTTGTGGCGCCATCACGACCTGCCCACTGGATTATGAGCAAACTGCACACTGTAGCAGGTGGCAGTTAAATTAATGATTGGTCACCACTGCACCAGGAGTGGTATGAGGACTCCCAGGGATCTGTGAATGTTAAGTAGAGAAGGACCAATTCTGCTTTTATGGGCATTAACCCATTGAGCTATTGTGTCCCAACCCTAGGGCGAAGTGAAGGTGCCTCTCCAATTTTTTGGGGGGTCAACTTCCTTTTTGCCAGAATGGACTATGTGCTGGATGATAGACTTTTACTCAGCAGTGTACAGTAATCTCAAAGTTCATCCAGTAAAGGTAGCCCGTTTTCACAGCGAAATTTTTTTACCCGAGTCCATTTATTTTGTTGTGGTCGGTTAATTCGAATATTTTTCGCGATCCCAATGACATTGAACTAACGAGGCTTTACTGGGTGGTTCCACGCAAGATCAAACATAGGGTGGCCAGTTGACCTCTTAAACTTATTTGTAACTTTTATATATTGTTGCCGGATAACTGGACAGAAGCCATCCACAATTGGTTTCGTCCCCAAAAAGTGTTTTGAAGCACACGAAATCATTAATAACGGAGAAGTGGAGTTGACGCTTACGTAGTCTGCTGTTTTGGCCAACTTTGGTTAGGAATTACATAAAATATATTAAAGTTAGGTACCTGAAAATTGTTTGAGTAAATATACGGATGTTTTTATTTGCATCTGCTCATTTGACTTGTTTTTTATGCAATCTCCAAGTTTCATTGCTGAAATCTACCAGAAAAAATTCCCAAAAAATCATTTTATCGACTACGGTAGTGCTCAAAATGGTCGAAAAATGGGCATTTTCTGAGCCCAGTTATCTTAGCGGCGCTGTCTTTGGCTTGCCGGAAAGGTTGTTTCTTCACTTTCAAAACTGCTTCCTACACTCAATTCTATGCACAGAACCAAACGAACACACAAAATAACAAAAGTTCTAAAGTATCATCGCATGGCTGTCTGCATCTGCTTTGGTCTCTTCAGCGGTTGCCCCTAGCAAACAGCAGGTTTTGTGCAAGAGCTAGTGTCACTCTGTCTTCTCTTGCACTCGCTAGCTATGCTTTCTCATCGCACATTATATTATTCTTGGTTTGGACTTCAGTGACACTCAAGACTTCGTTAACCGACACCCCTTTGAAAAGAGGTACAAGATGATTCATTGTTACGGCAGCTGCAAGCTAAAGCTGCCAACGGCAAAAAATGGTAAGAAGACCTCTCTGCAGGCTACTACGAGTAAATTTACTGCACAGGGCATTATCCGAGCACTTCAGGTTCTGCTGGTAGTCTGTGGAAAGTGGCTTGATCAGCGATAAAAACCACGCGGCGGACGCAGCGAATTCAGCTCTGGTGCCCTCTGGAGAAGCAGAATAGGTGCTCAACTTTGATTGCCTTTTTCTTTTTTAAAAACTGCTTTTCGGGCTGTTGCCCACCTTGTGAAGCTAATTTCTTCATGTCTGTTTGGTTTATTTTGACCCTGCATGTTTTGTTGCACTCCCTGTACCACATCAGTACAATGACAGTCTTATTTTTTGAGGTTGATGAATTGTGAATTCTCAGTATGATATTTTGTTCACAGTCTACATATGTCTACGACCACTGCACTACCATAAAAGATCGGTAGATACTTCTGAACTGTGTCTTAACTGCAGAACACATACTATTCTGCTCAATATGAACTGCTGCACACAAGATGTGACAGCTCTTAATAACTTTAAAGAGGGCCACAATGCATATCAGTGCCATAAAAATAGGTGGCACATTCTGTTGCGTTCAATATAGCCTGCGACGCGTCCAATGCGAGCCAACAAGTTTCCATTTAATGGCAAATAAAAGCCCCATGTCAAAGAGCACCCGACTAGCACAATTATTCATTGTTGTTTGTTGTTTGCATTGGCAGCTAACTGCAGATTTCTAACACCATTTTGTTTGCACTGCTTCGAGAGTTGAGCTCCTATCACATTTTGTGCGTTGCAGTTAATACTCAGCACTGTGGTGCGTGTTCTAAAGTGAAGACACAGGTCAGCAGGTATCTACTGAGGAGGCTGGTTGCTGATTTCAAAAAAATTTTTTCTCGCCTTAAACAAAATTTACTCGAATTAAAATTTCTACATTACAAACAACGAATTTGGTGTGCATTGTGAGCCATCTCAAGTATTTTTATGTGGAGTGCATTGATTCTTAATTTAGGTCTGAATCTCAGAAAAAAAAGTCACTTTTTGTGCACTTTGGAATACATTTTTTTTTTTTTTAAAGTACTCTATTTAACAATTCACATTCATTTTTTTGCATAAGCTACAGCAACAAGTGAAAAGAGAATAAAATTATTGTCAATGAAACTCTAGCAACGTTTATATAAAAACATTTTTAAACACCACATTTTTGGTTTTTTACTGAACCAAGAAAACGCGGAAATTACTGCAGGGCTTCGTTAATGAAGTCAGATGAAGGAGCAAAGCAAGTGAAATATTCTAAAATAAAATTTGTCATTGTACCCTGTTTCACACTTGATTTGACAATTTTTAACTGCAACCATTTTTTGCTTCTTTGCGGAAACTTCAAGAGCACTCACGTGTGCAAAACTTTTTTTCCAGAAAAATACGTCGCTGACACTTCATTAACGTAATCACCAACTAGCCCATTTGTTTTTTTTTTTTTTTTTTTCAAAAGAATCGGCGGGGATTGCTTTTGCGGACTGGTGGTCGTTTCGTGTGGAGTGAGCCTTTACAATCTGCTTAAGGGCGCATGCAGCTTTCAACACCAGCTTTCTTATTTGTTGATGGATTTGGATGAAAAATTTTTTGCATGTTTGTAGTGCTTCTAAATTTAACTGCACAAAATTTCGACATTATATGTGAAGAGAATTATTTCTACAATTTTTTTTCCTTGTACATATTGTGGAAAGCCTGTAGATTAACTAAACAATGCTAGAAGGCTGCTTCAGTCTTCACTGAAGTTCTGAATGTATACTACGGGTCATGACAGTCCTATATTTTAGTGCGCTAGCACTTATAGTGGCCATTCCCAACATTTAGCTGTTGTGTGTTTGTGTGTTTGTCTGTCTATCTGTTTGAAGCCTCTTTTGTGGCAGGTGAGGAACCTGCCCACCGCATCAGGGGGCAGCACAATTAATTGTGAGAGGCTACTGGCGAAGAGCAACCTAGCCCTCAACCCAAGTCCCACCGATGGCTGCACCTGCCATAGAAGGGCAGTGGCGCATCGCTTGACTGCTGCACCACTGCGCCAGGGCGTCGGGAGTGGTAGGAAGACTCCCAGGGATCTATGAATGTAGAGAATGACCAATTCCACATATATGGATGTTAACCCATTATCTCTATCCAACAATCACCATTCGTGAACACTGGACCTGAACACCGTAACCGCAGTGAAAACTAAACAGCTAGCACACCTAGTCTGCATTTGGTCTAACTGCGCAAATTGACCTTTTTTTTTTCTTTTCCAAAACAGAATTTTGGTTATAATTTTTTTGTGGTAGTTGCTGTAAACATATGTAGACTTGAAAATTCATCAACCTCAAAAAATAAGATTGTCATTGCACTTGATGTGGTTTAGGGAGTACTACAAAACAAATGAGGTCAAAATAGACCAAACAGTCATGAAGAAATCAGCGTCACAAGGTGAGCAACAGGTACCAGAGAAATAGTTCTGAGAATTGACATTCAAACTTGAGCACCATGTTTACTTCTCCGGAGAGCACCAGGGTTGTAGCCCTTGGTGCCATGTTGAATGCATCATTGCTTGACTGTCTGGCCTTTCACCTGGTGCACTTTTGATGTCTCCTTTCTCCGCGAGGCATACTTTTCAGTTGCTTATAGTACATTGCTGCATGATAGCAATGGCACCCGAAGCACTCGGCTACACTTCCATGACTTCTGCCGTGCCGTTTCCCATTGCCAGTCAAGCCACTTTCTGCAGATGCGCTACCAGGGGAGCCTGAAGTGCTTGGATATGTGTCTATGACATTGTGTGCAATAAGTTCACTCACTGTAGCCCGCAGAGAGGTCTTCTTACCATTCTTGGTTGTTGGCGGCTTTTGCTTGCGGCTGCCAATACAATACGCTGTGCTGTATTTTTTTCCTAAGGGGTGTTTAGTCACCAAAGTCTTGAGTATCGTTGAAGGCCAAACCCAAAATAATATAGTGCAAGATGAACAAGCATAGCTAGCCGAGCGCAAGAGTAGGTGCTGTGCCATCAGCTCCTGCGCATTGCTAGGGTCATTTGCTGCAGAGACCAATGCCGACACAGACAGTCACATGCTATGTTTCTTTCTTCATGTAGAGTCGAGCTGAGGCACCATTTTTGAACATGAAGAAACAAGCTTTCCACTGAACAATGGTTGTGTGGGAGAACATCAGAACACGAGTACTTCAGAATGCTTTGTAAACTGCAGTTATGATGGAAGTAGGAGCCTGTGCTCATGATCAGGAAATAGCAACCTTTTATTCCCTTATTTAATAGTATGCTGCTTGCTGTGCTTTATCATTGGTAGCAACATGTAAAATGGAGTGTTAATTTGTTGCCAGCGGTACCGCATACAGGTTTCACAGTGTGAGCATTTAGCGAGACCTTAATGCTCCTCGTTTCTTTTCTCAGCCTTCAGCTACACACAGTGATGTTACATGACCAATCGTATGGAATTGTACCTTTCCTGCTGGCACGGTGCCTAAGACATACGCCAGCAAACTTTCAAACTAGAGGCTGACTTTACAACTGCAGCACCTTCATTTTAGTAAGGAATAAATGGAAGTACTGTCAGGTTTTATTGCATGGCAGATGCAGCCTATATTTATAAGCAACAGCTGCTCGCTATTTCTTCGCTCACTTTGTAAGCTACTTAGGAACCAGTGGTTGTGTGGGAGAACATCAGAACACGAGTACTTCAGAATGCTTTGTAAATTGCAGTTATGATGGAAGTAGGAGCCTGTGCTCATGATCATTGTATGGGTTAGAAGAAAAAAAAAATGCTAGTGTCATGCATGTGTTTGATATGAGCCTTCCAGTAACCTGCAAGATGAAAATTATAATGTAAGATTTCTGCACTTTCTGACTGCAACCTTTCTTATTTCAGATGTGTCTAAAGCAACTGGCATGCTTATTCCTAAGCTGGTGGAAGTTAGCCGTACTGAACAAGAACGAGAGGTTGTCCTTGCTGCCTTGGAGACATTGACTCTTCTTATCAATGAACTTAAAATTGCTGCATTTGAGAATCCAAAGCACATTAATGACATTGTCAGCTTAGTTAAGGATGCCTTTAATGACAAGGTGCGTTGTTTTTCTTCATTTTCCTTTCTTTTTTTTTTTTCAGTGTTCTCTTGGGAGGGGCTCACATTTTCACCAATGTGTGTTACATAAAATCTAAGTTTCAAACTTATTTTTTTAATAGTATTCTCGTATGGGTGATATTCTCATGTTATTTGCTTATTTACATATATCAGTATTCAGTTTTTTCTGAGAGAGCCAGAAATATTCTACTGCTCATTTTTACTAATGCATGTTGTTATTAAGTGCATGGCCTATGTCATAATGTGCTCAAATTGTGGTTTGGCACTGGTAAAGTAGAAATTATGGTCTATGCGTTTCTTTCCCCTCAGCTTGCATCCCAGGATGCTGACAGCGACGGAGAGGATGCAGAAGAGCAAGATGAGGCTGAGTATGATGGCTTGCTTGTCCAGATGGCTGGAGAGCTCGTTCCAACCCTGGCCAAGGCACTCCCAGCAGAGCAATTCGCTCCTTACTTGGCAGGATTGTTGCCTTTCTTTTTTGGCAAGTTGGTGAGTGTATGTCTGTGCAAAGAGAAATGTGCTGAATGTGCGGTAGTACTATGTGGACTGTATGAAAAGTATTCTACCTGCTTGGGAAGAGGCTAGCTGTGGTACAAAAGTGAATCTTCTTCCTCCAAAAAGACGGCTCATTCTCACAATGCTTGGAAGGCTTCATCTAGCTGTGAGGCTTTACACACACTGGGCAGGTACAAATGTCAGTCAGAATGACAGGCCTTTGCACTGAGGGTCAATTGATGAACCCTGACATGCAAAACTGCCTTTCCTGCTAAGAATGAATGCCCATGACTGATATTTTTACATAATCACTGTGTTCTTTTATTTCAATCAAAATAGCCCTAAAGGGAGAAATTTTGATACTAGTGACTTTATTATATCAGGCTTGGGTAAGTAATGCAGTCTTAAGTGTTGTGCCTGTGTGCGTGTGGGCACTTGTGCTTGCAGTGTGTATGTGCGCGTGCGTGCATGCATATGATGCACAAACTACGAAATAGAGAAGCTTTATTACAGAAAAGAAAAGCACTTACAAGTTGTGTCTAGGCCATGTGTGTTCATTGAAAAATCCCACTGAGCCATCAATTTTGCTCTTTCTAATGTGTGTTTGTGTTGAACTTTAATTATACATTTTCAGCAGGGGTGTGAGGTATTCAAAATTTCCAACATAAATCGAATATGTTTGATAGTCTGTTCATATTTGGTTCAGGAAATTAATACTAATTGAGAATTTCCGAATATTTGAAAATTTTCAGCTATTCACCAGCGATTAAATACCACGCTGACTCTCATACATTCGACCAAAGCAAAACCATAATATCTGGACAAATTATCCGGAGATCGGGTTTATAACTTTCGTAAATCGGCCTATGGGTAATCCAGGCATTTCAATTCCTTGAAATCCGAATTGATGAGGTTTTACTAGCAATCATGTTGTAGTTAATTGCCTGCCGTGTCAGTTTATGTATTTTATTTTGTTACTCGCTTTGTATGAACACTTTGCAGATTGCATGCCGTTATGCTGTCTAATCAAGTAGTATACATATCTGTACACATCATATTTTTTAATGCGAAGGCATTTCTTGTCTCATGAGTGGCATGTATAGGACCTGTCTGCAGAGTGTGTACACACGAAAATGACCATTCGAAATAAGAAATTCGCCAGGATTGTGGTTCGAACCCAGGACCTCTATGTGTCAGGCGAACACACAAGGCATATACACCACAAAAGGTCGTTGATTCAAGCGTGTTAGAGGGGCACGAAATGAACTTGTTGTGGTATGTACGACGTTAAAGTATGTTGGGGATGTGTACTGATGTTAGACAACGATGACTTGCAAAAAAAAAGTTGTTGACACACAGCCCAATGGTCATGTGAAAAGTGTCATGTGACAATGATGACTTGCAAAAAAAAGGTTGCTGATGTTCAAACGCAAATGCTTTCGCACTTCTCCAATGCAGCAGACTGCAGTGCTCTACAATTTTTTATATGATGCTGAGTCAGTCAAGTTATGTTTTGTTTATTTGAGTTGTAAAGACCATACACTATTTAGAAAAAAAATGAAAGCAACAACATTTGCTTGTGTATATTTTTCTGAAATTTTTTTTCATACTGAATATATATTCAGTTCGATGTTTTAAGCTGTTTCCTCGTGTTCATGTTAGAAAATTTCAATATTCATACACCCCTGTTTAGAAGTTAATTAACTGAAAAAATAATTAAATTATTATGAAGTAAAAATATGCCTCTTTACCTTAGGTGACCATGTACAATGCTTAAAGCCTCTAATTTTCTGTGATTTGAGAATGAAGAAGTTGCAATATTCTTTAAGAAAAATGAAATACATAAAACGAATAGGAAACTTCATCAATGAAGTCTTGTATGGTGGGCTCCAAATGCATATTTTCATTAAAATTGAAGGTGGTGGTTGCAGTTTAGCATTATGTGTGGCTTGGCATTATCCCTTCACTTCAGGAATTGCACATGTTTGACTTAGTGATCCCAGAACATTTGAATTGTCTGTATGATAGTGTTTGGTGGCCAATCATGTTTCGTAGCGTGGCGACCATGCTTGCACCCTGATGGCCCAAGGTTTAGAGAAGTTATCTTTTTCTCATTCTCACAGCTCAAGAGCCACTTGGGTGAGCCCACTGTAGGTATCTCAAAGAGAAGTGAAAAAAAAAAAACACTATTTTCGTATCTTGGTTTCAATTATAATAGAAGTGCGAACCCCTCCTGTAGTCATTAAAGGCAATTGTGGCAATGGTGATTTGAAGACATCACTTGTCGTGGGTGTGGTTGTGGTTGTGGCTTCCGCTTTCATATCATCTGTAGGCTTGCAGGAGAATGCTTGGGACAGCCAGAATTTGTGCTTGCACACATTACAGTCATACTGAAATTCGTAACAGCCGTGGTCATATAACTGAGGTTTTATTGTATTTTGTGGAACAAAAGGTTGGCTCTATTGGTAATAATGTACTGTATGAATACACTGGTTTCACTGTTCCCCTCACGCTGGTAAGATAGCTTGTACTGGCCAGCTGGCGGTAATTTGAGGGACAGGCAAAGTCACAAACTACTTCTGCCTTGTTTTGACTCTAATTCTAAAGTTGTCAGTGGTGCCTTTGGTCAAGTAAGCATGGTTGATTTTCAGTGGCCAAGTGAGTGCAGTGCCTTTCATATTGGGTGGCCATTGTAACCTTGATGTGTGCGTTAGGCTTGTATTCGTGCTTGTGTGGTGATGAGGCTCTCAGGGGTTCCAGGAATCACTGAAAATCATTCTTTGTTTCACAGAAAAAGCAAAACAGCACTTCAGACAAGTCGTATGCCGTGGGCACTCTAGCCGAAGTGGCCCAAGGCTTGGGACAAGCTGGTATCGGCCCATTCTGCAAACCACTTCTTTCGGTTTTCCTTGCTGGCATGCGAGATCGAGACAGTGAAGTGCGCAGCAATGCTGTGTTTGGCCTTGGCGTCCTCATTCAAAACGCACCCGACATTTTAGCACCGTATCCTTTAAAGCACCTTTTCAAGTGTTATATGGGGAATGTAGTAATGCATTCTCGGCCTCCACATCACACATTCCAGGTGTGGTAAAAAGGCTTGAGATTATGTGTTCACCCATTTGTTTTTCGCTGCATGTATCCTGTGCTAGCTGTTGAGCAGTGCCACGTGCTGGTTCAACGTATGCTGAACATAGCATAATGCTGCCATCTGTTCACCGTACGTTGAATAGTTGGCAGCATAATGGTCAGTTAAATGTTTGTGCAGTCTGTGGCATTAGCATCAGTTTTGATCATGGAAGGCTCAAGTGAACTCATCTAAATGACACTTTGCTAGCTGCTCAACTTTCACATTTATAGGCAGAGGATCAGAAGTGCTTTGAAGCTGTACAGTAATGCCTAGTTTGTGCAGTAAAGATAGCCACATTAAGAGATGTTTTAGAGCTGTGGAAAAAGGAAAGGACAAAGGTCAGAGAAGAAAATGAGCATACAAGTAATAACAGGCAGATAGCTAAACAGTGTTGTGTCAAGCTAGAGTCAGAAGCAAGAAGCGTCATAGAAGGTGTCACCACACTACATTCTGCATTGGTAGGCTGTAGCAGTTTGTAGGCGTGCTTTTTTTTTTTCTGTTGGTAGCACATTGTATTACTGTACAGGACACTTGGACTGCATACCCCACAACTATGTCACCAGCTGGCATTATTTGAGAGCTATTGCTCTTTAAGGCAAAGAAAATGAGCAACAGTATAGAATCATTTTGTGAATACAGCACCTAACGGTCAGCTTTTTAGCACGAGTTTCACGATGCCACCGCTGCTGCTGAGTATGCCAGTAGTTGTCTATGATGGGCATAAGCTGCCATTAAGGCTAGTATCACAGATATGAAAAGCTTATTTGTCTCATGGCTGGGATACTTTTATTTGTAAGTACAGTTGCTCTCATAATGATACAAATTTTTGGTTAGAGGAGTTGGTATTAGGGCCTTTTACTTTGTTTATTGCAGTAAAGTAAAACACTTGGTTTGTTCTTTCAAGTACAACCTATCGAAGTATGCGACAGTGTGTGTACATATTAAGAACTCAGTTCTTCAAAGCTTGCTGTTTGATACCACACCAAGGCTAGACTTGGCGTTGGCTGCTATTAGTTGCGAAATAGAGGTGAGGATGCAAGGACTACCAGCATCTGGCACCTGGGGGGACAGTGACAATGCTCGGTAAGCATGATGGGATTTGTCTACTTTGACATTGAGTTGGAGGGTTCTTATGGATGTACACTAGAGAGCAGTGCAGGAAATATTCCACCAGTGCATTTTATAGTCATTCATGTTTTGTGCTGCTTACATTGTGACAGTAGACTTGTTTATTAGCCGCCACGGTGGCTAAATGGTTATGTCTCCTTGCTGCTGACCCGAAGGATGCGGGTTCAATCTTGGCCGCGGCAGTCGAATTTCGATCGAGGTGAAATTCTAGAGGGCCATGTACTGTGCGATGTCAGTGCACGTTAAAGAACCCCAGGTGGTCGAAATTTCCGGAGCCCTTCACTACGGTGTGCCTCATAGCCTGAGTCGCTTTGTGACGTTAAACCCCCATAAACCAAACCAGACTTGTTTATTTCATCTTGAATTACAGTAGACTCCTTTTAAGGCGAACTTGAAGGGACCAGAAAATTTGTTCGTCTTATCAGAAGTTCCTCTTAACAGAAGTGCCCCTAAAATAGGTGTGTGAACATGCTAGGTGTGTCCAGGTGTATGTTACATTAAAAAAAAGAATTAAACAACAGCCTTTCAGAGAGAGGATAATTAATTGCAAATAGAGCATTTTTTTCACTGTGCAAGAAGTGAGCTAAAGACTAGGGGGGTGAAGCATGCTCACGAAGCATGCTGCTTGAAAATTGAATTGGTCTATTTTTTTTTTGGGGGGGGGGGGGGGGGGGGGGGGTCGTTTCTTTTTTCTCACTGTACCCCACAGTGGCTCCTATTTGTGTATTTCTTTTCATTGTTGCTTTCTATTCTGCTCAGAGCGCTTCGAAGGTGCTCAGCACGGTAGCCATGCATTTCTTACCTTGCTCCTTCTGCAGCATAGCTGTTGCCAAATGCCACGAGCAGGCACAATAAATGCCTTTCCGTACGTTGCAGGCATATGATATGCACGGCGCTGATATATGGGCTACTATGCACTATGATAACACGTGTTGCAACAATGCGTCTGTTAAAAGTGCGGTCCCGAAGTTTTTAAGCCCCAAGTCAGCAACCGGACACACTTTGAGCATACACACCTTTCAGTTTGTGGGAGGCAATGCATGGTACATGAAACAAGGTTTTACTGTAATCTCTTTAAGGATCCAAAAAGCTTTTTGTTCACCCACTTGAGTACTACAGGTTTAGATCTAGAGCCCACCGTTTCTGATGTGTTTCATTGCAAATGTGAGCCTCTTCGAAGAGCTTTGGTCTCCGTTATGCTGAAACATGTCCTGAACACGAGCTCTAGCGAGTATCCGTCACTGCTGGGAGCCCTGTCTTCAATGCTTGCACGTGAGGACAATAGGCACGCCAAGGACAACATATGTGGGGCAGTCGCAAGGCTCATCCTGGTTGGTGCTAACTCTGTGCCCATGGACCAGGTGAATTGTGGCGACACTTTTTCTTGTACCAGAAAGTCATGCCTAAAACAGTAGTGCTTGTAAATTACTAATTTTTTGCGAGCTCGGTATTTTGCGAGTGCTCAATTCAAGATGCAGAAGTGATCCATTAGAACTCCCTTTGCCCAAATTATTCATGGCAACAATTTTTTTGCAAGGTCTGTTTGATTAGCGAAAAACGTGAAAATGAAGTCGTTTGTATTTATTTAAGAATTATGTGAGCAGGGAGTGCACAAACTTTACAGTTGCCTTCAATGGCTGCTACTCGTTTACAGGTGTTTCCAGTGCTGCTTCAGCAGCTTCCCCTGGAGGAAGACTTTGAAGAGAATGTGAGCGTTTTTCAGTGCATCTGCTACCTGTATGGATGCAAGCATCAAGAGGTACAGACATTTTTAATGTTGAAAACAAACTGCCAGTTATTGTAAAGTACTGCACACTTTTTTCCTTTGTCTTCTTGCATGTTCAGTTGTAATGGCTGAGCTAGAAGCATCTTGGCATCTAATTTATCCGCAACTTGTGTATAAATTACGAATAGCCTAAAATGGTCTAACCTGCCATTGTATTGAGTTGTTCATTCAGGTAATGTTTGTTACTGCTGTGCCTTTCACAGTAGTGGCATGACCTAACTACCACCAGATATTGCCATGTATAAGTCAACTTCTCCAACTCGCTGCCATCGCTGGCCAAAAAAATGTTTACCTTTAATGTAAACTGATTCCCCCCCCCCCGGTCCATGCAACTTTAGCAAGACACACAAAAATAAATTATGCATGTGTAAATATACTCTTTGATAAGTAGTTCTTCGTGATTCCATCATTGCCTTTCCTTCATCGACGTTTTGCACTGCCACAAATTTTTCCTTGGGTAATTTGGCAGTGTACTTTCCTTGGGATGGCATCACGGTGCACACACAGCTCAAAGCAGCAGACACATACGATCATACACAACCCCAGCACCAGTAGCTGAAGGCAAATTGAGATCAAAGGCAACAAAATGGCACAGCTTCCACACCTTCCGAACTCGCATGTGGCCCAGTTGACAAGCCTGGTAAGCAGCAACGCTAGGTAACTGCATACAGTCTTGTAGTTTCCGACTTTTGGCGCAGCGCACCACCTACATAACCAAGCCAGTTAAATGGTGCGCATTTCAAAATTTCCTTCTATGTACTGATTTGCATAGGAATTGGCTTTTTTTTTTTCAACACATGACACTTTATGCATCCTGGTGGAAACAGGCACCGGCAAGGAGTGTATACTACTTGCAGGTCAGCTGAGCTTACCTTAGACTCCACAAATAGGTCAACTATGCTCATAGGTTTATCCCCCCCATCCCCGATTTCAAATTCTTTTTTTTTTTTTAAGGTCAACTTATGCATACCAAAACATGGTACGAAGCCTGTAGATCTGTAAAGTTGTCATCTGAAACCGTAGCCACAAATTGTCCACAAAAACAAAAGGTGACTGTTTGTATGGGTGATAGTTAAAAGTTTGTTCTAAAAGGTTTTAATTTGTTCCATTTGTTGCAGCTCATTAAAAATCTTCCTTCCATTCTACGGCTGATCCTGCGGGTCATTGGCACTGACCAAGTCAATGCAGGTCTGTTCTTTCATGTTCAGTGTTTACCTCAAACTCTCAGCATCCAGAATATTAAACTTTACACTCTGGCCTTTGCAGTCCATGCTCATTTAGCATTCCTTTATTTTATTTTATTTTTTACAGCAACACCCTCACTGTTCTTCATGCTCAGTGCTCCTGTACTTATAGAGCCTGCGAATTCCAATTTAGATTTGTTGTCCTTTTTTTTTTAAGCACTGATAGCCTAGCCGTCACTGGATCTCTACACCACATACCTTTGTAGAGAGAGAGAGAGACTCCTTAATGAAGAAACAGAGAATTTAGCCGGCGTTTCAATATCGCTGGCATGCGTAGGGAGGGGAATTTGGGAGATAAAGACTGAAAGAGAGCAGCGTGGAAGAGGTGGAAAAAAAAACGAAGATAAAATGCAGCCATGAAATGGGTACTAAGGATGCAGTGGCGAGTATTGATGTAACCTATGGAATGATGGAGTGCATAGTCCGACGAATGGGCTGACAAAGTTCACTGCAAGAAGAATGCATGAAGGTAACCTGCAAGTGAATTTAGAGCTTATCGAGATGTCCAATGTCTTTTAAATAGCATTCTGCACCACTAGTAACATCGGGCTTGAAGCAGTGGTGCAGCGAGGAGCCTGTTTGAAAGGGATCTGAGATATTAAGATCACCACAATGTAGAGAATTAGCACAGGTCAATACTAATTTGTTGCTGGCATTATACTCCATTTCATACATGTGCAACGCTGTGAACGGTGCGGTAGTAGTCTGGACGGGAAAATAAAGGGAGGCGTGTTACTCCGTGCTTGTTCTATGACCGAATGGTCTAAGGCATGAGAAAGGTACAGTGTGACATCAGCAGTAAGAGTCCATTTGATTAAGTTCGTGACAAATGTGCCATGTAGTAAGCCTGCAGACAAAGGATTCACTATGTTTCGCTCACCACAAGGAATGTACTACTTTTTGGTCGCGGATGCAGGCAGCGCAAACAAGTGCGCTAGCTTTGAAAGCATTGCACCTGTTGTATGAAACGGAGTATAGTCGTCCTACACTGTAATCTACACTGTAATCTAGATGTGTCGCAAAGAATGCATTGTGACATCGACCAAGTTACTACAGCAGTGTTAAAGGTAAAGGCAAGGAGTGAAGCCATTTTTGCAGTGTCTGTCGCAAATTTGCTGGAGGGAAAGGCTAAACAGTTAAAACTGCTGATCCTTCATTTGTTGTCATTCCAGCTCTTGAAGCAGGCTAGCTTAAACATTCTAGTGATTTAAAACTACGTGCCAGCGATTATATTGCAGTTTATTTCTTGCTTCACACGACCTAATCACTGTCAAGGTGTCGCTGCCACTGTTTGGTTGATAAAATTAAAACAGCATCAAGAAGAAATTCAGTTATAAATTATTTTGTGGTTGTAGACAATTACCACATGGTGAACTATGTATTCTAGTGTCTAATGCATCATTTGAAAGAACAAAGCATGCAACCAAAATTAGGTGTCTACGGTCATTTGCTTCAATTTCTGTGTTGTGCACTGCTGCAAACTGTACTGGAGAACTGTGACCTTGTTGGGCCTTACCACTTTTGTCTCTGAAAGAAAAGAAAAGCTCAGTCTCGGTCTCAAACTTTTCAGTCAACTGGACTTTTGCAAAGTCTCTTCCAAAACCCCATTTTATCCTATGTAAACGTCTTTCAGTTGAAATAATTTCCGTGCACGCTCAGCAAACATATCGGGAATTATTAAGTTACTGCTTTCTTGTCAGATTGCGTTATTCCGCAAAAATTTGGACACTAAAATTCTGAAGCAGTTCAGTTTGTGAAACTTTGCAGTGCCATACTTTCACTTCCCAAAGTTTGGGATTCCCTATCTGGTTTAGTTTTATTTAGCTACACAGCTGATTTGCAGTTTGAGCAGTTGCTAAATGTAGTGGCCAGTGCACTTGCCTTAATGATTCTAACTTGTGCTTTATTTTAACTGACACTTTGGTCCTGTCAACATTGTGTATTAGGGGAGCCTAATCAGGCCTCCCTAATTCGAATTCTGCATAATTTGAAGGGATTTTTGTTCCACTTCGAGTTCAAATTATTGAATTCATCTGTAACAGTAATGTGAACCAACTGACTTAATCAGCGCCTGAAGGCATTTAGCACGATTGTACTTGTTCTTACTCCTTTCAGTGGATACATAAAGAGCATATTAACTCATTTTAATATGATTATAATGAATATATGAACTAAAACCTAGCTGTGGGAGCTTAACAGACTGTTTTCCTGGAGCAAGAAGACCTCTGGATCTGAAATTGATTTCATTTGTTCCATTTGCAGACACAAGGGCAAGCCTGGTTCTTCTGCTAAAGTCTATGAGTTCGGAGATCCCAAATGAAGTACAACAGGTCCTGCAGGCGTGCACACCCCAGGAGAGAGAGACATTTAATGCTGTTTTATCAGGCTCTTAATTTAAAGTGTGGTTTCATAAACGAACTTAAAGGATTTCATGTTTGAAATTTTGCTGTCAAAGGACAATAAATATGTAATCTTCTAGAGTTTTTTGTGCCTTTTTTGTGCAGTACAGTCAAACCTCGTTACAATGAACACAGATATTACAAATTATTGGCTATATCGAACTGTTATATTTTAAACAAACAAATGCATTTCTTACTCCATATACAGAACGCGGTTTACCATAAAATGGATATATCGAACTGCTGAGCGCCAGTGTGGGCCCGGTCCGATGGAAGGCGGCATGCTTTTCCTCACTACACGGTGGTGAAAACGGCGACAGCTTTCACCCTGGCATCCGATTTTTTACGTGACACCGCTGTAGTGCAAGAAAGCCACCGTATATGGCATTTAATCTGCCATCGCTGTGATGCAATGCGGTGAAACCAGCTTAACTAGCGTTTTCTGCTCGTTTTTTTTTTGCGGCCTCCGTGATCGCAGCGAGTGGCTTCGAAATGGTGCTAAAATTACAGACAAAATCTCTCCCAGTTGCCATTCTTTCACTGGTTAAATTTAGCTTCTGCATCACGAGTTTTTGGCGAAATATAGTATTACAAATTTCGGCTATATCGAACTATTTTACGATTTTTACCGGTTCGTTATAACGAGATTTCGCTTACATCTGCTACTAGATGCGCTAGAAGCGGAATATAAAGCACCACAAGCCTGTGCCAGTCTTCACTGAAGTTACCTGCCTTCCTAATAGTCTGTTCAGGAAGTTGAGTGATAAAATACAAAACGTTTTAAAACAAGGAGCAGCCTTTTAGTGCAGCTAAACACTTGAAGATTAGTGTGTTTAGAAATTTTACAAGGCATCCAAGCAGGACTTGGGATTATGAGAACGCTGAGTATACCGTATACACTTGTGTAAGGGCCTTCTTTTTTCTAAATTGTGACGGGTGGGGCCCTTTCACGAGAGCGGCATTTTTCCACTCAATGTTTCCAACTACGTGGGAACCGAGACTATCTGTACACAGTTTGCACAACAACCCGTATTTTAAGACTGTTTAGCTTGCGCCTGGGGCCATTATTGGGAATGATGAATTGAAATTCTGGATGATGCGACAACAGGCAGGAACCACTCATAATAAACCAGGCTGGTACACAGCCACGACAGTGGCTCAATGGTTATGGCGCTTGGCTGCTGACCCAAAAGATGCATGTTCGATCCTGGCCACAG
Organism: Amblyomma americanum; assembly: GCF_052857255.1. NCBI lineage: Eukaryota > Metazoa > Arthropoda > Arachnida > Ixodida > Ixodidae > Amblyomma > Amblyomma americanum. The sequence continues at coordinate 241,263,888 of NC_135497.1, forward strand.
CGGCCGAATTTCAACGCTGGCGAAATTTAGAGGCCCGTGTACTCTGCAATGTCGGTGCACATTGAAGAAACCCAGGTGGTTGAAATTTCCGGAGCCCTTCACTACAGCATCCCTTATTGCCCGAGTCGTTTCGGGACATTAAACCCCCATAAACCAAATCAAACCAGGCTGGCACATTGCTTCATTGCCAAGCATCATATCACCTGATGTTGTCCCAAATAAAAATTGCGGCGGTAAGTGCGCATAGAGATGGCCTTTGGCACTCGTCCATAGTGATGGTTCGGTTGATTCGAAACTGCACTTCTCGCATGAGACCTACAGCCGTTGGTGGGTGGTGGATCTCTCTCTGCCTGCATTTTCACTGGTTTTGCTGTCGAAAACAATGCTGAAATCGATGGTACTTTCATATTATTATGAGACTAGGTATTGTGGTCTTGGTAACTCCTAATGGAATGTGCTACAGAAGTATAATTGTACACATGTGAAAAGCAATTTCTCTGGCAACATTGTTTTTCTAGTTTTTCAGGCATGAAGTTTAGGGGAGCAGCCCTTACACGAACGCAGCTCACACTGTAGTGTATACAGTATTTCATATTGTCCATTAAAAACTTGGGGGCCTCGAGGCAGGATACACATACCTGTACTTGAAACAAAGTTTCAGTTTGCAACCCGTGCATGTTCATGTATCCAAAATGTCTTGCAGGATAAAAGTTGCGAATAGTTACAGTAAACGGGAAGTTCAGTCTGGTGTCAAATCAGTGGTCCCACCACCAACAAGATAATGTGATTGAAGTCTTGCTTACACATGACTGTTTACACAATTGTGTTTTTGTTTTTGCCTTATATAATGCTCTTTGAAAGACCTGCAGACGCACTTTGTGTAATGTACAGCAAGGTATCCATTGCGTGATGCTTCTTGTGTTGTGTTCTTGAACCCCTCTAAATGTTAACCTGTTTGTCGATCATAAAGTTATCGAGAGGACACTGGACTCAAGACAGTGCACATCGTACAATCAGCAAACTTAGCTGTGCTATTTTTTGCACTCTATTAATGGGAATGCTTTTGAGTTAGACTTGGTTAAAGCTTAAAAAACCACAACAGCTGTGGTATGCAGCATGTTTAGTTGAAGTTCTGATGTATTCAGTGAATGTATGGAGTAACCATTGCACTCTTTAATACTCTTGTTTGATTACTGTATAGTGGCATCCTGATGTGCCAGGGCTAAAGTCATGTTGTAGTGTATGTCACAAGATACTAAATTTTGACTACCGGGGGTTCTTGAATGTGCACTGATAATGCACACGGATGTGTATTCTGAATTTCACCCCCGTAAAAATGCTGTCCACTGCAGCCACCATTCAATCCCACCTTGTTTGGCTCAGCTGGTGAATGCAGCCACTAAGTCATCAATGCAGGTTACTTGGTCATTGTGCTGTCATGAAACAAGGCATTGATTGATATGATTTTCCTGAGCCAGCCTTACGTAGTTTGTGCAAGGACATGCCCCAGATAGCCTTTTGCAAGACTTGAGGCTTACTGTTGCATGCTGTCCTTCATAGCATGCGGAGGGGCTTTTCTGGAGCATTCATTGCTGGTGTAGTTTCATCATATCCCTTTTGATACACCTTGTCACCTGCAGCTTGTAGCCTGTGCTCGTGTATCTGCAGTAAAAGCATAAATTTTTATGTATGGCAGGGTGGGACCACCACAACCAGCCAACTGGTAGCTGTTTTGGTCAACTTAGTTGATGATTGATTGACTAAAAAATTGTCTGTTGATTTGCATGGTTAGGCCAATCTCATTGAGACCCTCGTTGTGGCCCTTTGGATGCCTTCCATCACATCGTATTGGTGCCCTATCAACGTGTGTTTTATCCTCGGAAATAGGAAGAAGTCACAAGGAGAGAGGTAGGGGCTGTGTGGTGGCTGAGGAAGCATCGTTATGCTCTGTCTGTTCAAAAACTCCCTGACAGCAAGTGGCATATATGATAGAGTGTTGTTGTGCAGAACCGATGATGGTACGATCTCTCAACGCACGTGCAGGTTACGCTGTCTCTGTCTCTGGAGGACTTTCACATAGAAACTTGCATTTACCGGCATCGCAGAGAAAGAAAAAATTCTTATGGATGATTCGCTTACAGTCATGCAACACAACAAACATGGATTTCGATATCCACACCTTCCTCAGATGGGGAGATTCATTGATGTGCCACTCTCAGCTCTGTCATTTTGTTTTTTGGTCATAATGAAACACTCGCTCTTCATTTAACTTGCGTTTAAAAAAAGTTTAAATCACTGCTGACTCATTTGAATAATTCGGCAGAAACAGTCGTTCTGGTTTCCATTTGCACATGGTTCAAAATTTTCGGCACGAGGTTTGTGCACACCTTGTGCATTTGCAAATTTTCTGTGACAATTTTATGAACTTGCGCTTTTGGAATTCCTAACTCTTCTGCAATCAAACGGATACTTAAATGCCAATCAGTGTGCACTAAAGCATGCACACAATCAACACTAGTGTCCGTGACCGTCGTCAACGGGCACCCGACCACTGCTTGTCGTGGGCGTCTTCTCGGGTGTCTGTAAAGGCTCTGTGTCATGTGAATGCCCGCGAATTGCGCATTGCATCATTTCTGTTTGCTGCCTTGATCATGTACGTTGAACATCTCGGTAGGGGACTCTGTAGGCTACGTCTCAACGTGAATGCTGCATTTAGGTACATAATCTACAGCCAGCACTTTGCATTCAGGCATCGCGAAGGAATGTGGAAGCGTTAGTCCTGCTCATGTTATAGCCAAACTGCAGCTTTTCTCATGTTTCGCACGCCATCTTTTTACATTTTTATAACGATGTGCTGTGCATTTCCGATCACAGCCTCTGACGTTACTTCGTCACTCAGATGAAAAAAAGTTTATATTTTCAACTGCATTATGGAACCAGATATCTTGCCATTCCAGCTGGAACGTCTGGATAGTGGAACTGCAAAATTTCACTTCTTGTTAGAAAGGGAATACTTTCCTGCCTCTCCAGCTGGAAATGCTGGTGGAAAAGGGCTTTTTCAGCGGGAATTAGTGTCTCCATTTTCAAAGAAAATATCCAACTGACCTACAGTGTTTAATGACAGTATTCAGCCCATGAAAACAGCAGCATAGAATCCTTCACGACAAATATCTTCTTAGCTTCTTTGTCACATAATCATCTAGTTAAACTGTTGTACTGCTTTTTCACTGTGTTATGTTACTCTACAAATACCGGGACATAAATACACTCCAAAGTAGGAAATTGGACAGCCGCTGCTATAGTTCAGTTGGTCGAGCACCATACTTGACATACTGAGGTCGTGGCAGCATGTGGTTGTTTGATCATCAACTTTCTAATCGGTTGTCTTTCAGGTAAAAATAATTATGCTACTAATTTTGCATGAAACACTGGCGCAAATTCTGTGCTTTCCTATGTATGCTGTAACAAGCTCCTTATTCCTTTACCCTTGTCTGCAAGATGTGATGTGATTAAATTGCAACTCAGGGTGTCGGAACATTCACTCCTGAGATACTCAAGCCATTGAATAAGCCTGATTGAACTTACATATTAACGTCAAAAAGCACACATGGTTCCATCAGGTTTCATCATTCACCCAGGAATGTTAGGAGTTCATCCAAAAGCCAGTGCATCAAGGACTGTAGGAAAGCCTCAAGGACCCTCATGAACCTAGGTTGACCAGTAACCATATGTTTAGTGCTCTTTGGCCAGAGATGCCCTTGTGCCATAAAAATCCATTATCATCGCCGAAGTCTCAAGGACTGCAATGGATCTTTGGACTCACATTTGAAACCATTGTATTCTTTATGCATAGGACTTATGGCATGGCCTCAACCATCTATGGCAAATGAGGTGAAGCACAATCTTTTGTCTCTAAGCTGTACGGCCCCCAAAGCAATCTGAAAAATATCTTGAACCCGTCTGCAGGTGAAAAAACACGAGTTGCCTGGCACTTGTGGTTGCCCTGCACTCCTACAGACCAGCACCTTTTTATGTGATGGATGAGAATGATGCTTCGCTGGACATTAAGAGTGTTTCATTTATTGGGAATTAATTAAAAGCTTGGTCCATGTTACCCTATGCATGCTCATCTCAGCAAGACTAGTATTTAAAAGAAAAAAGCTGCTCAAGGAGACAAGTTGAGCCCTTTCATGTGGAGCTTGTCTCACTCATTTAGCGTAGCCATTTTGGAAACACTGGGCTGGTGATCTTTCTGGCTACTGTTCTTGTTATCACAAACCTAATGTGTGTTTGTGTAGAGACAAGTTTGTTAGGCACTTCAGTTGTAGATTGGCCACTACAGTGTACGTAAGGTAATGAGGGCAAGTTTTAGCATGGGCCCAACACCTTCTGGAGCACAGAAATTCCTTCACAAAGCATCTACTACTCAGGTTTGCTTGAAATTTTTCAAATCGGCAGAGGAGATAAAGTTCTAGTGCCTGATGGTGCCAAAATTTAGTCTCAATTTTTTATTTTAAAAAACTGCCAATAATCTCTGATATTAAGAAAGTTGCTTATTCAAGCTGTCCAGCCCTGGATATTAACAGGTATTGAAGTGCTGTGAACGGTACCTGTTATAACGTATAAAGTAGACATAATGGCATCTCATGTTTTGTAAGATTCATACAAAGCACTTGTAATTAAGACCCCTACGTATTTCACACTTAGCATGCAATGTGGAAGCCCGCTAAGCTTCCCCCGTTCGAGAGAAGCACCCCCCCGCCCCCCCCCCCTGCCCGCCACACTGGAGGAAAATTTTTGCAGATGATCTTAGTGTAGACGAACTCAACGCAATAATCACAACGTGTATTTTAACTGCTGCACGCCTAGCCATTCCCCAGTCTTCGGGAGTGGCACGCCAAAACCGCAAGTTTCGGTGTAACCAAGATTGCAGAGAAGCAAAAAAGAAACAGAATAAAGCCTGGGGAATTTTTCGCGGGTACCCAACGGCCGCGCGAGAACCTTTATAAGTTCTAGAAAGGCGCGCGCAAAAACACGACATATCCGTCGCAGTGGTGAAAAGGAAAAAGGTTCTTTGAGAAACTATGTGTCGTCCGTAAATAGTTCAGTTGCACCAAAACAAATGTGGGAACAAGTACGCAAACTTAATGACAGCTTTTGTCCTTTCACAGTTCCTTTCCTAACAGCACCGGATGCACAAACAAGTATACTAGCGAACAGGCCGACAAACAAGGGGAACACTTTTCCACAGTTTCTAGTTCCTCACACAACACACAATCATTTTTAAAGTACAAGAACACAACTGTAAAACAACGACTGCCGACAAGTGGCGGTACAGATGAACGATACAGTTTAATTACTCTACAAGAAATCAGTAGAGTACTGTCGGCCGGCAGACAGACAGCACCTGGCCGGGTCGCATGAGGAACAATGCTGCACCATAAACAATACTACAAGATGAAGGAACCTCCCAAAGATTCACAAGCATTCCTCCATTCCCCGACATTATTCTATGTCCCCTAAAAGCTAGATGGTGAGCACACTACGCGTTTTGTTCGACAAAAATATTTGATACAGGAGCGGCCACAACGAGCAAGGCGAAAATCAATGGTAACTATATTAAACGATCCCGAAACTGCGGCTGATCGACTGTTTTTGAGTACGTTTGGTCGATAGAGAGACGCAAATGAGTCCCAAAGGCAACAAAAGTTGGAAGCACGCGGGCTATTTGCGGTGGAAACGCGCCTACAGCTGTCTCATATGGAGCGGCGTAATGGTAGCGTCCGGGAACTCCGAATCGGCTACTGATCCGGAGTTCCCGGGTTCGAACCCGACCGCGGCGGCTGCGTTTTTATGGAGGAAAAACGCTAAGGCACCCGTGTGCTGTGCGATGTCAGTGCACGTTAAAGATCCCCAGGTGGTCGAAATTATTGCGGAGCCCTCCACTATGGCACCTCTTTCTTCCTTTCTTCTTTCACTCCCTCCTTTATCTCGTCCGTTCAGGTGCCCGCCGATGTATGAGACAGATACTGCGCCATTTCCTTTCCCCAAAAAACCAGTTATTATTATTATTATTATTATTATTATTATTATTATTATTATTATTATTATTATTATTATTATTGTTGCAGTTTGACACTGAACGGCGGGGCAAGCGTGCTGTTTAAACTGCTTGCAATGCAGAAAAAAAAAAATTTTTTTGCCTTGCCACTGTCAGAAACCATTTAAAAATTGAAAGTGCCTTAGCTCGGCTATGCCGGGATGTACGTAGCGAGAGGTGCGTTTCCCTGGCTGAGCTTGTTGTGGCCACTGTATGTTTAACAATGAGAGACATATAGGCTCCATCTCGGCGGCTATGCGCCGTCTATTACGCTCGCAGCCTGCCATCTCCGTTTGGCAAGGCGTTCCTCTCTCTCTTCGGGCGTCTCCGCAGCTCTCTTCGCCTTCTGACGCTCATTCTCTCTTTGTTGAGTAGCCAAAGTGCCAGGCGACAACCGCAGGATCGGAAGAGTTAATCTTCTCCTGTCTATACCACCGATTAGCAGCGGCTGGACTCTCCTCCTCTGCAAGCATGTCAAACGTCGTGATACAGACGCCCATTACATTTCCGCCTTTTATACGCAATGCTGCGCATGCGACGCGCGGTTCGGGTGATAGAGCGGCGTCCGGCGAGGTGGCGACTAAGCTTCGCACGCCGCACCTGCTGCTCCTCTCCGGTTGCCATTGTAACGGCGCATGCGCACAACTGGTCTCTCCCACCCAGTCACCGTGAAATGCTTTACTGGTAGCCCAGTGAAGTTCTCGCTACAAAAAAAAAATGGAGGATGCTTAAAAGAGTGGAGCGATGCCGTGCCCGTTGGAGAAATCGCTCGGAGTCTCTAGGCCTCTCAAAACCGCCCATCCTCCGCCCGAAGAGACCATGAATGGGCTGCAGTGATGCTTCTCCCTGAATTGGCCGTTGTGCGTCTCCGTTGTGATTTAGAGGAAAGGAAAGGCGCAGTAATTATCTCACATATCGGTGGACACCTCAACCATGCCACGAGGGAAGGGAAAAGTTCGTAGTGAAAGAGAAAAGACAGAACGATAGGCCGTAATGGAGGTCTGCGTCTCCGTTGGCGTCGCATTCGTTGAACACAGCACACACACGCTTACAGCACAGGCGCTCGGGCGGTACGGGTTCCATGACATCCCAGTGGTCGACACCCGCACAAAATGACGCACACAGGTCTGGTCACCGCTGCCTGCCCGTCTGAAGCCCAAAGAGGTCGCGAAGGGTTGCACCCACGCTGCCGCCTGCGCTTAGGCCATCGTGTTATCATCGGACTCCGCGTTCGAAGCAGTTGACATGACGTCTTCAAATATTTCGTCTGCCGGTCCTCCAAATTCAAATCCACAACCCATTTGCGATGTCAGGGCACGTTAAAGAACCCCAGGTCACCGAAATTACTGAAGCCCTCCACTACGGCGTCCCTCATAGCCTGAGTCGCTTTGGAACGTAGAACTCCATAAACCCTAACTCCAACCGAACTATGGGTGCCTTGATGTGGTGGTGGTAGTGGTTTTTTATTAAAATAATAGTAAAAAGGAAGGAAAAGATTTTTGCTAGCCCCGGCATCTGCCATCGATACTGATTAAGCACCTGAGCTGGGGCAGCGGAAATAATGGATAGCAGGCAGTATCAGAAATGAAATGAAAGAGGTGAGGGGACAGGAAGAGAGGATAGGAGGAGAAGTAATATATACAAGCTATTTACACAATAAGAAATGTGTCCAGGTTGTGCGCGTGATTAGTTCATGTTGGAGGAATTAAAACACACGCGCACAGCCCTGTGTTGGCTGCAACTGTAGTGGGGCGCCGAGTTATTAATCGTTCAAGGTAGAACTCGCGGAGCGTTCGGTCACTGCGTGTAACTACCTGACGGAGAACAGACGGGACGTCAAGCCCGTGTGTTCGAGGAATGCACAGAGGGTCACCAAGGTTCGCTCACGAGTGCGCGCACTGCCCTGCGGCCACAATAGCGTCTTGATGGAGTCTGGTAGTATGCCCAGCGCCCTATAGGCCGCAAGCATATAGCGACGTGCATCGGTGAACGCGGCACAGTGAAGGAGCAGGTGTTCTAGTGTTTCCACTGCACCGCATCCGTTACACACATCACTTGTCGCAATTCCGTGACGCACCCGTCGTTCCCCGGGCCACACGCAGCCAATGCGCGCGCGGAGGATCATTGCACGTTGCGACCGTGTAAGTGCGCGACATCCGGTGATACTGTCGATGCGCTCACCTCCTGCGATGCGTGGGTCGAGGTGCTGCTTTCGGAGATGGTCGTGGATGGCCGCACGCACGTCCTCCCCCACAAGGGGCAGATCGCTGGCAGGTAGTTGGTGTGCAGCGGTCGCGAGGTCGTCAGGTTCTTTGCCGGCGATTCCGCAGTGACCGGGCACCCACTGTGCACGCACGGCACATCCTCTCTGCGCGAGGCGCTCGATGCGCGATTTTGGATTGGAAAACGTTTATTATCACGAGCGAATTTCCCGCGCTAGTGGGAAACCGTGTCACACGCATAGTGCGCAGTGCAAGACCGGCGCGTGGGACCCAATATGCCACTGCGCCGCTGTTTCTCCCTCGCAGTGCCATATTGGGTCCCACGCGCCGGTCTTGCACTGCGCACTATGCGTGTGACACGGTTTCTGTGCGGTCGCGTGGAGACTGTAATAATAAGACTGAACTGGAAACAGACAGTGCATAGTTGTTTCACGCGTGGCTGTAGTGTTTTGGCAGTTTTGAGTGTATTATATGTATGATGCACTCGCTCCGACTACACGATATTCGATAAGTTATGACGGACTGCTGTTTCCCAGTCAACGGCTGCATTGAAAAAAGACAGCGCTTGTTTGGTGTTCCTTGATAGTGATAATATAGACTATACGAGGGTCACCGAATTCCATAGGTTTATGCTGTTTTTATTGTTCTGAACGTAAAGACTGTTCACAGGGCCCCAAGTTTCTCTTAATTGTGCACAAGCAGTGCGGAGCATGCGTGACTTGCCAAATATGTTTTTTCGTAGTTAACATCCACTTTTCTAACATTCTCTGTAGTGCCTTTGTCTTGTTGCTGCAACGTATGTGAAAAAATTCCACGTAATAATGTCAGATTTCTCTTCCAATTAATATGTCGCCTCACTGCTCTGGAGTGAAAAGCTGAGGATACGTCTGAAACCAAATGAGCGTGTTTTCTGAACTGCTGCCCTTAGTGGCTTGTACCGCAACAAAATAATTCAGATGATTGTGTTTCCCTTTGGATGGTGTTGACTACACGACGAGTGATGATGCGATGCGACGACATCTCCCTGATTTGTAGTGTCTAAGTCGCTTTATTCCAGGGCAAATTTAACTAAACAATTTATTTTTCCTTTCAAAGCATGAATAAAAATCATCAAAAACGACTGATTCGCAGAAACGTCACAAAATCAGCCCTTCATAACTACTTATTTTTAATCCCAATGTCCCTGCCAGGCTAAGCTAACAAAGAGGAGCTGGAGCAACACAGGCCGCCTTACTCTCTTCCGCAGAGCCGTCTGATCCAGTTGCTATGAAACGCAGCCTTGCTCCCTCGCTCGATTATTCGTCAGGCAAGGCAATAGATCTCTCATTAAGGAATGAGTCTGGGCAAGTTGGAAAACCATGTTTGAGGTAAAGCACGCAGGAACATGCGTTATAGTGAACACGACCGACAAGCTTTCATCCCTGCTGCTGCTGTCATCGAAAGAGGTAAAAATCTATAGGGCATGGTTGCCTATAGAAACACGCGTGACGAATTGTACTGATGTGGCTGCGTGACGGCAATGAAAAGAGCCTTTCTTTGCCCAGTTGTAGTTTCTTTAAAAGCGATACGTAAAGGAAAGAAAATAAACCATTGCTGGAGAAAAGGCCGCCTTTTTGGCGTCACGCAGCCACGACGTTCTTTGCTTACTGACGCACAGAAGATAGGTTTGGCGCCAGGATATCCCTGGTGAGCTAGCGCGAACAAGTAGAGAGAGGGGAGGGTTTATAACGCCTTCGTTCCATAATAATAAACTGAACAAACGTTGCGGCGAGAGCTTCACATACTCGCTTACCCGCAAGAGCGCCTAAATAATGCGGCTGCCTTACTGGGAAACGCCTTTGTGATCACGTCGTGAAGAAGCCACTCGGAAAATTTTGATGTGGCCTGGCAGGTTTTAACACTCGCCTTTCAGCTTTCTTGGCCTACGTCATCAGTGCAAGTGCTTCTGCTCTGGTGGACAAAACATGCCACTTCTGACAGCGTAGTGCAGAACGTGCGGTGTGCACCGAGGCGTGTCTAATCGTCTAATCGAGAGAATAAATGCGGCGGAGAACGCACGAAACATGCAAAACCGAGATGAAAACAGGTAATTTCGCCCACCGGGCCACGCCTCTTCGCTTGAAGTGAGCTCGTGTTGTGAGTGTGATGCAGCAGTCAGAGGTCAAGCTATGATGGACTGTTGTGTTCCCGAATGTTCTGTCCACGTTATTATATGGCACCGGCTGTTTCGATTTGTTCGTGACAGCATGCACAAAAAAAAATGGCTATCGCAGGTCAAACCAAACGGCTCGACCAGCAGTTAACTCCAAATTATGCGCAGGAAGACATGCGAAACGCTTCCTTTCCCTGCAGAATGATTTCTACTGGGGACGGAGGTACAATGCATAACTTAAATTTGCATCCTCATAATTATTGAAATTAGCAGCCATAAACGTCGCCTTCTCGCATTGATTTCATGCCGAGCGAGAAGCTGTTTGATAACACTGCAACAAATGAGCAGGAGAGCAGATAGGCATAAACAAGCGAATTACCCCTATAGGGACAGGGATTTCTAAGAACGGGTGGGCGGAGTCAGACCCAGGGAGGACTAAGATGGGCTGAACCGCACAAACAGAAAAGAAGACTGGCTCTCGCAGGTTTTACTCGCTTCGCCGAATTTGCCCATGGCTCCATGCCCATGGCGAGAGAGGGCTTTCTCTTCATGCCGCCAAATATAGCGAACCGTGGGAAATAATTTTTTTTGTGTTTAACATACACACATTTTAGAGCAAATATTCTTGCAAAAAAAAATGGTCACTCTTGAATAAGTACACTATAGAATCTTTCGTTTATGCATTGTGAAAAATATGAACGTTTCACTGGTATCGTCTGCTATTACCGGTAAAGCTCCATGTGTCCGTGCCTAGGCTATGTTTGTGCCATGAAAAACTTGCCCGAGCCGTCGATTTTCAATGAGTAACTAATTTGCACGCGTTAAGTGCCGGCTCTCCCCATGTCCTGGCGCTGCGCTTACAGATTTTGCCAAGAAAAACATGAACTAGGAAGCGTAAACCTGTCCTATCACAAGTAAGTGACGGGCGTGTTCAGGCTGACAAGTGCAACATGCGCGTATCTGCGTGAATTAAGTCATGAAGTGGAAGTCGTTCATGCATGCAATGCGCGGACTCCGCCACTCTTCTAATTGAAGCAAACGCAATCTTCGGTGAGTACCGTTAACATATAAGTTGAGCTATTCGAAGTACTTTGCGCTTTTAAAAGACATGAAACTCCTTCCTACGAGCTATGTTCAGAATGGTCACAGCAGCAGACTGCTGAGTTCCCACTTCTCAAAAAAAAAAACTTTGTTGCCTTCTTTTACCTTACAGTGCACAGTAGCACAGGCTTCTGCTGGACAAAGCCAGCTTGCTGCGTAAGTGGCTCCAGGCGATGGGGAAAGCGAGCTTCAGACCTAGCAGGAGCCAGACACTCTGCTCAGCTCACTTCGAGCGCTTCGGATTTCAAATCTAGATAACTACACCAGCTGAATAACTGCTCCAGCTGGATAAAAGCTGGATAACTACACCACCACAAAGCGCACAAAAAATCAGTGAAAATTACAGTGGTGAAAGCGAAATTGAACAGCCAAAAAATGCAATCCGTAGCTCAGTCAGCAATCCACCAGATGTCCATCCAAAACCGCTGTCTTCCCGGCATGCCTCGGTCGTCCATGGTTGATGAAGTACAGAGCCACCAGCTTTCCCTCTAGTGAATAGTAAGAAACTATATGCTACAGCACCTAAAAAATAACTACCTCGAAAATATGGGAACAACTGTAAGGCAAATCCGGCATCGCTGCTCTAGTTCCGTTTTATTATTGACAAAAAGAAGCCGCTAAACGCCAGTTGCCTTAACTGTGCATCGGCAGAGCGAGCTGTCGGGCTTCCTTTTCTGGCTTACTTTGTGTCTGGCCTGGTGCTCGGCTTCTCTGGGGTGAAATGCTTATAAAACTGGTCTTTGACCTCACCCTGCGTAGAAACCATGCACCTATGGCGAGGCATTCTTGAACCAAGATGTCCATCATCCATTAAAATTCATCATCAATGGTTCCTTCCGAATGTATATCCTCCTCCTGCAATTCGTTTTAATCAGGAAAAAAAGAGGAAAGGGTGAAATCGTTCTGATTTCATCCTGTCTTGGGAATTCTCTGTTTTTGGTTCTTTAAGCGGCGTCTGCTAGGCGCTGGGAAACGTGGCGACCGGATAGGAGCCTCAGAATGCGATCATAAGACGACAGGAAAATAAGATCATCGAAGCACGACCGCTTAGAGCTGCTTTCCTCATTGGCGGGCATCTCCATGTGAGCGGTGCTGCCGTCACCGCATGCATGGCGGCGTGGTGAGAAAGACGAGGACAAAGCCGTCGAGTCAGGGGCGCCTGCGATGGCATGGATTCGATGAGTGCCGCCTCCGCTGGGCCTTCGAGCAAGGACTCGAGGCCCGATGACGTCGACATCTGCCGCATCTGCTTCCGTGGGGTCAGCTGCGGCTCCCTCCTGCAACCATGCATGTGTCGAGGTGCGTTATTCACCCGGGTAACGCGCACTCTGCGCGGCTAGAAGTTAACGGATTCAGGATTCACAAAGGATGCGCGCGTCGTCGTGTGTGGCCAGTGTAGTTACCACCTACGAACCGCGGTCACACATCCTCTTTGGCTGAGAACGGGCCGAGATTCGCTGTTTTGTTGTCGCGCCGACTGATTGATGAAGCTGCTAGGTTTCGCCCGACGGATGCGCGCATTGTGCTGTTCACTTCTGGTATCCACGTCATTCTCGCACAATATGTTGCAGGGTTCAGTTCGGAATGTTAGAAATTCATTGCAGAAATCCTCCCGTTCGCTCATGAGGAGGCAGCTGTGACTGTGATTAGCTTTAGCTAAGGACGTTACTTCTATTCGCTAGATTCCAGCACGTACAGAAGAAATGACTGGAAGAAATGAACCTGTCATTTTGTATGTGACCTCCTGCGCCTTCTTGCTTAGGTATCTGTTTACGCGTCTGCGTTTGAAATTTAGGGGTTACCTCTCGCGACGGAGAATTTATTCCAAAGATTTTTAGTTCCTAGGTAGGGATTTGGAGAGAGGGAGGGGGAATTTGGTTTTGAGGGGCACCCCTTCTGATACTCATTTCGAGCGATGTGCTACGAAAGCTTGGTGGCGTGATACAGAGGCACCGCGCAGATTCAAGGAGAGGGGGTGTTAGTGTTCGTCCAAAATTTTGGAGAGGCAGACCATGTCTGGAAGGGTAGTGTATTGAAATCACACCCCGCGGCGTTTTGGATCGCTATTTTTTGAAGAGATTATGGCTTTAGCATTCGTAACATAACTCCCGCAGCATTGGCTAGCAATCGTTTGCTATGTTGGAGAGTTTTAGCACTGCATAGGCGTGCACTGTATCACCGGCTGTCTATACAGCACACCTCGGAGAGCGGATCGGCAACTGCAACGACTGCCTTGCGGCAGTACGGCCGTGCTCAGGTGAACTGCGTAATGAATGCATGATATGTCGTGCATGCGCACGTGATCAGTGATCGACAGGTACACAGAATGAATACACATTTAACTGTGAAATTCTGGCGCTGTGTATAAGTTACGGTGACGTGATGAGAGTGGCAAGCGAACAGAATAAGTGCTGTGCCTGAGCAGGATTTTGTGCAGGAAGCATCGGCTTTGCGCACAAACCGTGCATGGAGCGATGGGTCTCGGAGCGCAGGGAGGAAGAGTGCAACATCTGCCACTACAACTACCCAATACTACGGAAAAGCAGGGTGAGTGCGCGCCGCCGTGCGTTGTCGGAGGCCTACTGCAGGCAGTGGCTGCGTGCAGACCTTCTGCGAGCTGCTGCAGCACCCGGAGGGACGCAAGGAGCCGCTCGTGTACGCTCTCCTGGGCATCATCTTCAGCCTGAGCCTGCTGCACGTGTTCGCCTTCGCCTGGCTGCTCACCGTGCGCATGTGGGGACGCCTGCCCTGGATGTATCAGATTGCGAACGCCGCCGCGCTGGTGGCCCAGGCCTTCCTCTGGTCCGTCTTTCCCTTCGTCGCCTTCAGGTACGCCGTCCTTAGTCTCCGCTGGCGAACGGACTAATGCGCTTGTAACTCAGTTGTCTTGCGTGGGGAAGGAAAGCATGCAGTCGTGGTCATATATGCAGGACGAGGCTTAATTCTACAGAAATGCATGCACCTTTCCTCGCGTCATAACTTCATCCTCTTCGCAGCCGACCGAGCTTGCGTGCCCGAGTGTGTTTGCGTGTTTTATGCAAGGATCGAGTAAAGGAAAGGCGCAATGACTTACCCAAGGCGGGCACTTCAACCGTGCCGTGAAGAAACGGATAGAGGATGTGGTGGACGGATGGAGAAAGAGCCGCCGTAGTGAAGGGCGTAGAATTAAGTTCGGCCACCTGAGGTTCCTTAACGTGCACTGACATCGAACAGAACACAAGTGTTTTTGCACTGAGCCTGCCTGGAAATGCGGTCAGGATTAGCTTGCGCTTCACGCGATAGTTTCCGCGCTTTTCCTCTCCTCTTCCTGCTCCTCGCAACTATATATAAGTGCGGCCAAAGTCGGGCTCTCAAGCTTCTGGGTCAGGGCGTGCGATTGGAAAGTGCCAGACCATATCCTCTAAGCAAGTTTTCTTTGCGAAAACCGCATGGGCACCCAAGTTTTTCTTCCCAAGAAAGTTCCATCCACCCCCGTACCACCTCAACCGTCCCCTACCAAAAATCCGTCCCTGCTCGATCACTTCACAATCGTCGTCCCTCGCGAGGGAAAGCTTAACGCTGAGTCTGCACGAACACCTGCCGTTTAGGCTGTTTGCTTTGGTTTATATTGGTCATATTTTCGTAAAGTTGCACATCGAAGCCTTGTAAGGTAACGCATATTATATTTAGACATTTTAGTAAGGGAGTAATTACTTATCGACATCCACCCAAGCGCAGCAATACGGCTACAAAGAAAAGCTGTAAAGCTTTCTCAGAAACTTCGTAGTTGGAGAAAAGTTCGGCTACTCCACCTTGGGGGATTCCCCTAAACATTTAACTTTGACATTTTATGTTAAGATTTATAGTCTCTTCAATAAAATTACTTTGAAGGTGGCTATAAAATGCGTGCATTATGTGAGACTATTGAGCGTTCGTGAGGCTTGCAGGTCTTCAGAAGCGAGCCAACAAGTTACAAACAACTTTTAAAAATTTCCATTCACGCGGCTCGCGGCGACGTCTGGTGCCGGTTTCTTACGCGAATCCTGCCTTGCGACGTCGTATGGCTCGCGAGGCGTCATGAGTGAGAGGCTTTTATTGGCTCGCCATGAAATGTAACGCCACTCTTATTGCGAGAAAACTGCAACTACGCTTGTAAACGAAATAAGCGAAGCAGGTACGCGAGGGCACAGACGGACTGGAGGCGGCAGCGTATCGCTCCTCTCCAGCCCAGCCGTGGCGGAGGGTGAGCGCGCCGACCGGAACTAAACTTAGCCGCGTGACGTATTTGTGGGCGGAGCGTAGTCCTATAGCTTGATTTTTTCCCCTGGATGGCTCCGATGTATGGGTCGGTGGAGAATAGGGAGAGGGTCGTTTTTTATCGCCTATGTCTGGTTTGGTTTATGAGAGTTTAACGTCCCAAAGCGACTCCGGCTATGAGGGACGCCGTAGTGAAGGGCTCCGGAAATTTCGACCATCTGAGGTTCTTTAACGTGCTCTTTCATCGCGCAGTACACAGGCCTCTAGAATTTCGCGTCCATCGAAACTTGACCGCTGCGGCCGGGATCGTACCCACGTCTTTCGGGTCAGCAGCAGAGCGCCATAACCACTGAGCCACCGAGGCGATGATCGCCTATATCTCTAGTACTATATAAGCTATAACAGGATACAACTATTAAAAAAACAGCAGTTGCTAACAATGGACCATGGTCCGCGGCGTCCTGCATTACTCCGCTGACCAGTCACTCAACAGTAAGCGAAATCAGCTTTTTGGTGTTTGGCTGTATCAAACAAACCTGAGGCATCAAAATTCTTGAGCTTATAATTTCTTCTGGCAGTTAGCTTTTTGTTTAGATAACAAGGAAAGCTTTAACAGCGGAAGGAAGGAAGGAAAACGTTTATTGAGCTCTAGAGAGTAGGTGAGCAATTTGGCGGAGTCAGGCGTGTCGTCCGTCTTCTTAGCAATGGTCGTCTGCCCCTAGTCCAGGGCTCCGCTGGATGCCGCTGCCAGCTGTGCTCGCCGGATCAGCCCAAGTTGGACGTCCTGACGGTCACTGGAGAGCAGTCCTTCCCATTGCTCCGCACTCGGGTTTGGTATTTTTGGTGCCACCTTTATTTTCTGGCAGGCCCACGTTATGTGATAGAGCGTGGGTGTTTCATGGCACCATGGGCATTTGTCTGTGTATTGTGTGGGTTGTATTTTGTTGAGTGTATTTAGATTTGGGTATGAGCCCGTTTGTAGCAGCCTCCAGGCGACGGCGTCTTCCCTGGAGAGAGATTTATGTGGTGGGGGTACCGTTTCCTGCAGCCCTTGTAGTGGTTTAAGATTGCCGAGTAATCTCTAGGGACAGGTTCGGCTTCCTCGAGGTCGCTTGTGGGGGGAGCTCGGTAAAAAGTGTACCCTCGAGCTACCCTGTCGACCGCTTGGTTGCCTTCCACTCCCGCGTGTCCAGGCGTCCATACTATCGTATGTTTTATTGGTTCTTCTTCTGTGCTTTGTTTGGGTCGGTCCCCAGAGCGGAGTATGCGGAGTTGCTCTGTGACCTATTCTGCCTAACATGAAGTTTCGGCATGCCATTTTGAGAGTCGGTTAGTATTGTTAAGGATCGCTTCGTCCGGTAGCCCTCCGCTGCCGCTAGAGCGACGGCCACTTCTTCAGCCTCGACTACCATGCAGTCCCGTAGCGACGCGCTGATGATTTCCCGCATGTCCGAGTTTATCACAGCCGCTACCGCGTTGGGGTTGTTTTGTCCCGTCCTTCTGAGGTATGTGGCTGCGTCCACATACACCGTTGTTGTCTGACGGGCTAGTGATTTTTGGATGTACTCGGCTCTCGCCTTTCTGCGTTCTTCGTGTAGGTTGGGGTCCATGTTCTTTGGGATGGGGGTCACTCTAATTGTGCCCCGTATGCCGTCCGGGATAGTCGCGGTTCGCTGGATTTCTTGTATTTGTTCGTTGCATCCCAACTTCTGCAGAAGCTCCCTGCCAGACGGAGTCTGCTGTAGTCTCTGCAACTGGGCGACGTGTTGTGCCTCTCTCAGTTCTTCAAAGTTTGTTATGAAGTCATAGTGCTAAAAGCTTCCCTGTGGATGTGCATTGCGGTAGATGGAGTGCTGTTTTGTATGCTTTGCGTATAATCGCATCGATCTGTTGGATTTCGCTTTTGATTGGGTTGTAGTATTGAAGACTGCAGGTGACTCGGCTGATCACCAGGCTCCTGACCAGCTTTAGCGTGTCTTCTTCTTGCATGCCCGAGCGTTTATGGGAGACGCGCGTGATCATGCGGGCAACTTGTAGGGTGGAAGCTTTGAGTAGGGCAAGTGCATGTTTACACCGTTGGTTTGATTGTATCCATATGCCCAAGATTCTTATGAGTGTTTTTTATGGTATGGGTTTCCCCTCTAGGTAGACGTTGAGCCTAAGCTCGTCGCTGTTCGGGACTGTGCTGCTTTGTTTCCCTCTCCAGACTCTGAGCAGTTCTGATTTTTCGGTGGAGCATGCTAGCCCTCTCGCTTTTACGTAGTTCTCTGCGCAGGTCGTGGCATCCTGTAGTCTTTCTTCCTTTTCTTTTAGTGAGCCCGTATTTGTCCAGATGGTGATGCCGTCGGCATACATGGCATGGTGTATTCCTAAGTTGTTTTGCAAGGCTGATTATTGCAACGTTAAAAAGCGTAGGTGAGATTACCGAGCCCTGGGGAGTTCCCTTGTTAGGGGTGTGGAACTTCTCCGAGCGGAGTTCTCCCAGCCCTATCGTCGCTGTTCTATCTGAGAGGAAAGCTTTGACGTAACCGAATACCCTCCTGGCGCAGTTCAGGTCGTCCAGGCCTGTTAGGATGGCTTCGTGGCTTACGTTGTCAAAAGCTCCTTTGATATCCAGTGCCATTATTACGTTCTCTCCGTCCCTAGGGACGTTACTTAGAACTCCTTCTTTGATTTGTAGAAGTACGTCTTGGGTCGACAGCTTCGCCCTGAATCCGAACATACTGTGGGGATAGGTATTGTTGTAGCCTTAATGTTACCACTCTCTCGTACAGCTTGCCGAGACACGATGTGAGGGAGATGGGTCTTAGGTTTTCGATTTGTAGCTTTTTGCCCGGTTTTGGAATCATAACCACCTCTGCATGCTTCCAATTCTCGGGAACGGTCTCCGCTGCCCAGTGCTTGTTGAGGAAATCGGTTAATTGGGCGACTAGCTCGTCACTGAGGTTGCGGATGAGTGCGTTGTTGATTTTTTCCGCACCCGCTGACGCGTATTCCTAGTTGTGCTTCGAATTGCTGCATAGACTTCTCGTGTGATGGGTCTATCTAGGTTTGGATTTTCTTTCCCCGATAATCTCTTGCATAGGTTCTCGGGTATGTGTCCCCGAAGCACTTGATGCGCACTTTGTCCAGGAGTTCCTCATCGGTTCCTTCGAACTGGTGGATTAATCGGTGTACTGCTTTATTGTTTTCTGCTTTGGTTTTGGTCGGATCGATGAGCGCTTTCAGGATATGCCATGTCCTAGCTGTGCTCAGAGTTCTGTTGAGGGAGTCACTGAATTGCTGCCAGTTCGTTTTCGCCAACGGTACTGCGTACTCCTCTGCTTTCGTTGTAATTTCTGCTATTTTAAGTTTGAGCTTCCTGTTGTGTTTCTGTTTCTTCCGCATCATGATTAGACCACGTCTGGCTTCCCATAGCCTAAGCAGCCTGGCGTCTACTTCGGGTGTCTGTGTTGTTCTCTTGATCTCTTTGGTATGCTCATTTTGCTTTGCTTGAGTATGTTTCCCCATTCTTCAATCGACTGAATCCCTCCTTTGATGAGGTGTTCGTCGCATGCTTCCCGAAAGGCGTTTCAGTCTGTGATTTTAGCGGACTACTTTTTGTATTGGGGGAATTGTGTGTGGCGGCAACTACGGACTTCAGTTGTATCCGACTGTAGGTCGGAAATTTTTGCGGAAGGACGATGGGTGGTTCAGTACCTATCAGTCTTTAGCTTTTCTTACTCGTGGTACTAACAGTTTCAGGGGCCTTTTAATCAGGTTATACGCGCGCATGCAGTACATAAACGCGGAACAAGGTTCGAGCCCGACCGCGGCGGCCGCGTTTCGATGGAGGCGAAACGCGAAAGGCGCCCGTGTGCTGTGCGATGTCAGTGCGCGTTATAGATCCCCAGGTGGTCGAAATTATTCCGGAGCCCTCCACTACAGCACCTCTTTCTTCCTCTCTTCTTTGTCCCTCCTTTATCCCTTCCCTTACGGCGCGGCTCAGGTGTCCGCCGAGATGTGAGACATATACAGCGCCACTTCCTTTCCCCAAAAACCAATTTTATTTAAAAGGCTGATTATGATGGTGAATTTTATGGCGCAAAGACAGCTTTGGCTGAAGAGCTCTATGTCACAAGGTATTTTTCTTTACACAAGGTGTGGCCAAATAACCATTTCTCAATCATTTCGCCCCAGATAATCCGAGCACCAGGCCAGGATAAAGCTTGTACCCTCTGTATCACTGGTGGGTACCTGGCGGAACTTGGAATCAAACCCGGCACCTCTCATATGCGAAGCGGATGCTAAAGACGCTATAGCTAGGCCACCGCTGCGGTAAAACAAAGCAATCCCAGTAAAATAAAACACGTAGAGGAATTAATGATTCTTGTGTTGGTGTACGCCAAGTCCTTGAGTGTCGCATTTGTCCCAGAAATCACCGGTCATTCAGAGAAAGCAGCCTATAAAATGTCCATACAGTCAAACCCACTTATCATGAAACTGACGGACTGCATTCATTGTATGCAAAATTCGTAGTACGTGGACTTGCCCTACACTAGAGCCAAAAAAGAATGCAGTGAGACAAAAGTGGCGTTTATTCCTTTAAAACGTTTGTTGTACACGTTTCTAAGCCGCTTCCTAAGCTCTCTAGCGTGATCACGTGCTCCTGGCCGAGACGCTTGCTGCGAACAGGCCGCTTTAGGGGCGCGATAATAGCAACTGAGGCATTCATGGCAACTGGTCGGCATCTTCGATCGTCTTCGATCCTCCACAAAGCTGTAAGGGTGCAGCGAAGAAGCTACCACAGCGCGCATGTGCGCTCAGAACCTGTCTATATCTATATCGTGTTTTTAAGATTATCATGTTCTTTCCGACTAAAACGGACCAACAGATTTTTCCTGGCATGACTGTCACTCATTCCGTAACAAACATGACGGTACAGGATTGAGGAATCCTTCGGCTAGCTAAGCTCAAGACTCTTTCCGGCTTTCTTTCGAAAATAAACGGCGTTGGAGCAGTTTAGTCCGAGTAGGTTAACACCTGCGGTGATCACCTTCAAATCGCTTTAGCACAGGCGCGGACAGGAGTAAACGGGGCGCGCCGCACAAGAAAGAACTATAGAGTCACTGGATAAGTTTTCAGAGTACCTCGAGCCACCTCTCCCCGCCACCGGATATGGAAGCTTCGTGGCTTGCCCTGTCTGACGTTCCCAGCACTGCAATTACATCCGTGTGCCCTGTTTATCTGCCTTCACAACGTCGTTATTGTAAGTGACAAAATAAACTGCGCATTGGCACAGCTAACTTCGGAGACAACGTGAACGGACACTAACAGTAGAGTCGGCAAACAATACTTTTTGTATAACTCGCTGAAGCAACATCTTGCGCATATTTGCGGGTCCTAGAGGAACGCCCAGAGGCTTACAAAGCCCCCCGCTCGATGGGAAGTCCTTGCAAAACATATATTGTTTGCTGTTACGGCAACATTAGGCCGCGGCAGCCATATACTTCCAAGTCCGGCGGCGCGGGGAAAAGAAACGCGGTTGAACGCAGCACTCTTAAAACTTCTCTAGTGACGCTGCGTGTCAACGTAGAAAGAACTACTGTTCCTGTATATGCTATATAGGAACACTAGAAAGAAATAAAGTTACTGTATAGGCTAGAGTTGCTATATAGTTACTATATAGTCTATATAGAACACTAGAAAGAAATAAAGGTACTGTATAGGCTGGAGTTGCTATATAGTTACTATATAGTCTATATAGTAACTCTAGAAAGAACTACGTGTCAGTGCAATCTAGCCGAACCAGAAGAAAGCTCAAAATCGCCACGCGCCTGTGCACGCCCTCAGCCAGCGCAACTCTCCAAATACTGCGCTTGCCTCGCATTGGGCCGGCGTCAGTGTCACGCTAATGATGAGTATGGTCGGGTGGTTGCGCCCTTTGTAGCGAGTGATCATTTCGGAATGCGCAGACCGCTGCCATAATGCTGCAGAGCCCACGGGGGCGACGCTATATACCATTACGCCGCTCCATATGAGACGACTGTAGGTGCTGTTGTAAATGGGTCGCAAGCCCCAAGGGTAGCGTTGGCCTGGCGGCCTGGGGCACAGCTGGAAACATCCGAAGGTCCTGGCAAAGGATGAGTCGACTGCCAACAGAACAACTTGTTTATTCTAGCATCGCAAAAGAGCAGCCGGTCAGGGCGACCACGTTACTCGACGGAAGAAATCGAAGTCTCTCTTTGGCGTCCGGGGCAGCTGCCTTTATACCCTCGGAGTCGAGGGCAAGAAGCAACGGCTCGGGATGAGGCGCACGAGACGGCGACGCACGGACATGTTGAGACGTGACGTGACGCGTCCGCCGGGCCGGCGCCGGTCAGACCTCCTCGCCTCCCAGTTGGGGAGCTCCTCTCCCCGGCTGCCGCGCTTTGACAAGCGTGGGCACCAACATGCACACACACACACGCACACACGAAGACACGTGGCATTGAAACCTGCCTGGACGCGCTTGGCGGGAGGCGTTGCGGCAGCGCTGAACGGGCCAAAATGACCGCCACTTTGAACGAAGCCCCGGCGTCCGTTGCATCCGCGCCGGCTATACCGCGCGTCGTAGGCGAAACGTAACAGTGCGTTTCCACCCCTAATAGCCCGCGTGCTTCGAACTTCTGTTGCCTTTGGGACTCATTTGCGTCTCGCTATAGACGAAACGTGCTCAAAACACTCTATCAGCCGCCGCAGTTTCTGGTTCGTTTAATGTAGTTGCCATTGATTTTGGCCTTGCTCCATGGTACCGATGCAGCGGCAATGCATGCGCCCTCTGTGTGTGTGTCCGGCAGCACATTGCTCCTGCGCTGGAACCTGGTCTATTTGCTCAGCTTAAAATAAGAAGAAACCGCCGCTTCTGGCGCTTCTTGCGCGATCCAGCGTCGCAAGGATAGTGACTGCTCCCAAGGCTATTGGATGCTGCCGATGGGTCGGAACGCGTATATTGTAAAACAGACTGATGTCTAAATGTAACTGGTGGCAGTGAACTAATATAGCTCGAACAGAGGAGTTACGATCGCTGCCTGGTGCCTGTCATGGCTCATCCTCTGATTAGTGCCCGCACACGGGTACGTATAGGCCGAATTTCGCACGCGCGGCACGCAACAGTGACGCACCGCTGCCGCGGCATTCACGTGAGGAAGCGAGACAGCGGCTGCTTGTAGTCGCCCTAAGATCGGAAGGTGCACGCAGTGTGATTACCCGAGGTCTGCTCCGCACATGACAGCGCGATACGCAGCGCGCCGTCTCGGTGGCAATAAGCTGAGGCGATAAGAGGTTCCAGTACACGGGCGGTGTCCTGGGTGCATGCATTGGTCTTGCGTCGGCGCCTCTCAGGGGCAAGGCGAATCATCGGTGATAACTAGAGTGAATTAACACGAAACTGCGGCAGTACGTGGAGTAAATTTTGAGCGCGTTTGGCTGCTAACGAGACGCAGGTGAGTCCAAGAGGCAACAATAGTTCGAAACACGCGAGTTATTTGCGGCGTATACGTGCCTCCCGCTTTCTCAGACGAAGCGGCTTAATGGCCGTTCCCGCGGGCTCTGCCTTATCAATGAAGTGGTCTGTGCATTCCGAAATGCCCGCTCGCTACACAGGGCACTACCACCCAGTCATAATCATTATCAGCACGACATAGACGCCTGCTGAATGCGAGACAAGCGGAGCAATGAGGGGGTCGCGCCGGTTGGGACCTTGCACATACGCGTGGCGAATTTGAGCTTTCGCCCTACTCGGCTTGGCGGCGCTGCCACGCAGTTTTTTCTAGAGTCACTAGATCCAGTGACACTAGTTTTTCTAGGGTGCCTCGATGGCCAGCGCCACGGAGCCGAGCGGACATCAAGGCATCCTATAGTGTAAGAGCGTTAGCTCTTACTAACGTTTGTCAAGGACGCGTCTGTCTGCAATAAAGGTCAAATTGACCAAAACAGCAAACACGTGACCATACTACATCACATAGCAACAGTGGGCGCGTAGCGCCTCACTTGATACCTATAGTTTCGATCCGTTATATATGTGCCCATATAGCAACATTAAAGTGCCCCCCCCCCCCACCCGGGACCACCATTTGCATAAAATTGGTGGCCACCTGTTTGACGCAGAGTGTTCGAAGTAGTGTCAATTGACTTGGCATGTTCCTGAAGATAAAATTAGCAATTGAGGTGAAGCCCAAAATATGTGTGGGACTCGCATCGACGACCTTTGCGCCCCCAAACCGTGCATTCCGAGGACTTTCGGACGGGCATTACGGCCGATCCGTTGGTCGCAGGGGGTTCCGGATGGTGTCAAACGATTCGTCGTGTTGTGACGCACACGTTTATAAATTTATTAACTGATATAACGAGGAAGTATACCGTATATAGCGAAGGTGGCTGTAAATCGCAATATTAGTGCAAAATCCACGAGGTAGATGGCGCTGCTTGTGTCTTAGAAGTTTAGAGGTTTTCGTGTAGGAATTTTAGCGGGCTCTTACGTTGCGTAGTGCCGAAGGTTTTTTTCTGTAGGAATTTTGGCGGGTTTTTACGTTGCGTAGTGACGAAGGTTTTTTTGTGTAGGAATCTTGGCGGACTTTAACGTTGCGTAGTCGGCCGGACGATGGGTCGGCAAGCTAAGAAAGTCAAGGTGGACGGGGACGGGGAGTTAGTGCAGTGCCAGGAGTGCGACCGTTGGTGCTATTTAGACGAGACCAAGTTCAGGAGCTTAGCCGAGGCAGATGGGGCTAGCTTCGCGTGCAAGATATGTAAGCGTTATGAGGAGGCCGTTCAGATGTTGTAAGGGGAATGGGCAGCAACGATTAAGGAATTCAAAGGGGACCTGAAGGTGGAACGAGGGAAACGGATTACGTTAGAAACTCAGGTCGCCGAGTCGCTTAAGAGGGAGGAGGCTAATGCCGACCAGTTGGAGCGAATTGTGGGCGAGCTGAAGGAGGAGCGGGAAAAGCGGGCACAGCTAGAAGAGCAGGTAGAAGCGCTCAGGTCGCGGCCGAGAGGGCACCCCGGTTCGGATCAGTGTCAGGTGCATGGGGGACGAGGCTCGTCGATCCTGCAGTGCTGTAGCGCAGCAGGCTTTGAGTGGGGAAGAGAGGTAAAAACTCGTGACCGTAGCGTACGGCGGCGGGAGAGCCAGGTAGTGCGATCCGGAGGGCAACAGTCGCAGTCAGGAAGCGAACGGTTAGAGCGGAGGAGGGTTCTGGTAGTCGGTGAGTCGAACGTAGCGAGGATTGAGGGAGGCGTTTTGACGACAGTGAAGGCGGACAGGCGGGTACAGGTGGAGGCCCAGTCAGGGAAGTGCATGGCAGATGCAATGGTCAAAGCCCAGGAGGTGGTGGGGGGCAGCATGGATGGCGAACACCTTGTCGTTATCCATGCTGGTCTCAACGATGTGCTGAAGGGGAGGAGCCAGAATCTCGAGAAGCAGTTAGAAGTGGGGATGCGTAGGCTTAGAGAGGCCTCTGAGAGTGTGCATGTGACTATATGCACAATCCCAGAGGTCCAGAGGCAGGCTAGCGAAACGGAAAAGAGGATCGTTGAGGCTAACCGTGTAATTAGGTTAATGAGTCGACGACTAAGATACGGGGTAATGGAAGTTAACAGGGAAGTGTACGAGGCCAGGCCCCACCCTTTTGCACAGGATGGCATTCACTACGGTGGTGCCACTGGCAAGAGGGTGGTTAGTAGGATAGGTCGCCAGGCAACAGCTTTTTTGGGGGGACCCAGAGCTCTGAAGGAACCAGTGTAGAGAAGGAAGAATTAAGATCAAACGGACAATGGAACCATAGGGAAAGAAAGAGCCGCAAGCGCCAGGGCCAAGTTAATTCAGATATAGGTTTCATTAACATGCAAGGTGGCAGGAATAGACTGAAATGGGAGGAAATAGAAGAACAGTTAAGGCAGGAAGAATTAATGGTATATGGTTTAGCGGAAACACATCTTAGAGACATGGAGCAACCACCCTGTAACCCAGACTACGCATGGGAATATTGCAATAGAACAGAGGGCAGCAGAAAGAGAGGTGGAATTGGGGCATTCATTCATAAATGTATGAATTTTCAAAGGGTTAGACTGGGATGCATGGAACATTTATGGCTAAAAGGAACAGTGGCAGGCAAGCAAACACTCCTTGGCTTTGTATACCTGTGGACAGGGGTTAATGCCAAAGAGGAAAACAGGAAAATGTTAGAATGTATTGCAAGCGACATTGATGAGCTAGGAGGACAGTTCTAGATAATTATATTAGGCGACATGAATGCACACATAGAAGACCTGGATGGGTACACAGGTTCGACAGGAAGCATGCTGCAGGACATGTGTGACAGGCATGATTTAGTTTTATGCAACAGTACCGAGAAGTGTGAAGGGCTCATAACATGGGAGGCAGGGAGTCCGCACTCGACGATAGATAATGCACTAATGTCACAGAAAATGTATAATAGATTAGGGGTAATGAGCATAGATGAACATGGTTCCAGAAGCTTAGGTAGTGATCACAAGCGTATCAAGTTGAGTTTCAGAAGAGAAACCAATGTAGGACTGAAGCGAGATGAACAATCAGAGGGGAATTTTTACTCAGAAAAGCAATTGGAAGCAGCAGCCAAACAAATTGAGAAAGTAATTTTTGAGGGTAGTGAAACAGAATGGACTTATACCAAATTAACTCGATTACTGAAGCTAGAGCTAGCTAAGGTGCGTGTAAAGCTAAAAGGGAAAAGACGCAAACCCAAGAGTTGGTGGGATGAGGAGGTCAAGAGGGCAATAGAAAAGCGCAAGGAAGCATCCAGGGAACACAGATATTCCAAGAAGAGGGGGGGAGACCAGAAGTTGAAGTAGACAGAAAATGGTATACCTTCATAAAGTGTAGAAGGGAAGAATCCTATTTGATTAATGAGAAAATTAGAAGAAAGGGTGCCCAATGAATGTCAAAAGTAAATAAAAAGGATAGAAAAGCAGCTCAAAAGTTCTGGAAGCGTCTAAATGCAATTACTAATAAGACTAGGCTAGAACAAAGGTTTATTGTTACAGATCAGGGTATTCGACTAGAAGGGGATGAAGTGATAAAGCACTTAGGAACAAGGATGACAAAAAAATTTAAAAGAAATGTTGCACATAATTTATCCAAGGAGGATACACAGGTTACTGCAATAGCTTCACTTGAGCAAATCGAGTGGGAAAGGGCAGAGAAGAAGGTTCCTAGTGGCACGTCAACAGGACCAGATGGTATTCCGATTATGTTAATAAAGAAGTTAGGACCAAAATCCAAGCAAACATTAATACAGGTAGTGAATAAAATGATAGTGGATGGGAAAGTCCCCGATGAATGACGATTAAGTAGAATGAACATGATATATAAGGGAAGGAGGACAAAGCTGACGTAAGTAACTACAGTTCCTTAACAGTGACATCTGTGGTGTACAGGGTGGTGATGCAGATAATAAAGGAGGACAGATTGCAAGCTTGGGTGGAGAATGAGGGGGTGCTAGGGGAGCTACAAAATGGGTTCCGGAAACAAAGGAGGTTGGAGGACAATCTGTTTTCATTGACGCAGTGTATAGAGATTGCTGAAAAGGAACACAGGCCCCTATGGCTAGCATTTCTGGATATTAAGGGAGCCTACGACAACGTAATTCAAGAGTATCTGTGGGACATACAGGGCACATTGGATGTGAAATATGGAGTAATTAATCTTTTAAAAGTTATATATAACGGTACCAGAGTGCTTATAAAATGGGAAAAATGTATCAGAGCCTGTAGATACAGCGGGGGCTTAGGCAAGGATGTCCTCTGTCTCCTTTGTTGTTCATGTCGTACTTGCAAGGGTTGGAGACCAAGCTAGAGAGGAGCGGACTGGGCTTCAACCTTTCTTTTTTCAAGCAAAGAGAATTGATTAAACAGTCATTACCGGGGCTAATATACGCCGATCATATATTGCTAATGGCTGACGACAAGGAAGATTTACAGAAGTTGATAGACATATGTGGTACAGAGGGAGATAGATTAGGTTTCAAGTTTAGTAAGGAAAAATCTGCAGTCATGGTATTTAATGATGAGGTCGGCGAGCATAGAATACAGGAGTTCACGCTAGAAGTAGTGGATGAGGACAAGTATCTTGGGGTGTGAATAAACAATGGTGCTGAGTATCTGACAGAGCATGAAAAATATCTAAGGAATAAAGCTAGTAGGAATGCAGCTGTCATGAAAAATAAGGCACTGTGGATTTACAATAGGTATGATGTGGCAAGAGGGATCTGGAAAGTGGTGATGGTTCCTAGCATGACTTTCGGTAATGCGGTCCTGTGCATGAGACCAAATGTTCAAGCAAGGTTAGAAATTAAACAACGTGGCGTAGGGAGGCTAACTTTGGGAGCACATGGCAATACACCAAATCAGGGGGTACAGGGTGATATGGGATGGGCGTCGTTCGAGAGCAGAGAAGCTAGCAGTAAGATAGCATTTGAGGAGCGATTGAGAAAAATGGGTGAAAGCAGTGGGCTAGGAACGTTTTCAGATACCTGTATATAAGGAATGTTGATACGAGATGGAGAAAGCGAACTAGAAAATTGACAAGCAAATATCTGGACAGCAGTAGGGGGCAAATCTGCAATTATCGGTTAAGAAAATGGTTAAAAAACAGCTCTGTTGAAAGCAGGGATGCTGACGGAATCAGAACTGTGAACATACAGTATTTTTAAGCAGCAAATTGCCAAAGAAAATATCTATGATAAGTGTAGGGGAAGCTCTTTTTTGTTTGAGGCCAGGACGGGAGTTTTGCGGACTAAGACATATAGAGTCAGGTACCACGAGATAGACACGTTGTGCGTTGCGTGCGGAGAGGAGGAGGAAACGGCTGAACACTTGGTACTTTTTTGTAAAGGGCTTCACCCTACAGTGGAAAGCAGCGGGGCTGATTTATCCAAGGCATTGGGGTTTAAGGACAGTGAAGGGAAAGTATATTTTAAGTGGGTAGAAATAACCAAGCGAAGGTTATCTGGTTGGTGGCTAAAATCAAGAGAAGAGTAAAATTTCATAAGTCATGGCTAGGTGGCTTGAGCCACCACCCGATTTAAAGGGTTCAGTCGTATCCATCCATCCATCCGCATCCATCCACCCACCCATCCATCCATACATCCGTCCGTCCATCCGTCCATCCATCCATCCATCCATCCATCCATCCATCCATCCATCCATCCATCCATCCACCCATCCATCCACCCATCCATCCATCCATCCATCCATCCATCCATCCATCCATCCATCCATCCATCCATCCATCCAAGTTTATCCAAGGTATTGAGGTTTAAGGACAGTGAAGGGAAGGTAGATTTTAAGCGGGTAGAAGTAACCAAACGAAAGTTATCTGATTGGTGGATAAAATCAAGGCAAGAGTAAAATTTCACAAGTCATGGCTAGGTGGCTTGAACCACCGCCCGATTTAAAGGGTTCAGCCTTATCCATCCATCCATCCATCCATCCATCCAAGTGAGGGGCTTTACTTAGAAGTAATGTTTCCTGAAAGAGAACATCCGCAGATGTTTGGATTTGGTCTTCTGCACGTGTGCTGAGCACACCGATGTAAACACTTGAAGCTCCAATGGCTAATTCTCTTAAGCCGAACACTGAGGCAGTGTCGGCGGGGATTTTTTTTTTTCTCTTGTGCGGCGCACTCCGCTTACTTCTGTCCGCACCCGCACATCTGCCGTCTGCGCGCTACCTGAGCGCGGCAGCAGCGCAGACGGCTGAGATCCAGTTGGGCAGGCGACGCACGCCACATGACCGGGTGGGCCAGCAAGGCACACCTTGTGACTGGTATTGAAACTTTTCAGATAGCTATCACTGTTTGATCGCCGACCGCGCGGTAGTTTCGCTTTACCATGTTTCTGCTTCCACGTTAGATGCTTTGACGAGCTGGCACAGACGCACTTACCGATTGACCTTGTTGCCTGTCGGGGCACGCTTGGCCGTCTTTTAACTCCAATTTCAATGTGCCCTTTTTTATTGTTTTGAGGAGTCGGCACTTTCATTGGGCGGATCGCGGGAGCTGGAAAATGCTCTTCGGTCTCCTTGCTGGCGGGAAGCGTGCGGTTTTCGACTGCGGGTGCGAATTCACGGGGCCTCCTCGTTCGTTATAACCGTGAGGGTTGCGGCCATGGTTGCTAGTTATATCTGAGACGCAGTGCCATAGCTTTAATACATACTATGACGAGGTTCTATTCTATATGTATTAATGCATGTTCTGACGGCGAGTGCTCGTTTTAACTGCAGTCGCTATAAGTGGGCTTGACTTATTTCATGCCAGAACTCCAGACGTTTCCATGAGCCGTCCAAGTGGCAGATTGGTTGGCAGCACTCACAGAGCAAGCCAACTTACGTTCCGATTGAGCGGCCGTGTCAAAGTTTGGAATTCTGCCCTACAAACGCTCTCCTGTCTATGCAGGATGGCCTGGGAGAGCTCGTGCCGCTGGTGCTTGCTGAACGCTGAGCTGCGCATCCTGCTGCCGGAGGAGAGCGATGACATCCGGCCCCCGCGCGCCGGCCTTGCTTACCGGGCCAGGAAGACGACGTTGGCTCGAAATTGAAGTGGAATGCTCTGGCGTCCGAATTCCTAGCCTTTCCTCGCAATGACGAAGCGTATTTGCACCAGCAGCTGGCGCCCGGCGCCGCGTAGTCCCGGAGAGCTCACGCAGCTGGTGCTTGCGGGACATCGAGGTGTGCACAGCCCTGCTGCCGAAGGAAAGCGACGACTGCCGCGAACCGACCTTCTCTGGCGGGGCCGGGAGACGTCACTGGTTCGAAATTTAAGCGGAAGGCACTGACGTCTAAATTCTAGTCTTTTATCGCAATAAAGAGGTGGCTTCGCCCCAAGAGCCCATTTGAATTCAAACCAGCTGAGGTCAGCCGTTTCACGAAAAAAAAGTCTCGCTGACGGGTGCGGTTTTACTGCGCAGTCACATACTGCCGAGGTAAAGCGCAATATTTTTATGATAACATCTGGGAGAAAAAAAAGTACAGCCTCTGGACGGCATAACTATCGGGTGACTTAGGCATTGGGATTCGGTGGAATATGCAACTATGCACAGTTCGTGTGTCCACCGATATGCGAGACAATTACTGCGCCATTACTGCGCCAACGTTAGACACCTCTCGATGTTCGAGTCAATATGCTGTCCATTTTGCTATGGCTGGACCCGATCAGAAGGGCTTTAGTAGGCACCGCACTGATCAGACCGCTTTGGTTCCCTTGCATGTGTTAGCAAATAGGAGCTAGAGCTGTGTGTTGCTATCCGTGAGCAGCGCGCTACGGTAGCATGTGTGCTAGATGAGTTGTACGGCCATTCTCCCGCTTTCGAATGCAGTACATTGCCGGAGTAAACGGTTAAGGTCCGCGCGGCAGTGGAGCCCGCAGTCCGAGCACGTCCCCGCGGTGATGTTTGGCCGTCGCTATTTCGCCAGAGTATATATGTGGTATAAGCCGAATCAGCATAAACCTTATTATTGATGAAGACCTCTTTGAAACGTGTAAGGCGGGTCTTGCACGAAAAGAGGACCGGCGGAGTAAGTTCTTTGATGCGGGAACGACATTAAGTACGGAGAGTCGCACGGGCGTAGTGCATGGTATACCTATTCAGGTTGTGTAGCTTAGGAGGTCGTACGGGTTTGCCCTGAGGGGTGGGGATCGATGCTACCGCAGGTCGTCACACCTACGGTAGCACACACGGCCACACCCGTATGCCCCGGTATCCAAATGATTTCGGTCTGATTACCTGCCTGTGCATGTCTGCGGAGGATGCGTTGGAGGGCCGTGGCATCCTCAGAGGCAGGGCGAAGAATTTGAGTAAGCCGCGCGTGAATCAAGACTTACTGGTTTAATACCAGCGTGTGGGACCCTGAACAGGGCCCTTAACGCTGTCGCTTTAAAAACTCTCGCATGAGACGCAATAAGAGGGCAAAGGCACTACTGTTGCAAGACTGCCCGCCAACGGACTTGTACATCGGTCGTTTTCTTACGACCGCGTCCCCCATGCATGCAGCTATAATGCACTCTGTGGTATATTCCATACCGTTCTCCCGGCGTATGCTTGTGGTGTGCATTGCTGTGTGAGCAGCCTCGCATTTTGTGGCCGACAGCACATTCATACCAGCAAGGAGACAGGCTGGTCACCGGGTGCGGGCGCTCTCGGGCCATCCCGTATACACCATGCACGCATCACGGCTCCAGCGGTTTGGCACCTTTATTGATCCCACGAAAAAGAACGCGAAAGTGCTCGAGCTGACTGCTCGGCGAGTTGGGGTGTGGGACCGTCGAGGTGCGTTTAGGTCAGCTGGCGAACCAGGAAAGCTGCCACGATGCCAGTCAGGACGCTCAGCAGCACGACGTTGACCAGAATGCAGGCCTGCTCCATGGCGCTGCGGTTGGCCAGGGAAGCGGCCGAGGCTGGCAGCAGAGGGGCGGCCAGGCTGACCACCGAAAACTGGCTGCGGCTCTCAGTTTGCTTGGTGTGGGATCCATTCTCGCGGGCCGGTCGAAAAAAGTAGCCACGCGGTGGTCCCGCCGGAGCCACAGAGGCCGCAGCACGCCCTGCGCAGTCGCATAGCACCCGCCAACCCATATATGGACATGCATGCATTCAAGCTGATTTTTCCTTCTAAATAACTGCCCAGCTGTTGAGCCCCGCTTCCAGTCACCCACCTGCCGATTCGGCGCGGGGATCCTTGAGGCGGGGAGCCTGTTGTGGAGCTGGCTTCTGCGGATCGTCTTGATCGGACATTGACTGCTGCAGCTGTTGCATCTGCTGTTGATATTGCTGCTGTTGCATATGCTGTCGCATCTGCTGCAGTTGGTGATGCATCTGCTGCATCTGTTGCATCTGCTGCATCTCCTGCATATCCTGCATTTTCTGCAGCTGCTGCATATGCATCAGGTGCTGAGATAGCGGGACCTGCAATAAGATAGCGCACTCGCAGGTTCACTGCATTGAATTGGGTGTACTTAATCAGCGTACTCAGGTGATATGGACGATCCTCGTGCCCTAAGCAGTGTGCGAGACCCCGGCTGCAGTTTTTCACAGCTTTGAGAAAATGCGCATGCATCGTGCTGTTGGCTATTACCTGCTCTGTTGGTGGCGGAATCTTCTGCGGTTCCGGCTCAGCCGAAGTATCACTTGATCCACTGCTGCTGGCAGTCGAAATCGAACTGCCGCTGCTCTCGTCACGCTTGTCACGCTGCTCGCTCGAGCCCTCCGAAGCAGTGCCTGCGCGAACAGACGCCGGTGTGAAAGAAAGATGGACCCGAGCTCGGCACTGGATCAAGCAGTGAAAATTTTAAGATTTAAATTTAGCGTTGAAAATGTAGTGCACTAAGTTGGTCCAAAGCACGATTCTCATTTAGGCCTACTAAGGCATAGGTGAAACCGGCGGGGTTATGGCTAAGGATACTCAAGTTCTCGCTTGGCCGCTGACCGGACGACGCTACTGAAATGAGCTGCTGAACAGCCAGCACGCTCTGTGAGGCGGGCACGGTACCAGCATAGTAGATGGCCGAGCGTGCATCCTCCTTCATGAGTTCCTTGGTTGGCGACCAGTCTGACTCAGCAGATTTCTCTCCGGGAGATACAGGCGAGCCCTGCTGCTTGCCCGCGGCCAGCGCCGTGGTTGGCCCGGCCACGTCCCCGGCCTGGTGCATCATGCCCACTTGCGTGACCACGGCGTGGTGCGCCGTGTTTTGGTTGTCCTGCGGGCCGGCCGCGGTCGGTTCCGCCTGGGGCCGGCGCCCCTGCTTCAACTCGTACGAGCCCATGGCGGGGTAAGCCACGTAGCCCGGCGCGTAAGGGTGTTCGGGAACGTAGTAGCTTCCGACCTCCGGCGGCCCGAAGGCCCTTCCCGGGGTCAGGCCAGCCTCCCTGGCGACCTGCAAGACGCCGGCCGCGGTCGCGCGTGAAGGGCGCGCGCGGCCACCGGCTACAAAAGGCAGCAGCATCATTACTCGCCTGCGGGTAGTGGCCAAGCGCCACGCAGCTGGCGCGTCCTGTGGCCGGCACGGCCATGTAGCGGTAGTCCCCGAGGGACTTGGACAGCGCGTCGCGGGACACGCGACGGCGGGAGTCCGGCGGGCAGGGCAGCGCATAGCTGGAAGCCGCCTTGCTGCGTGCCTCCTCGGCTTGAACTGGCCGCCGGTCGCTGCTGGCGCGACCCACGGGCGATGAGGCCATCGATGAGGTCTGACGGCGTTGCTGCTCCGGGCTCTTTTCGTCAGTCATGGCTGCGGGAGAACAGGCTGGCGGCCCTGCGAACGTTCTCTCGAGCTCTGGCGCAAGCCTGGGTGCGCTCGCCCTCGCGCGCCTCGGTCTCGAGCCGTTGGAGCACGTCGTTTTTCTCTGCAGCTTAGAGGCACGTGCATGGAGGACGAAAAAGGCTAGACGAATTTAATGCAGGCTAGAATGAAAGAGGATATGTCCCGCCAGCTATTGCAGCGTATGAAGGCACCCGTATACAAGGATCGACCGTGCTTTCAGCGCGCTCGTACGAGCAAAGCTGCTGAGTTTTCTCCATTCCAGTCTTCCGTTGGGGGTCGGCCTCATTTCCCTCCTTCCTTCAACTGTTCGCTCCCCATGGCGCAGTTCGGGTGCTGAAGTGACTGAAAAACTTTATTTACTCTGTTCAGGTGTCCATCCTAAGTTA
This sequence comes from Amblyomma americanum, assembly GCF_052857255.1. Lineage (NCBI taxonomy): Eukaryota > Metazoa > Arthropoda > Arachnida > Ixodida > Ixodidae > Amblyomma > Amblyomma americanum. Next base: position 241,298,392 of record NC_135497.1, read on the forward strand.
CTGCACCTTTTCTTTCCTCATAACCTCTGTCCCTTTCCCCGTTCCACTTCCCATGGGGCAGTTCGGGTGCTGAAGTGACTGAAAAACTTTCTTTACTCTGTTCAGGTATCCATCCTAAGTTACTGCACCTTTTCTTTCCTCATAACCTCTGTCCCTTTCCCCGTTCCACTTCCACAACAGTTCTTCACGAGCACTAACTATAGCAAACCACAAACTTTAATTCCATTTAAATTTAAAACGCTATCATCATCAACAACAGCGTCAGAACTTTTCCATTGGAATAATGCCAGCTGCCATGCTAAAAGTTACAGTATTACCCTTTCTGTCTTTACTGAACCTAAATCCGCCCCTCTCTATATACCAATAGGTCCGCCTGGTGATGCTGAGCCGCGCCGTTTTACCGTCTGTCTTTTTTTTCTTATCAAAATCATGTCCTGCTAATTAGCCTTTCTACATCTCCGGATTCTTGGACGATCTCCCAGTGTGGGCATGTACCACTAAACGCCTGGAGGACAGTAACAACACTTCCCAGCTCACCTGCCAGAAGGAACACCCACTCCACCCTCATTACCTCAAGCGGGAAATTTTGTATGAAAAACCACATCGCCACATTTTTTATTTATTTTTTGACGAAGAAAGCTAAAAAAATTCGTGCCGCAATACCCCCCCCCCCCCCCCCCCCCCGCCCCATCCCCTATAAGTTCGTCCCACCGCCTGAGTGACATTCTCACGGGCCAGCAGGTGAACGAAGGATTTTTTTATTATTGCACCATAAAACGTCGGTGTCACCACGGCAACACCTTTGATTCTGAGGAAACTACACTGAAAAAGAAAATGCATCGATCGTACCAGGGTACCCAGAATACCCCCCCCCCCCCCCCACACACACACACAAAACAAGAAACCGGCCGCACAGCCTGCTGAAAAGAAGAGACTCGCCGAAATAGGAACAAGCGGACTGCTCTACCTAATTACACCGCGTGTCACATGGCCTAAAGGATGTGGCTAGCAGGCATGCGGAGCTGATGTGCTTCTGTCCACCCCGCATAAATTCAGTCCCGTTTGTCTATCTTTCTCGGTCAGGCACGCAATGGTTGCGACGTTGACCAAAAGGTGAGTTTGTGAAATGCCGCGTTGGTGTATAGCGTGCACTATTTCGCTCTCATATGGCCACATCTATAGCCAGACTGGCAGATGTCCAAGCACTCTGACACGCGAACATAAATGGAATTCACATTTGTCAGTCCATTGCTGCGCGTGCGGCTGTTCCGCTCTTTTTGATGGGGCACAAGTGCTGCACGCTCACAAAGATCAAATAATAAGCGCGCACCTACATCCTTATGAGGTTCTGAGAATGTATTTTTGAGGGCATTGCATCGTCATGAGGATGTCCTTAACTAACCCTCAACAACTGTTGAGGACTTAAGTGCTCATCTGGTTCTATGGTCAGCCTCAGGACATCCTCAAACATGTCCCGGATGATTTCTTTTTGATCGGTTTTCAGGAAGTCAGATGATTTGCCGCAGAGAACATGCATTATTATTGCTTAATTACTGTGGCCAGCATGCACAGGGATTGTGCAAACCGTCGTGTTGTGCTTTTACTTTAGCCCTGTTTTCTTCACGCTGATGACATGTATCTACTTCAACTCGCCCAGTTCAGCATCATCGCGTTGTGAAACAGCTTCCTTTTTGCTTCTTTCGCTCTGAATTCTTACAAAAATAAAATTTCGCAAGTTTGGCTCTGCTCAGCAAGACTGGCTGCTCCGATCACACCTTTGTTGATGCCTGTGGGTTGTGCTTCGTGCAGTCTTTTCATGCAGCGATAACTATAGCCCTCTCTGGACACCTGCCACCTGGAATTATGCTGCCTCATGTGGCGAAGTCCCTGTGACAAGTACATCTACTGCAGCCCAAAAATATAACACACCAACCCCATCAGAAACATGCAGTACAGAGGACCTGGTTAAGAACCAAATATATTTCAAAATATATCCTCAAGACATATAATTTATTGGTCACAGTGATTTTCGTTACTACATCACTAGTGCACACAGATATATTCAACTAGACCTGTAGATTTTTGAAGCTCGCTTGATTTCAGTTCAATGCCAAATTATCGCCCAACGATAGGACGTTTGCCAGACATTCGAGCAATTCTCACCTTAGCGTCTTTCAGCATAGCACGAGCTGAGGACATCCTTATCAGGACATTTGTCCATGATGCACTTAAAAGGTGCTCAGGACGTCCTGTTAAGGATCAGGAAGCTTATACCATTTGAGGGCGTCCTCAGGACGTTTGGTATTGTCTGGGGGTACGTCATACCGAAATCAAAGGCACAAAATGTATCAGCGAGCCTTCGCCTGCCTTAGTAAAGAAAGAGCGTAGATAGCAGATGAGTGTTTCTTTTGGTTTAGGCCGTGATTACGCGCTATTCGTATTTCTTTGCTCTTTTTTTAACAAGCTCTAACCTATATATGTCGCTCCTTCAAATAAAGTTTATTTAAGGGTCAGCTGAGCGGGGTTTCTGTTTTTTTTCCTTCCGCTTGTGCGTTTTATTTGCGCGGTTTGTTCGGCCAAAATGAATGATTAGAAATGACTGTAGATAAGTTGCCTTGCAGCTATAATGCAGGCAATATAACAGCTTCCAACAGCAGGGGAAGGCTGCCAAGAAATACAAGCGAGAATCAAGCGTCGTTGCGACTGGCCACGACCACTGCACAAAGATGAGCGCACTCGCGATAGCACGTGTGAATCGCGTCACCTTATGCATTAGTAATGTCCAGCAGTCGCACTAATTGCCTCAAATTTTATTTTCTAGTGTGCGCGTGCTCATAATCTTGGCCTTCTTATACATCGGGAATCACTAATCGTCTTAATTAGTTAAAGAACATTCCTTGCACTAGTCCTGGAGTGTCCGCCGGGACAAGCGAGTACCACATGCGATTATGCGAAGCCTATTTACGAACATAGCAGTCTAGGGACCGAAAGGAAAGCATACAAAAAATTGGAGACAACGCTTAAGCTCCGCCGTAAGGGTATGACGCGATAGCGTTAATGTGTTAATAGCCATATATGAGGAATTGGTCATTCTCTTCTTTGCATTCGTAGGTCGCTAGGAGTCCTCATACCCCTCCTGGCTCAGCGGTGCAGCGGTTAAGCGATACGCCACTGCCCTGCGAGGCCAGGTGCTGCCAACGGTGGGGCTGGTGCGACCCAAGTTGCTCTTCCCGCGAAACCTCTCGCGACCAGTGATTAATTTAACTGCCGCCTGCCACGGTGGGCAGTTTTCTCACGATTCGGTGGAAAGGCAGTAATGACGACACAAGGTCACGTGACCTATAGGTGGCCCACCTGGCCGTTGCTTCTCTAGGGATTTTTCGTAGATATTTTTCCCACGGTCAACGACGCCGACAACAGACGCCGGCTTTTCTGCGACACAGGCTCCTTAACTATGCCGTGTTAAAACGAACGCACGTACTTGGCGCTCAAACGGTCCACGAACTCGCAAGACAAGCGTGGCCGCGTCTCCTCGTGTTTCCCATGCGGCGTGTTGTTACATCCAAAGCCCGAGCGGCAGAGCTGATGCAGGAGCAGACAACGTCCAGCGTTTACCCGGTTGTCCAACTGAGCTCGTGTATGATGTATGCATAGGTGACGTTGTACCTAGATAAGTCTTAGACTATGCAGCATATATATTATTTAGCGACACCCAAGGAAAGTGAGACCTCTCACACCTACTCATTTTTTGTCAATCATATTTTCAGGACATATATAGTAAGGGGAATGACTTTTAAACTAAATCGGTTCTACCCGGCTGACATATGCCCATATTTGTTTCGTGCGCTTGTTCAACGTTCTGAACAAAGACCGCTGTCGGGAGTAGCAATTCAAACAAAATTATTAATACCAGTTGATTGTTAGAAAAAAATCAGGCTTCTTCAGTTGGGCCCAGATGAGGCACTCTAAGGTACGTCTCATGGATTGGATGTACAGATTGGAGGTAGACGCTTAAATGGGAGGGCTATGCGCCTATATTTACAGCTACCTGAGCTTATTTGAGTGATTTGGCACTAAGTGCGTTTTTAAATTAACAGTTCATTGTAGATGAACATACCTGACTCTATAGTGTACACATTTACATTTCATTAGTAGCTTTGCTAAGCAACAGTAAAACATTTGCCCTCATGAGGACACCCTTCCTGATGAGTGTACGGGTGTTTCACTGAAGACTTGGTACAATCTTTAAAAAAAGGCTTTTTCAGTTAGAAGAGCGCTTTTTTCGGCATACCATTTGTCAGCGGTGTAGTGCATCAGAATACAGCTAAGACGTGCTAACTAGCAGGCTGGTTAACTAATATTCAATAGCTAACTCTTTAATTATTACTTTCGCGATCGTTAATTATTGAGAGGCGTGTAGCCAACCGTAATTAATATCCATTTCAGCTTTTAGAATTGCGAAAACGAGGTTATCGTCGGCGCTGTGGCTCAAGAACATTTGGCTATTTCAACGGGTTACCTGCACTGGAGGGGCTGCTTTGCCTGCAAGCTTCTTGAAAGCCTGTTTTGGCGCGATGTAGCCAATTTGTTTTCCTTCCTCCATGGCATACACGGAGCAACGTCGTCTGCTATCGTTGCTGCAATGCGGGCAGAGAGGTCTCTTGTTCCCTGTACTTTCGCGGGCGATCGAAGTAGCAGTCGTTCCTCACATAAGGGTGACTGGTACCGCAAAAGCGATACAGTAACGTTTTTTTTTTTTTCGGTATTAGGTAGGGTCCGGTCACACCAGGCCGATGGGACGCCGATCGACGGTCGGTATGCAGATGCTGTCGCTGACGCTCCGGTGTGTCACGCTATACCGACGACGACGCCAGCACGACCAACGGCCTCGTATCGCAGTAGTGTAAAGAGTGAGCTTAGTGGGAACCAGAAGGCTCTTCACAAATGCGGCCGAGCGAAAGCTTCATGCCCGGTGAGGCGGCGGCCTGGAAAACTGCGCTTGTGTGACCTTATCCATATCTAAAAAAAAAAAAGCGAAACGAGCGGCCGCATTTCATATCTTCACACTTTAATAGTAATCAGCGGGGAACTTTTGCCAGATTCTTGAATTTCGGTGGATGACGCCGCGGGTTCGTGTGTGCGATTTTGGCGACGCGGAGAGCGAATTCACAAGTTTTAGCGCATGCAAATAGCCGTTGAGCGTAGTTTTGGCTACAGTGACCTCATAGCGACGACTGCCTACATCGCAGGACGCGCATATAATAAGGAAACAGTGCCGATGTGACCCGGTGTCTGCAGAGCATGTGCTGAAGGCAGCCAGCAGCAGTCGTCGGCGTTGATTGTGGACAAATTTGGCTCTTTTCTTTAATGCAAGTGGTGGCCGAACGTATTTAACAGCGAAGCTGTTCTTGGTCGAGGCTTTCATGGGACAAGGCGTGGTAACGGGGGCGCAGCGATGTGGAGAGGGCATAGATTTGCGAGGGGGAGAGCAAGCGCCAAGCACAGGTGCAGTGTAGTGGTGAGAGGGGTAGCAGGCGCCTGGCACAGGTGGGCAGAGCCAAAGCGCAAGTGAGAGCACGCTCCGAGCGCAGGTGGGCGGAGTCAAGGAGAGGAGCAGAGGAGTCGGCCAATTGGAAAGCGCGCGCCCAACATATGGTTCGGATGGTTTGGTTTATGAGGGTTTAACGTCCCAAAGCGACTCAGGCTATGAGGGACGCCGTAGTGAAGGGCTCCGGAAATTTCGACCACCTGGGGTTCTTTAACGTGCACTGACATCGCACAGTACACGGGCCTCTAGAATTTCGCCTCCATCGAAATTCGACCGCCGCGGCCGGGATCGAACCCGCGTCTTTCGGGCCAGCAGCCGAGCGCCATAACCACTCAGCCACCGCGGCGGCTGGATGGTTCGGAGGAGCGCGCATACAGTATTGTGCGTTTTTATCGTGAAGACTCAAAAATTTCCCCACCTCAACCGCTGGCTGATTTGCGGTGAAGCTGCACACAGAGCTTACTATTGTATCGTAGCAAGTTTGACAACGGTACTTACTACTGAGTTGAGCCGTGCATGATGCGAAAACGTAATCGCCTACGTAGAGATCGGCGAACCAAAACCCGCACACGACGTTTTTTCGCTGAAAGGCGCAGTGGCGCCATCTGTTTTCGGCAGTCGAAAGCGTCACGACAAGGCCACCGAGACGAGTGTTGCAAGCAATATTCTTTGAAAGGTAAAGCCTCGTTAAATCAGTTGTTATATTTTTTTTTACGCTCAAGTAGCCGAAAATGTTCTAAGCGCTTCAGTTGAAGCAGACGAAACGACCGGAACGGCATATTCAAAGGGCCCGCGCTTCTTGCAACGCTCGCCTCGGCGGCCTTGTGGTGACGGTTTCGACCGTTGGCCGGGAACACCATGTTGAAAACCACAGCAAACACTCAAAATATAAAGGCATGGCAACAGGCATTCAAGTTTCTTTTTTTTTTAAGCAGTGCTTCAACAAGAATAAAAAGGTTACAGCTCAAAGTGACGTTTTAGGGCGGTTACAAACGCTTCGTAATCATTGGCAGATGTAGATTCCATGGACGGATGGCAAGGAGAGGTGAATGAAAGAAGAGATGAATTCTAGCAAATACTGGTTCGACTTTCAGTTGTTGATCAATGCGTGGGAGCCGGCCTCACCAACAATGCCAATGACACTGACATTAGATTTTGTGAAGAACAGGGCTTTAACAGTCGTTAATACATACAAAGGACGCCATGTCATCACAACCAAGAAGGCACTGGAAAATTTTTTTCTTGGGAATGTAGCGTTTATCTTGGTGGGGAATTGGCTGCATAATTGCAGTGTTGTAGGCGTTACCGAAAAAAAGTAACTAAATGCGTTACTCGTTACCCTTAAAAAAAAAAAGGAACGCGTTACCGCCCTCACGTACGTTACCTACAAAAAAAAAGGTAACGCGTTACCGTTACCCCCAAAAAGTACCGCGTGTTACTTTGCCGTTACTCATGGCCATAAATTATTAATCAGTGCGTCTCGCTGCAAGAACCCACGATAACAATTTTATAAAGCTCATATTTCACATAAAACTTCTAGCCCAAACAACAATTTTAGCCGAAATCTTGATATAACGAGAATATTTTGCTCAAATGTGGAGGAGCTCAGCAATGTTATAGGGGCCTAAAGTTGTCCGTAGAGCAGTTACATGTAATGGCTAATTCTAACTCTGTGGCACATGGTGAAGCCATTTTCTAGATGTGACACTAAATACACAAAATGACACTTCGCCATTAATTCTAACTTTACTAAGAAAACAGCCCTGAACTCTCAACAAATTTACAGTAATTCAGAAAAATGTGATATTCCAAATTGCTCGGCATGCTTACAGTCTTCAGAGAGTTTTGTGAGTGAGTGGTTTGGAAAGGGGAGGTAGCTAGCTAGGTAAAGGCAATTGGTGTGTGATTGCATGTTCGAGCACGTGTTTCGTGCTTTATGAGTATTCTGTCTCTTTATTTTAGTTGGGTGCGTCGTCAAGAGCAGGTGTTTTCTGGCATGCATGCAAGCTGCACAACGAGGGTCGTCGAGAACACCTGTACATTTTGTTCATTTGCAACGTCACTTTAAGTGCTCTGCGCTTCTTTTTTCTAAAGAAGAGGGCGGGGGGGAGAATTGGAATAAAAAGTAACAAGTAATGTGACACCTCACGTTACTGAAAAATGTTAACCTAAGTATGTTACCCGTTACAGGTCCCAAATGGTAACGAGTACGTTAGTAAGATACTGAAAAAAGTAACGCGTTACCGGTAATGCCGTTACTTGTAACGCATTACCACCAACACTGCCTAATTGTTAAGACTGAAAATGCTAATTTCACAAATGGAAAGCAGAGACAACCATGTAGCCAGTGGGATCTGAGTCCACGCTGTTGGCATGTCATGTCACATGAAGTGAGCTCAGTTGTGCTGTATGAGCGAAGGCAGTGACTGTCTTCCGTGATGGCTGTGGCCTCTTTGAAAAAGAAACAAGATGGCTGAGACTCCTGACTCTGCCAAGTTGCAGTAAATTTTTTATACATATTACTTCCAGAAACGAAATTGGCTGCATTCCATACAGAGCACATGCACTTGCCTCTTTTCATTTTTGTTGTCCGAGTTGTCGTGCAATGTCAAGATGCTATTGAATTGCTACAGTGTTACCATTTTCCATCTCCCCTTCAAAAAGTAGTTTCTTTAAATATCTATGAACACCACAGTTTTGCTTTAGTGTTTTCTTGTTTAAAATGCCGCATTAGACAATAGCATACTGGGATCACCCCATTATATTCACTAACACTACTAAATTTATAACTGATTTTCTTCCCGGTGCTGTTGTCATTTCACAAATTGAACGAAGGCAGTCACATGCAATTGATGTTTATAGGTACCATGAGGCATGCAAAAAAATGGCAGTATGGTTAACCATATGTTGTCTGTTGTCACTCTACCACTTGAAGCAGGATAGCTTGGCCATTGCAGAGAATCAAAACTATGCATGAGCAATTATATTGCTGTTTTTTCTATACCTCATGCGACCTTAACACCAACTGCACGTCACAGCCACCGTTCTGCTGACAAAACAAAAAGTAAAAGAACATCAAGGTTTGTAGCCGTATGACTGCACTTGGGTGGGTGCTATAGTGAGTAATTACTCCCTTATTCGTTTAGAAAATCTATTCTAAATTACTTAGCAGCTGTAGATGCACACCATGCAGTGATCCATGTATTTTAATTTCAAATGCATCATTTGAAAGAAAAAAGCACTCAAATAAATTAGGTGCCTACAGTGTTTTAGACCTTACAACTTTATGAACTGGCTTATTTTTATAATAAAGTCCACATATCTTCCTTCGCTATACGTTTTGTCGCCAACCAGAAGATTTGAGGTGTTAAAATATAAATTTGTTTGCTTTTTGAATGCTCCTACTGCTATTCCCGTCTCAGCAGGTCATGCATTTTGATTGTTTTGAAGTTGTCAGCAGACAATCCCCGTGAATATGAGAGCAAGAAATAAACTTATGTTCTTGAACAAATACTTCCAATAATAAAGAGAAAATCTTGAGCTGTCATGATAGTTGGGGCAGTTGGTTTCCTCAAGCATAATAGATGTGTAATAAAATCCTGCTGACACAATGACAAGAAGTTCTACTTCTTTCACATGGTAGCAAGCACAAAACAAATGTTTTTACACATTTTGAACCTGCCAAGTAAATAAATGACAGTCAGGTAGACCGAGTTTGACTTGACCTAACTTTTTACTGCAGTTGTGCTCCTCAAGCCTTGGAGACGCTCACTAAACATAGTGCACCAGAAAGGTCATTATAGCTTTCTCCAGCTGCACATAGCACATACCTATGCAGCTAGTCAAACTGCAAGAGACAACTGTTATTAAGGAAAGCAAATACATATAAGGAACATGTACTTAACATACCTGCTAAACTTATGAGGTGGACTGAAACTCATCTACGAGATAGAGTGGTTCTAGTTGGCATATTGTGATCTTACAAGAATGTTTTGTCTTGCATCCTGCAAGGTTCTGTTTTGGGCCCACTTCTTTTTCTGGTGTTGACAAATGACCTTGCTGAAAGTGTTACTAGCCCAGCCAGACTTTACGCTGATTATTGCTGTTATTCATCTCAACGTTGGCTCTAAAACTGAGGATGACCTCAACTCTGTCCTATCGTGGTGCAGCACGTGGAACATGAAAGTTTATATTTCTAACTGCAATGTGACAAGGTTCACTAATAAAAAGTGGTCTTTCATTAAAGATTCCCTGATCAATGACTTTCTCTTGTCTGTTGTGACAGAGTTCCAATACCTTGCGGTTATATTTTCGAGCTCGATGTCATGGAACGCTCATGCAGAGTACTGAATGGCAAAAGCTTGCGAGTCACATGTTGAACTTCTTGCAACACAACTTCAGACATGCTCTACCGGAGCTATAACAAACCTTGGAAATCGCAAATGTTCACTCCATCCTGCAATACGTGTGTGCGGCGTGGGACCTGGCAACAAAAAAGAATATAGACTTGAATGTATACAGAAGCGTGCAGCTCTATTTGCGACAGGAGACTGATTTAACGAATCGTTCATTTGATATTGTGAAACGTTTGGGGTGGCCCTTGCTTTCTGATACAACTATGTTTGCTTTTTAATATCCTAAAATTCAAACTGGAATTTTCAGTGAACTTTGCATTAAAGAAACCTACTTATGTGTCTACCCGTGTGGACAACAGCATGAAAATAACAATACAGCTGCCAACCAAATATTTTAAAAATTTTCTTTTTTCCCCCCCACACAATACATGAGTGCAACAGTTTGCCAGATCCCATTAACACTGTGCCTTCTTTGTCGTTGTTTTTGTATTACTACATGGCCATATTTTTATATCTGGACACAGCTGAACTGTTGCAGTGTTTATTTTTCATTTGTATACTGTATGTATTCTGTATGAGGCACTCCATTTCTACAGTTCATCTTATTTTTTCATACCTCTGCTCTATAATAATGTCCCGAAGGGCCCTGTAGGAACCCGAATAAATAAATAGATATTTAAATAAATAAATAAATAAATAAATAAATAAATAAATAAATAAATAAATAAATAAATAAATAAATAAATAAATAAATAAATAAATAAATAAATAAATAAATAAATAAATAAATAAAATTGCTACCTTTATTAGTGCTCCAGTTTTTTCAAGCAGTGCCCTTAAGACTGTAATACATATGTACCACTCCTGCCAGCGAGTGAAAATTCGCAAGGAACCATTTGCTCCTCTTTCCGAGTGTTTCTAGCTAGACATTGACTGCTTCAAAGGCCACCGGTTTCCCACATTCGTTGCCTGTGCAAAAAAATTAAAGTCAAGCGACAATAATAAAGTGAAGAGCACGTTAAATCACCTTCAGTTACATAAATTATGCATCGTCTAATAACACAACTTGCCAAACAAATTTTTTAAACTCGTGGAGGGGTACAAAAGGACTCGCCCTCGTAATAACACTGAGGTGAGTTAGCATTGTTATCACAAATACTGCTAGCACAAATCTGCATGGACAGTCACAAGGAAGATATGTAGGAACATTAATGTGAGAAGTTGGGATAGTTTATACGTATTAATGGTAGACGAGCACAAAAAAGATGAAGATGGCAGAGAAGACAGCACGACACAAGTGCATGTGCCCGCCTCGGTGGCTCAGTGGTTATGGTACTCAGCTGCTGACCCAAAAAACACGGGTTTGATCCCGATCAAATTTCAATGGAGGCGAAATTCTTGAGGCCCATGTATTGTGCGATGTCAGTGCACGTTAAATAACACTTGGTGGTTGAAATTTCCAGCGACCATCACGACGGCATCCCTCATAGCCTGAGTCACTTTGGGATGTTAAACCCAATAAACCAAACCAAACCCCAAGTGTGCGTGTTTTGTTGTCTTCTCTGCAGTCTTCTTTTTTTTTCACTTATATACCATGAATGTAGAAGCATGCCTGACAGTTTAAAATCTCGCCACACTGAGTATATTGCACGGTTCATACTAATGTAAGTACATTATTAATAAAGCAGGCCATATACAAAGGCTGCAAACACACCTTTGTGGCCACTGCCTGTGAGCAGAAACATGAAAACATGCTTGTTTTTGCAAATCACATGCCGCTATCTACTCCGATCTACACCATAAAACCAACGTTGTGTGCTGAACAACACTGGCCAAAACAGCATGTGCAACCCATGTGTGGCATATCACAGCAGGCTCAAGGGTGACACTAAGGAAATGATGACACAACTAAATCAATTGTGGTGTTAATTACTTTGAGTGCAAGCCCACATTTAACAGGCCACTATCGAAAAATGCTAAACTTAGAGAAGCTGTGTATACGTCATGTGCGTCTTGACATGCAGCACATCAGATAAGTACACAGCATAACAGGCCTTGCACAACAGTGCATCTCCTGGTGACACTGTAGTTCCATTTTGATCTTCAATTTGCTTATACAGTAAGTACCTTGTCACAAATGGTATTCTAGAAGGTGTTGCTTGCCAATGTTCTGGGCCCACTTTCCATACTTCCTTTTTTTTTCGCAGGTAGATGCAGGATTTGCAATAAGGCAGATTGCTCATAGTTAGCAGTATTCCAAGGCATTCACCTGATAAAGCCCAATCAGCATTTGTACACATTAAGTAGATTTACATTATTACCTCATTTTCCCTACAATTACACCAAAAGTTACATAGCTATCTCATAGATATCTCAGTCTAAATGTTAAAGCCACAAATAGTGTCTTCACAAATGAGATTGTGTACAAATCAGAAACAGAGCTGAAGAAAGTGTACTGCTATGGCAGCTACGTGCAAACATGTACTACCAGGTTCTTCATACAAAAAGAACATAAAACAATTGCTGCTTACGTCGTCGCCAAGAGGTGCCAGGATACGCCCTGCAGCTTTGGTGTCACACGTTCTAGGACAGGTTACACATGCTGCTAGATGCATTTTTTATATTTACGGTGGTTTTTTAGCAGTGCAGTGCTCGCCTCTTTTTCTCTACCAGTTTCTCACCTTCATGTGTTGCAACATAAACCCATAGTTGTCATTACTGTCCACAACGCTAATCCACAACTATTCTAGTTTACTTTATCGCGGCTCTCAAATCGTGTCTCACATCTTTTGGCCAGCCCCGCTGTAGACCCGGCCGCCATCTCGTGGCTATATATATTTATTTACTTATTTGAAATACCTTACAGGCCCATAGGGCATTGTGTAACGGGGGCGGCAAAACATCCAGATCATATTTAAAAGGGGACAAACAAAATCAAGAAAACATGATCAGTAAAAACTTGAAACACCTCAATATAATACAGAACAGTTGACATAGGAACACAGAAATAGGAACGCATGATAATAAAGGTAAAGTTGACATAGGAACACCGAAGTAAATCCAAAAAAGTGACCCAGGGTACATCACACAAAAAAATAAAATTAAAAAGCACATGGCGTGTTTGCTAGTGTCAACAAAATTTGGAAACAAATACAAACAAAAAGAGGGAAAACAGTAAACGAAATGCATAACAGAAAACATAAAAAAGATTGCATCAACATGTTAAGATGGCTTCAGTGAAATGTGCAATGAGTTGGTGATGGGAGGTATCAGGATTAGACAGCGAGGCGATGTTGTCTGGGAGGTTATTCCATAATCTCATGGCTCGTGGAAGTGCTGATGAATTGAAAGCTGATGTGTCACCATAGATGCCTGTAAAACAGATGATTGTGCAATCTTTTGGATGTGCGAGATGGGACATCTAGGTGAAATGAGCATGATCTATTGGAGTGCACGTGCTTGTGAAATAATGTTAGCAAAGCGATGTCACGGCATATGCCTAAAGATTGCAAAGAAAGATCGGTTTTAATCTGAGTGACGCTTGAATGGTAGTTATAGTTTTTAGAGATGAATCGGGCTGCCCTATTTTGAATGGTTTCTAATGTGGTGACCATGTTGTTGTAATAAGGAGACCAAATGGAGCAAGCGAACTCAAGCTGTGGTCGAACAAATGTTAGGTATGCTAGTTTCCGAATATTAGCAGGAGAATTTGGTAAGTTATGGCTATGTACCCTAATGAATTTGAGGCCACAGCGCATATGGAAGTGATATGAAAAGACCATGAAAGATTGGACGAAAGGTTAACACCAAGGTATTTTTAATGGGATACATGGGAGAGTAAGTCGTCTTGAATATGGTATGTATAGTTAGAATTGTTATGTTTCCAGCTGAATGAGATGATTTTACATTTTGATATATACGTTAAGGGTCATTAACCATTTATTGCACAACTCATTAATAAGAAGATCTGATTGGAGTACCAGATGGTCGTTAGCAGATTTAATAGGGCGGTAGATAATACAATCATCCGCAAATATTCGCATAGAGGAAGATACGTTAATAGGTAAGTCGTTTATATATATAAGAAATAATAAAGGGCTGAGTACACTGCCCTGCGGCACACCGGAAGTAACTGGGGAAAGGTTAGAGGACAAATTATTAACAAATACGAACTGTTGGCGATCTGTGAGGAAGTTACAAAGCTATGATAAAGTTAACGAGTCTATACGGAGTGATGATAATTTTGTAATCATACGGCAGTGAGCTACGCGGCCAAACGCTTTGGCAAAATCAAGAAATATACAATCAGTTCGCAGGTTATCGTTTATATTAAAATGCAAGTCAGTGGTTAGTTCGAATAACTGTGTTTCACAGGAATGACTCTTTCTAAACCCATGTTGATTACGGTAAAAAGAGTTATTGTGCTCAAGATGACAGAAAACATGAGATGCAATTATATGTTCTAGCATTTTGCAGCAGATGCACGTGAGAGATATTGGGCGATAGTTTTCGACTGAGGTTTTGTTTCCAGTTTTAAATATAGGTATGACTTTAGCTATTTTCCAGTCAGAGGGCAGAATTCCTGTAGTTAGTGATTGCTGAAAAATATGGAATAAGAATTTACTACTTACTGAAATGGTATTTTTTAATATTTTAGAATTAATGCCATTAATACTCGCTGAAGTAGATACCTTAAGATTATTTATGAGACACATAATACCTTCCTCAGTTATTTCAATGGCTTTCATGTACTAGTGATAACCGCGATCGAGAACTTTGGGTAAATTAGAGTGGTCCTCAGAAGTGAACACAGATGAGAAGAAGGTGTTAAATATATTGCGGGGCACTCATTGTTTGGAATGGGGCTGTTGTTAGTTTGTAAGGAAAGGGAACTAGTGTTACGACTAGGGCATATCTGCTTCCAAAACTTTTTAGGATTAGTTTTCATTAGTGATGGAAGATCGTGTGTGAAATATTTATCCTTTGCTGATGATAAGGCACAGCAGTAATGTTTCAGGCAGACACTGTCCGAAGCAGAAAGGGTACCCGCACGCTAAGCAGTCCGGTATAGCCTCTTTTTCCTGTTCCTTAGTTGCTTAAGTTTCTTTGTAAACCAATTGTTAGTTTTATCTTTGGTAATTGTGATCAGAGGAACATACTGGGTTACCAAGGATGAAACGCTGTCTTTAAAGAGTATCCAGTTTTCTTCAATGCTCCGGCTGTTAAATGAGGGTAGAAATTAACGGTAAAAGAAGGTTTGGAGTTCAGTGTTGATAGCTGTGAAGTTAGCCTTACTGTAGTCGCAAATTTTTTTCGTCACAGAGTCCATAAACGGAACCGGAATGTCTAAACTTAGTTGAAGTAAATGATGATCACTAAATCCTTCCAAGTGTCTGACTTCTCGTATCGCCTAGGGTGCTGTTGTAAGTACTAGATCTAAAATGTTGTTTTCGCGGGTAGGTTCCTTAACGATTTGAAAGAGGTTGTAATCGAATGTCAGGTTACAAAATTCTGTTGAAATATGACAAGATGATGATAGTTGAGCCCAGTTGATTAAAGGGTAATTAAAATCTCCTATGAAATAGATGCTATCAGCAGGACATAGTTCGGTTGCTTTAGTAATATAATACTAATGCGCAGCTCATTAACAAAAGACTAACTAGAATCAGGTGGACGGTAACAAGCGCCTATGAATAACTTAATGAAAGACATTAGACAGGCTGCCCAGACAATCTCAAGATTTGACTCGGTGTTTATTGCATATGATGATATTGCCTTCTTTATTCCCAGAAGAACGCCACCGCCTCTTTTATCAATACGATCACGCCTGTATATGTTGTATGAATATGCACCAGGAAGAATTTCATTGTCGGTAATGTTAGGATTCAACCATGTTTCAGTAAGAATGACGATGTGCGGTTTGCTATCGTCCAGAAACGAAGAGAGCAGATCGCGTTTTGGGACGAGGCTGCGGATGTTGGCGTATGACAATGATAGTGGATAATACTTCGTACTTGCACTCGACTCGCGGGAATCCTTTGCACGTTTACTGTGGTCTAGCTATCTGCTTGTCGGCACAACACTGTCTGTAATGGTGTAATAAACAAAGGTCTTTGCTGCCATGTGCAATTTATCAAAAGACAACCTGAAAGGCTTGTTTTGTGCTTTGGCAAATGCTTACAATTTCTTTCTAATACTTCGTGTTGCTGGCGAGAAATCTTCTCCGATGGAAAAGGAAGTTCCTTTCAGTTAACGTGCACATGAAAGAATCTGCACTTTGTCCTTGAAAGACAGCAGTTTTGCTATAATTGGTGTACGCTTATCGGCACCATATTTCCTTAGTCTGTGTACACGTTCGAACTGTGTACTTGTTGCACTTATGTCGAGCCTTTCTGAACAAAACTGGATGATTTTCTGCTCAGACGCTGCCCAGTCTTCGTCAGGATCGCCTTCCACTCCAAAGAAAAGAAGGTTGCACCGACGCAACCGATTTTCGTTATCATCGCACCTAGATGCAATTAAGAAGAGCTGGTTCGAGACAGAACTAAGAGCTTGTTTGGATGTGCCGGCTTCTTCTCAACGTTTCTTGGCAATTGATGTTTCTAGTGTCACTATTTTTTTATTTAAAAGTTCTGCTGCTTTCTGCGAGGCCGCTTGGTCTTTCGCTATTTTACCTCCACCTTCATTAGTCTTGCGCGCCTCCAGTGCAGCCACTTTTTCAGTCAAGTGTTTCAATGTGTTCGCAGTGGCAGCCTCCCTCTCCTTGGAACAGTTGAGCTCCTTTAACAAAGTAGCTTGGCATTCTTCGAGCTTACGGGTTGTTTCTAGTAATGATGTACACGTTTCGTCCAGTTTCTTCAGTCCTTCTAAGGCAAGGGCAAACTCCTCAGCTTCAGCCTTCAACATGGGACCAGGATTAGATTCAATATCACCCGAAAGCATCAAAAGTACACCAGACAGTAATTGCCACATCCACTTCAACAGACCGAGTAACCGCTTTGACACATCAAGGAGCTCTGGTGGGCAAGACACTGCGAACAGACAGTAATTGCTGCTTCTAATACTTAATGAAGATTTCATGTAACTGGCCTGGAAAACGAACGGGTGTGAGCACATCATCGCTGGCGCGGTGAAGGGAGGGCCAACAGTCACTGAAACCAAGGTGCATAGGTGAATGTGTAATTTTTTTATTATTATTTTTTATTGTTGCGCTTAGCAGTGGGATAATAATACTTAAATTAATCTATCGGCTGTTGGCTCCCTTCATAAGTTTGTCAAAACGAGCTCCTCATTTACTTCACTTTGTTTGCTATATATATATGTGGTACATTTAGGTTTTCTTCGATTTTATCTGAAACTTACAGATCACAAACTTGCCGTAGTCAGCTTTCCTCTCTATTTTCTAGCTCTGGTCAAAATTCTCCGGGAGCTCGAGCTAATCAAAGTGCAGCAAGCTCGACAGGCAGCTAGCCGTACTTTCAAAAATAGCTGCGGAAGTCATCTGTGAAGCACAGTCTGCAGACACAGTTGCACCAGATGACATGCCTATATACCCGGTGAAGACACAGGAAGAACTTGATATCCTGGAACCAAGCACAAAAGATGCGGCAACCTTTGCTACACTAGTAAGTCAAATATCCTTATCATTTCACTCTTAATCAAAAATAATAGGTGGGATTTGACATGTTTGCATTCTGTGGTTGCTTCCTTACTTTCAGGTGAAGACTCTAGGCCAAATTGGTGGAACAGATATTCGCGGCACAACAAGGCGGGTGTTCAGAAGTTTAGTTTCTGATGATATTGCCGTTCAGTACAACTGGACAGAAAGGAAAGGAAATAAAAGAGCAGGAAAGCTGGCCATCATCCGCCTTGTATTCGGTAAGAGTATACCCAGACTGCACTGACACTGTTCTTTTTTTTTTCCATAAAAACACTTGTGCACCTACAGTGGTGGTCCTGATCGTTGCAAACATTGCTTCCAGCTGCTGTCCGTGTAACCCGCAGTGCAATAGATGACGAGATGGCACGAGCCCTTGCTGACTGGCTGCGCTTTAGCAACTCACGGCTCACTGCAGCCAAGGCAAGCAACAGTCTCACTTTTGCATGCATACTAATGTGGCAATATAAAGCAGCAGTCTTTAGAAGCAAACATGTTGTTATGCTGACTGGCAGAAACAGTTTGGAATATTCATATATGGGTCAATTTTTTCGGTTTTTGCAAGCTCCTGGTATGCAAATATCACCTGGCATTTTTTTTTCGCAAGAAAAATTACTCTGCATTTGCAGAGTAATCACCGAGAACCACGAGCTCAAGGCCATCTAGTATAGCGCCCACATAGGGCTCAATGCTGACAATAATAAATGTTTTCCAATCCAATCTGCATTTGCACTTTTCGTCATGAACAGGTGTTACCTAAAACTCACACTTGCTATTCAGAGCGAGATCACATTCGCTGACAGCCCACCATGCTTAGATGTTACATGTTGAGCATTACAGCTCACTTGCATGCAGAGACAAGAAATAAAAGTTTGGTATGGGCTTCACTTGCTTGTACGTGTTTCCGGTGTGTGCAGTGTGGTTTGGCCACTGCCGAATAATGCAATTTCGCCTCCATCTGTATTTTGGCTGCATTTGCCTTTTAAGGAATTCCGAGGAGAACTCCCTTAACGTTTTTTTTGTCCCGAGTAGAATGCGATAGCTGTGCCTTTTATGATTTTGACATATCTTTGGTAGCAAGAAATGCTTTCATTGCTGACGAGGTCACAGTGAAAATTGGCATATGCGGATTCTTATGCTCTCCTGTTTTCAACTTACAGTTGGATGTTTTAGCTGACTGTGCACTTGCTTTTTGCATCTGTACTTTTAGATGGAAAGAATATATTGCTGTGCTCCTTTCTATTAGCATGCTTGGGTGCAAGTATATATAAATATATATAACCTGCTCATGCAAGTCGCTTAAGAGTACGATTTATAAAGCTTTCTCTCTGATAATAAGATACTGCATAGATTTTTTTCCCCAAATACTATTCCTCAGCCATGACGAATGAATAACAAGCTAATTTTGCTGCTCCAATGCTTTATGCTGTGCTAAGGTGAGCCTCGTTCTTTCAACCACTGACAGACCTTAATATTAACCTGACCCTGATCAATGCTTAAAAACCAGTAGTGCTTGGCAGTGGATAGAGCCCGATTACATTGACACACAGGTATGAGAATCAAGGTTGTCATGTTGCTGGCATCATTCTCATTTTTTTCCAACAGATGAACAAGGTGTGATCCAGGAGTGTGTGTGCTCCAGGCAGGAACACAGATATTTCTTGCTGCTTCCTGTTGGTTCCTGTTCTTCAAAGCTGATCGCAATTCTTTGTCTGTAAGCCATATGTATATATATTGTATGGTACGTTCTTGTTTGTATAACTTCCAGCAATAATATTATTATAGCTTACAGTACATCTATTCATACGTCTGCCTGCTTGTATGCATATTTGGACATTTTTCAGTTCAGTACTGTTTAGACCGACAGCATAGTGCACTTAGTTTTTTGGTTCCTGTTCTTCAAAGCTGATCATAATTCTTTCAGTCTGTAAGCCCTACGTATATATTTTGTATGATACATTCTTGTTTGCATAACTTACAGCAAAACTGTTTATAGCTTACAGTATATCTATTCACATGTCTGCCTGCTTGTATGCATATTTGGACATTTTTCATGTCAGTACTTTTCAGATCGACAGCATACTGCACTTAGTTTTTCATTTGCATATGATTTAGCAATAAAAGTTTTCACAGTATTCGCTGCAGACTGAATTTACTTGAAATAATAGCATGTAGTTGGCTGTGGGTACTAATGTTCTACCTACTGCGAATAGAGTCTGCTAATGCTTCGGTATATATGCTGCAAATAGGTATCTATTATGGAAGCCCTCTAATTGTTGTAAGTAGACTGTTAGTCAGAACGTAGCATCAAATATTACTGCATTAAGTTCTTTTTTAGCATCACACTAGCTTTCTCCTTGTAGCTGCATAAATTCATCAGTGAGCAGAACTCTGTAGCCCAGCTTTAGGAGAACAATTGGCAACAGTTGACGACCATTATTAAAAACTCTACCATGCACTTGCCCAGTTCAAAGCACCAATGACCAACCAATGACCAGCGTGATTCAATTACTATCTGGATAAGATATGCATCTAGTCAGCAGCACAATCTCTACAAATGCACTGCACCAGCTGGGCCTGCCAGGTTATTATCAGTGATTAACAGAAATCTTTTTCACTGCACTCATAGATGAAGGGAACCACCAGCATGAATGGCAGTCGTGCCTGAGCCTGCCAGGTTATTATCAGTGATAAATATTTTTCACTCCACACTCACAGAGTAAAAGTTACAGCATGTATAGTCTGCGGAATGTACCGCGGAAAGTACAATAGTTGCAGCCAATGCCTCCTAGTGCCACCAAATGGCAGGTGCAGGTATATTCGCTCAGCCTCTATTGGTTAGACCTCGCTCCATCTTCTCGATTCTACTCCCACCTGCATGGCAGTATGTATGCCTCTAAGTTGCCTAAATCACTTTCTTCAGCATAATTATTACTTTGTATTTATTGCTATCCTCATCTATCTTACTGTGTTTACTGGCTCACAGATTGGCGTTCATGTCTTTGGCTACTGCCTGTGTGTGCTTTGTGCCTGCATGGCCCCACAAGTAGCGCAAGTTCACATTGGAATGAGGTTGCTGCGAGGTTTTGGTGGCGAGCTCTATTGGAAGAATCAGCCAAATCCTTGGGGCACATAAGAACATAAGGAGACACAGATGAAGGTGGTAGAGACACCAGAGTACTACTCCAGTCATCCACTGAAACTGTGACATATTCTAGCCAACGTACATTATTTCACCAAATATGCAACTAATATCCCACAAACTTTTGTAAGTTCTCCACAAGGAGGAAACTTAAGTTCTTGTTTGTGATGCAAGATGGGCACATACCATATAAGGCAGTTTTTTTTTATTGTGAGAGAATATCTTCTAGCGTGAAAACTTACACATAAAATACATGCCGGATTACTGGAGGAAGTCTAGTAAGGTCTGGACTTCGGGAATCTGGCAGACTGTCCCACAGCAAGGCTGGGCACAAGCGGGGCCACAGCAGAGTCAGTGGAAGTATTTTTGCTAATCCAATGGCTACTTTAAAACACTGAATGTACAGAGGTATTGTGTAACCCTTCCTTGATCCAATAGAACATGTGCCATGGTGAAAACTGAAGGATACCCTTGTAAACGCTTAGGACATACTGCTGCAAAATTTCAATATGGCACATATTATTCCCTATTTGCAAGTCACTACTATGTCATGCAAAGGGGCAATTTTGAAAGAAGGCTAAAGCAGCATCAAAATGATGTGAACAAACACACGATACATCCGGTGCAACCAATGTGGAAACAGCGATTATATGGACGTTTTTTTCATGTCTCACGTGACCTGCAAGTACATGTTGACATCACAGAGCTCATTCGGCTGTCGAAACCGAATCAGCATGAGAAAGGAATGTAATTGTAAATTATTTAGCAGTTGTAGGGGAATACCAGGTGGCAATCCATGTTTAATAATGCCTTACACATCATTACAAACACGAAAACATGCACCCAAAATTTAGGTGCCTATACTCCTTTAAGTATTTCAACTCCCTAAAGCTACTAATGTAGCTTTTAGCCCAAAAAATGCTTGTATTACATTTTTGTTGAGTAAGCATTACGACTTCAGGAACTGAAAATGCAGCCGTTAACTGCAAGAATGCAGGGCATTTCCAGTTAGCCATTCATAGTGCACTGGAGGAGCCAGAGCAAGCAGATTTTGAAAACACCACCCTGTCAGAAGAAAAAATATTTTACTTTAATGGCAAAACAATAAATCTGCTAACAACAATGATCCCAGACAGTAGAAATACTTACTACTTGACTAGCAGAGAAACATGGCAGGGCTAAGGAAAATACATACACAGTGTTCACAGCAAACAACATGTTCAGTTAATAATACTTTTACGCACACGAAATGCTCATCACTTGACTAGCAGAGGAAAACAAAAAGTTTGAGGATTTGCAGACACAAAAAAGTGAGAGTGACAGTGCTTACAAATTCATATGTACTCATCACTTGATACGTATCAAAGCAAAAGGAAAAGCAAAGAAAAGGGAGACCACACTTTGAACTACCAATCTTTAACTTGTTAACCGAGATGCGAATCTTGGAACACAACTCTTCGGTATCTGAAATTTAGGCACAGCTTTCGTACCTGACGGCGAAGCTCTCGTTGCACACGGCTACGCTCGCCATTTTTCTCATGACATCGAATAATAAGATAAACATTCCGACGACTACAATGACGGTTCATAACGTCAAGGGCAGCACAAGTTTTGGGCCTATCTTCCTCATTCTTCAGCACATCCCAAGCGCATCTTCATCTAGTTCTCCAAAGACGCTGCAGCTTTCCGAGGTGAACACAGAATGGATTCCAAAGAAAAAGCTTTGGCGACATTCACTTCGAGAGGGCTCCCCAGAATGTCCTGTTTGTAGAGCGTCACGCGGACAACGTGAACGCCAGTGGCTGTGGGCACGAAGGATGCCATGTAAGACCTATTTTCAAGGTCCTGGTTGGTCGTTTTCACCTCTTCGCCTGATGGACTGGTCACAAATACAGCCAAGTGCATGAACAGGAAATGGTCGTAGTAACTGAAGGTGCAAGTGCAGACCAGACGCACACTGGATCCAACGGAAAATGTCATCGCACTGTAGTCACAAGCGAACCCCATATCTTCAGGTACAGCTTCACAAGCCTGAATGTAGCCCAGAGAACTGGCCTTAAAATCAGGGTGTTGCTTTACCTCATATTTCAGAAGCTGCGGCACGATTTTCGATTTTGAGAAGCTTGAAAGCTGCACTTCATTAGTGCCACTGGCGATGACGCTGTCATTTTCGAGCTGTCGATACACCTTAAGCCTCGTTTGGGTATTATCCTCAATTTGGTCCAAAAGCTCCTGGCCCAGACGCGCGACAGCCTCATGGCCTTCCCTCACAGCTTGTCTGCTCACGTCGAGCATCTTCTTGAGCTTTTCAATCAGGTGCGCCGAGTCCTGCGAAGAACTCATAGCGAGATCCAGATCGTCGCCACTTGTCACAAAGACAATGCTGCTAAAGCGCTGTGCGTACACAGCCGATACTTTTACCTAAGACCTACTGAACTAGAAACCTGCACACTAGTGCGTGTGCCAACTTTCGTTAACTTTTTGGCCATTGAGGGCGCTCAATTGACCGGCAGCGGGAGAGACACGTAGTGAGATCCGGAGGAAAACAGTCGCAGTCAGGAAGCGAACGGTTAGAGGCTTAGAGCGGAGGAGGGTTCTGGTAGTCGGCGACTCGAACGTAGCGAGGGTTGAGGGAGGCGTTTTGACGACAGTGAAGGCGGCCAGGCGGGTGCAGGTGGAGGCCCAGTCAGGGAAGTGCATGGCAGATGCAATGGCCAAAGCCCAGGAGGTGGTGGGGGGCAGCATGGATGGCGAACACCTTGTCGTTATCCATGCTGGTCTCAACGATGTGCTGAAGGGGAGGAGCCAGAATCTCGAGAAGCAGTTAGAAGTGGGGATGCGTAGGCTTAGAGGGGCCTCTGAGAGTGTGCATGTGACCATATGCACAATGCCAGATGTCCAGAGGCAGGCTAGCAAAATGGAAAGTAGGATCGTTGAGGCTAACCGTGTAATTAGGTTAATGAGTCGACGACTAAGATACGGGGTAATGGAAGTTAACAGGGAAGTGTACGAGGTCAGGCACTACGGGGGTGGTGCCTGTAACCCAGACTACGCATGGGAATATTGCAATAGAACAGAGGGCAGCAGAAAGGGGGGTGGAATTGGGGCATTCATTCATAAAAGTAAATATTTTCAAAGGGTTAAACTGGGATGCAAGGAACATTTATGGCTAAAAGAAAAAGTGGCAGGGGAGCAAACACTCCTTGGCTTTGTATACCTGTGGACAGGAGCTAATGCCAAAGAGGAAAACAGGAAAATGTTAGAATGTATTGCAAGTGACATTGATGAGCTAGGAGGACAGTTCGAGATAATTATATTAGGCGACATGAATGCACACATAGAAGACCTGGATGGGTACACAGGTTCGACAGGAAGCATGCTGCAGGACATGTGTGACAGGCATGATTTAGTTTTATGCAACAGTACCGAGAAGTGTGACAAGCTCGTAACATGGGAGGCAAGGAGTCCGCACTCGATGATAGATAATGCACTAATGTCACAGAAAATGTATAATAGATTAGGGGTAATGAGCATAGATGAACATGGTTCCAGAAGCTTAGGTAGTGATCACAAGCGTATCAAGTTGAGTTTCAGAAGAGAAACCAAAGTAGGACTGAAGCGAGATGAACAATCAGAGGGGAATTTTTACTCACAAAAGCAATTGGAAGCAGCAGCCAAACAAATTGAGAAAGTAATTTTTGAGGGTAGTGAAACAGAATGGACTTATACCAAATTAACTGGATTACTGAAGCTAGAGCTAGCTAAGGTGCATGTAAAGCTAAACGGGAAAAGACGCAAACCCAAGAGTTGGTGGGATGAGGAGGTCAAGAGGGCAATAAAAAAGTGCAAGGAAGCATCCAGGGAACACAGATATTCCAAGAAGAGGGGGGAACCAAAACCCGAAGTAGACAGAAAATGGGATACCTTCATAAAGTGCAGAAGGGAAGCATCCTATTTGATTAATGAGAAAATTAGAAGAAAGGGTGCCCAATGGATGTCAAAAGCAAATAAAAAGGATAGAAAAGCAGCTCAAAAATTCTGGAAGCATCTAAATGCAATGAGTAATGAGACTAGGCTAGAACAAAGGTTTATTGTTACAGATGAGGGTATTCGACTAAAAGGGGATGAAGTGATAAAACACATAGGAACAAGGATGACAGAAAAATTTTAAGAAAGAAATGTTGCACATAATTTATCGAAGGAGGATAGACCGGTTACTGCAATAGCTTCACTTGAGCTTGGAGAGTGGGAAAGGGCAGAGAAGAAGGTTCCTAGTGGCACGTCAACAGGACCAGATGGTATTCCGATTATGTTAATAAAGAAGCTAGGACCAAAATCCAAGCAAACATTAATACAGGTAGTGAATAAAATGATAATGGATGGGAAAGTCCCCGATGAATGGCGATAAAGTAGAATGAACATGATATATAAGGGAAAGGGGGACAAAGCTGACGTAAGTACTTAACTACTGTCCCATAATAGTGACATCTGTGGTTTACAGGGTGGTGATGCAGATTATAAAGGACAGATTGCAGGCTTGGGTGGAGAATGAGGGGGTGCTAGGGGAGCTACAAAATGGGTTCCGGAAACAAAGGAGGTTGGAGGACAATCTGTTTTCATTGACACAGTGTATAGAGATTGCTGAAAAGGAACACAGGCCCCTATGGTTAGCATTTCTGGATATATACAAGAGTATCTGTGGGACATGGGCACATTGGATGTAGAAGATGGAGTAATTAATCTTTTAAAACATATATATAAAGGTACCAGAGTGCTTATAAAATGGGGAAAAAATGTATCATAGCCTGTAGAGATAAAGCGGGGGCTTAGGCAAGGATGTCCTCTGTCTCCTTTGTTCATGTTGTACCTGCAAGGGTTGGAGACCAAGCTAGAGAGGAGCGGGCTAGGCTTCAACCTTTCTTTTTTCAAGCAAGGAGAATGGATTAAACAGTCATTACCGGGACTAATATATGCTGATCATATATTGCTAATGGCTGACAACAAGGAAGATTTACAGAAGTTGATAGACATATGTGGTACAGAGGGAGATAGATTAGGTTTCAAGTTTAGTAAGGAAAAATCTGCAGTCATGGTATTTAATGATGAGGTCGGCGAGCATAGAATACAGGAGTTCACGCTAGAAGTAGTGGATGAGTACAAGTATCTTGGGGTGTGGATAAATAACGGTGCTGAGTATCTGACAGAGCATGAAAGATATGTAATGAATAAAGCTAGTAGGAATGCAGCTGTCATAAAAAATAGGGCACTGTGGAACTGCAGCAGGTATGAAGTGGTAAGAGGGATCTGGAAAGGGGTGGTGGTTCCGAGCCTGACTTTCGGTAATGCTGTCCTGTGCATGAGACCAGATGTTCAAGCAAGGTTAGAAATTAAACAACGTGGTGTAGGGAGGCTAGCTTTGGGAGCACATGGCAATACACCAAATCAGGGGGTAAAAGGTGATATCGGACGGCCGGGCGTCATTAGAGAGCAAAGAAGCTAGCAGTAAGGTAGCATTTGAGGAGCGACTGAGAAAAATGGGGGGAAAGCAGTGGGCTAGGAAAGTTTTCAGATACCTGTATATAAGGAATGTTGATACAAAATGGAGAAAGCGAACTAGAAAATTGACAAGCAAATATCTGGACAGCAGTAGGGGAGCAAATCAGCAATCGTCGGTTAAGAAAAAGGTTAAAGAAACAGAGAGGGCTCTGTGGAAAACAGGAATGCTGACGAAATCAGCACTGGGAACATACAGGATTTTTAAGCAGGAAATTGCCAAAGAAAATATCTATGGTAATTGTAGGCGAAGCTCTTTGTTGTTTGAGGCCAGGACTGGAGTTTTACGGACTAAGACATATAGAGTTAGGTACCACGAGATAGAGACGTTGTGCGTTGCGTGCGGAGAGGAGCAGGAAACGGCTGAACACTTGATACTTTTCTGTAAAGAGCTTCACCCATCTATAGTGAACTATAGCGAATCCATCTATAGTGAATTAGAATACCAGTATTCTAGTTCACTATGCATCCATCCATCCATCTGTCACGATCATCTTCATCGTCTGCTTTCGACAAATGATTTCTCTCCTCTCTCTGCCTCCCTGTGCATTTGTCCTCTCTTATTATTTTGAAACCTAGTAATGAACGATGCAAATGTGACATTTCTTCAAATCCTAGCGGTGAATATTTCGGTTTGCCTGCATGCAGGTGTGAGACTTTCTGGCATCTTTGCTAAAAAATGGATGAATGATGAATACTCAAAATGTAGACAAATGACAAAACTATTACATCCTTAAAGCACAGTGCTCTAGAACCTTGGGCAGTGTGTCGTCCGGGCTGGGAAGCAATGGAGGAGGCAAGGCCAGCGATGACAGGCCCGCCAGGCAGCCGCCTCGTGACACCGTCGGAGGCGGACGCTTTTTTTCGGAGCTCCAGCGACTACGTCTGAAGCTAAGTTCCTTTTGGTGTTTGCGCTTGTACATGCTTTCGGGCAGTAGTTTTAAACCGAGTTAAGGGTAGAAAGGCTAGCGGAAGTGTGTGTACCGAAGGTTTTTGCGTAGAAATTTTGGAAGGCTTTTACCTTGCGTATTGCTGAAAGTTTTTGGTGTAGGATTTTTGGCGGGCGTTTACGTTGCGTAGTGCCGAAGTTTTTTGTGTAGGAATTTTGGTGGGCTTTTACGTTGTGTAGTGCCGAAGGTTTTTTGTGTAGTAATTTTGGCGGGCTTTTACGTTGCGCAGTGCCGAAGGTTTTTGTGCAGGAGTTTTAGCGGGCTCTTACGTTGACTAGTGCCGAAGGTTTCTTCTCTAGGAATTTTGGCGGGCTTTTACGTTGCGTAGTGCCGAAGTTTTGTGTAATATTCTTGGCGGGTTTTTACGCATAGGAATTTTGGCGGGCTTTCACAAGGCGTAGTCGGCCGGACGATGGGTCGGCAAGCTAGGAAAGTTAAGGAGGAGAAGGACGGGGAGTTAGTACAGTGCCAGGAGTGCGACCGTTGGTGTTACTTAGATGAGACAGGGTTCAGGAGCTTAGCCGAGGCGTATGAGGCTAGCTTCGTGTGTAAGATGTGCAAGCGGTTTGGGGACGCCGTTCATGTGTTAAAAGGGGAATGGGAAGCTGGGTTTAATGCACTTAATGCGGACCGGCAGATCGAACGAGAGGCACGGATTAAGCTGGAAGCTCAGGTCGCCGATTTGATTAAAAAGGAGGAGAATAATGCCGACCTGTTGAAGCGAATGGTGGGCGAGATTAAAGAAGAGTGGGAAAAGCGGACCCAGCTAGAAAAACAGGTTGAAGTGCTCAGGTCGCGGCCGGCTGGGCACCCCAGTTCGGAGAAGGGTCAGGTGGGGGAGGAGGCTCGTCGATCGTACAGTGCTGTAGTGCAGCGAGCATTGAGTGAGAAAAATGAGAACGAAATGAAAAAGGTTAAAGCGGGCATGGAAACTCGCGACAATAGCGTACAGCGGCAGGAGAGTCAGCTAGAGCGATCCGGAGGCCAACAGATGGAATTAGGAAGCGAACGTTTGGGGCGCAGGAGAGTTCTGGTGGTCGGGGACTCGAATGTAGCGAGGGTTGAGGGAGGCGTTCTGACGGCAGTGAAGGCAGACAGGCGGGTGCAGGTGGAGGCTCAGTCGGGAAAGTGCATGGTGGATGCAATGGCCAGAGCCCGGGAGGTGGTGGTGGGCAGCATGGATGGCGAACACCTTGTGGTCATCCATGCTGGTCTCAATGATGTACTGCAGGGGGGGAGCCAGAATTTTTAGACGCAGTTGGAGGTGGGGATGCGTAGGCTTAGAGAGGCCTCTGAGAGTGTGCATGTGACCATATGCACAATCCCAGAGGTCCAGAGGCAGGCTCGCGAAACGGAAAGGAGGGTCGTGGAGACTAATCGGGTAATTAGGCTATTGAGTCGACGACTAAGATACGAGGTGATGGAGGTCAACAGGGAAGTGTACGAGGTTAGGCCCCACCCTTTTGCACAGGATGGCATCCACTACGGTGGTACCACTGGCAAGAAAGTGGATAGTAGGATAGGTCGCCAGGCAACAGCTTTTTTGGGGGGACCCAGAGCTCTGAAGGAACCAGTGTAGAGAAGGAAGAATTAAGATCAAACGGACAATGGAACCATAGGGGAAGAAAGAGCCGCAAGCGCCAGGGCCAAGTTAATTCAGATATAGGTTTCATTAACATGCAAGGTGGCAGGAATAGACTGAAATGGGAGGAAATAGAAGAACAGTTAAGGCAGGAAGAATTAATGGTATATGGTTTAGCAGAAACACATCTTAGAGACATGGAGCAACCACCCTGTAACCCAGACTACGCATGAGAATATTGCAATAGAACAGAGGGCAGCAGAAAGGGAGGTGGAATTGGGGCATTCATTCATAAAAGTATGAATTTTCAAAGGGTTAGACTGGGATGCAGGGAACATTTATGGCTAAAAGGAACAGTGGCAGGCAAGCAAACACTCCTTGGCTTTGTATACCTGTGGACAGGAGCTAATGCCAAAGAGGAAAACAGGAAAATGTTAGAATGTATTGCAAGCGACATTGATGAGCTAGGAGGACAGGGCGAGATAATTATATTAGGCGACATGAATGCACACATAGAAGACCTGGATGGGTACACGGATTCGACAGGAAGCATGCTGCAGGACATGTGTGACAGGCATGATTTAGTTGTATGCAACAGCACCGAGAAGTGTGAAGGGCTCATAACATGGGAGGCAGGGAGTCCGCACTCGACGATAGATTATGCACTAATGTCACAGAAAATGTATAATAGATTAGGGGTAATGAGCATAGATGAACATGGTTCCAGAAGCTTAGGTAGTGATCACGAGCGTACCAAG
The DNA here is from genome assembly GCF_052857255.1 of Amblyomma americanum. Classification (NCBI taxonomy): domain Eukaryota; kingdom Metazoa; phylum Arthropoda; class Arachnida; order Ixodida; family Ixodidae; genus Amblyomma; species Amblyomma americanum. The sequence goes on from NC_135497.1 coordinate 241,327,937, forward strand.
TTGAGTTTCAGAAGAGAAACCAATGTAGGACTGAAGCGAGAGGAACAATCAGGGGGGGAATTTTTACTCAGAAAAGCAATTGGAAGTAGCAGCCAAACAAATCGAGAAAGTAATTTTTGAGGATAGTGAAACAGAATGGACTTATACCAAATTAACTCGATTACTGGAGCTAGAGCTAGCTAAGGTGCGAGTAAAGCTAAAAGGGAAAAGATGCAAACCCAAGAGTTGGTGGGATGAGGAGGTCAAGAGGGCAATAGAAAAGCGCAAGGAAGCATCCAGGGAACACAGATATTCCAAGAAGAGGGGGGAACCAAAACCCGAAGTAGACAGAAAATGGGATACCTTCATAAAGTGTAGAAGGGACGCATCCTATTTGATTAATGAGAAAATTAGAAGAAAGGGTGCCCAATGGATGTCAAAAGTAAATAAAAAGGATAGAAAAGCAGCCCAAAAATTCTGGAAACATCTAAATGCAATGAGTAATAAAACTAGGCTAGAACAAAGGTTTATTGTTACAGATGAGGGTATTCGACTAGAAGGGGATGAAGCAATAAAACACATAGGAACAAGGATGACGGAAAAATTTTCAGCAAAGCACGTGGTACATAATTTATCGAAGGAGGCTAGACCGGTTACAGCAATAGCTTCACTTGAGCAAGGAGAGTGGGAAAGGGCAGAGAAGAAGGTTCCTAGTGGCACATCAACAGGACCAGATGGTATCCCGATTATGTTGATAAAGAAGTTAGGACCAAAATCCAAGCAAACATTAATACAGGTAGTGAACAAAATGATAGTGGATGAGAAAGTTCCCGATGAATGGCGATTAAGTAGAATGAACATGATATATAAGGGAAAGGGGGACAAAGCAGACGTAAGTAACTATCGCCCCATAACAGTGACATCTGTGGTTTACAGGGTGGTGATGCAAATTATAAAGGATAGACTGCAGGCTTGGGTGGAGAACGAGGGGGTGTTAGGGGAACTACAGAATGGGTTCCGGAAACAAAGGAGGTTGGAGGACAATCTATTTTCATTGACACAGTGTATAGAAATTGCGGAAAAGGAACATAGGCCCTTATTGCTAGCATTTCTGGATATTAGGGGAGCCTATGACAACGTTACTCAGGAGCATTTGTGGGACATATTGGGCACATTGGAGTAATTGGAGTAAAATGGAGTAATTAATCTTTTAAAAGATATATATAGAGGTAACAGAGTGCTCATGAAATGGGAAAAAAATGTATCAGGGCCTGTAGAGATACAGCGGGGGCTTAGACAAGGATGTCCTCTGTCCCCTTTGTTGTTCATGTTGTACCTGCAAGGTTTGGAGGCCAAGCTAGAGGGGAGCGGACTAGGTTTCAACCTATCTTTTTTCAAGCAAGGGGAATTGATTAAACAGACATTACCGGGACTAATATATGCGGACGATATAGTGATAATGGCTGACAACAAGGAAGACCTGCAGAAGTTGTTAGACATATGCATTCCAGAGGGAGATAGATTAGGCTTCAAGTATAGTAAGGAAAAATCTGCAGTCATGACATTTAATGAAGAGGGCGGCGAGCATAGAGTACAGGAGTTCGTGCTAAAAGTAGTGAATGAGTACAAGTATCTTGGGGTGTGGATAAATAAAAGTGTTGAGTATCTGACAGAGCATGAAAAATATGTAATGAATAAAGCTAGTAGGAATGCAGCTGTCATGAAAAATAGGGCACTGTGGAATTACAATAGGTATGAGGTGGTAAGAGGGATCTGGAAAGGGGTGATGGTCCCTAACCTGACCTTCGGGAATGCGGTCCTGTGTATGAGGCCAGATGTTCAAGCAAGGCTGGAAATTAGGCAACGGGGAGTAGGGAGGTTAGCTTTGGGAGCACATGGCAATACACCAAATCAGGGGGTACAGGGTGATATATGGGATGGGCGTCTTTCGAGAGCAGAGAGGCTAGCAGTAAGATAGCATTTGAGGAACGATTGAGAAGGATGGAGGAAAAGCGGTGGGCTAGGAAAGTTTTCAGATACCTGTATATAAAGAATGTTGAGACGAAATGAAGAAAGCGAACTAGAAAATTGACAAGCAAATATCTGGACAGCAGTAAGGGGGCAAATCAGCAATTATCGGTTAAGAAAAAGGTTAAAGGAACAGAGAGAGCTTTGTGGAAAACAGGGATGCTGACGAAATCGGCACTAGAAACATACCGGACCTTTAAACAGGAAATTGTCAAAGAAAATATCTATGATAATTGTAGGGGAAGTTCTTTGTTGTTTGAGGCCAGGACTGGAGTTTTGCGGACTAAGACGTATAGAGTCAGGTACCAGGAGATAGACACTTTGTGCATTGCGTGCGGAGAGGAGGAGGAAACAGCTGAACACTTGATACTTTTCTGTAAAGGGCTTCACCCTACAGTGGAAGGCAGCGGGGCTGACTTACCCAAGGCATTGGGGTTTAGGGATAGTGAAGGGAAAGTGGATTTTAAGAGATTAGAAGTAACCAAGCGAAGGTTATCTGATTGGTGGCTAAAAGCAAGACAGGATTAAAATTTCACAAGACATGGCTAGGTGGCTTGAGCCACCGCCCGATGTAAAGGGTTCAGCCGTATCCATCCATCCATCCATCCATGTCAAGGAGTGCGGGAAGTGCTGCTCGAGCGCAGAGTCGTTTCACGTGCTGGCGGCAAATGATTTGTGTTTTGTTGTGCGCGTTGCATCACCGTGTGTTCCCGTTGTATTGTTGACATCTGCCTGTGCTGAAGAGTTGGATTAAGCGAGTAATGCGTGCAAATGACGGAGAGACGTCGAGACAAAAGGGACCTCATATGTTTTGTGCCGGGCTGCAACAGTGGTTATCTGTCATGCAAGGAACCCCGCTCCCTTTAACGTGTACCCACTGACCCTGATCGCCGCGAGATTTGGTCACGTAACATCAAGAGGGGAGATCGAGTGCAGAATCAAGGAAACGTTGTGTGCGAGCGCCATTTCGAACCAGTTTTCGTTCAGCGCACATTTAAAACAACTATAAACGGCGAAGTCGTGGAGATCCCTCGAGACCAGCCACCGCTTACAGATGATGCTGTTCCAACCATCTTTCCGGATGCACCAAAGTATGTTTCGAAGTCGCTGCCAAAGAAGAGGAAGGTCAGAAACATTTGTGAGCACACAATTGTGCACAATTGTGAGCACATTTGTGAGCCTGCGGGAGTGATTGCTGTCCATCGATGTAGCAGGATGGTTGACGGAGAAAAAATTCCTACGGAGTCCGTCATTGCCACATTTGCAGGAATATTTTGCCCGTCAGAGATTAAGGTGTGGCCATTGGTTTTTCGAGTAGATGCCTTTAACTCTCGGCCCCTTCAGTGTCAAAACTGCTGGCGATTTGGCCACAGCGGCAAAGCCTGCAAATCGGCCTTACGCTGCTGTGCCTGCGGGGAACGTCATTGCAGAGAGGAATGTCCTGAACAGCAAGAGAAATGTTTGTGTAGCGGTGCTCACCCTGCTGATTCGCCTGACTGTCCTGCACGAGCACAAGAAGTTCAGGTGCTCGAGCTTATAGACAAGCGCAGGTGCACGCGGAGAGAGGCTTTTGCCGCAGTCAAGGAGAGAGCCTCAGCCTACTCTAGTGTGGCCGCCAAATGTCCACCCATAATGGATTCTAGTTGGTCCCAGGCTATTACAGCGGCAGTTGAGAAAGCTGGGGCAAATGCAATGGACCGCATTATGGAAACCGTGTCCACGTGCATTTCGCAGGTCATAGCTGCTCAGATGACCAATCTTCTGCAGGCGTCCACCGCTCCGCTCTTGTCTTCTTTGCCTTCGGAAGCTACCCCTCCTTCTGTAGTAATCGATTCCGCTCCACAGGGCCAAAAACAATGTGAGCAACAAAAGACCTCTCAGGCCTCCTTCGCATAGCGTTATGGACGCATCCTCTATGGATTGTATGGATATGGAGTCTGATCTCCGCGCCCAGAAACGAAGTGGGTCTCCTCTGAATATTGCAGGTCCATCTTGCCCCCAGTCAAAGACAAAGAAAAGTAACGCAAGTCAAAATGCTAAGACCAGGATTCTAGAAAAGGCAGTCGCGGCTGCGGCATTTCCGCCAAGATAGTGTTCTTAAGTGTACTCCAGTGGAATTGTCGATCTTTATTCTCCGCTTCAACAGATTTAAATTGCCTATGCAATCAGCTTCTACCAGATTTAGTTGCTTTACAGGAAACATGGCTAACTTCAAATTTCTATTATCATCTCAAGGATTACCATCCGTTCCGGCTTGACCGGTCATCACGAGGGGGAGGGTTGTTAGTGCTCATATCTACAAAGTTTTGCCGCAGGGCATGCATTTCTTTTCAATATGCGGACAATGAATGTGAAATCCTTGCGGTTGACCTCAGTGTCCCAGGTCAACAGCCCTTTAAGGTAGCTAATGCGTATTTCCCGTCTGGTGTGCGTGACACTCGGCCCCTTGACTCACTCATGTCTAGTAGCCGATCTCAGGTTCTATTACTTGGCGACTTCAATTCGCACCATGTGACTTGGGGGTTTAAAACAGACAGCTTTGGTTCTAGACTATTTGATTGGGCTTCTGGCAACAACTTGATCTGCAACAATTCCGGATTGCCTACGTTTGTTCGCAGTCAATGCCGCTCTGCCGTGGATTTAACTTTTTCCTCCCCAGGAGTCTCTGTTATGTCTTGGGCGCCTGTTGACTGTGCAACAAACAGTGATCATCTACCGATTAGTTTCAAGTTTGCGTGTAAATTAACTCTTCCTGAGCGACATCAGCGCACGTTAATAAATTACAATTGCTTTAAAGACACGCTAAAATCAGCCCTCCAAATCACTTCAGACACTCGCGCTCAGAGAAGTGCCGAAAGCGAGGCTGCACATCTATGCTCAGTACTGGACCATGCAAGGCAAAAGTCTGAATTTTTGCTTAAGAGAACAAAGGGTGCAATCGCGAACAATTGGTGGAATGCTGAGTGCACGCGTGCGTATAGACGAGGGAAAGCAGCTTGGAAGAAACTTCTCATCAATCAATGCCCAAAAAATTGGCTGGATTATAAGTATGTTGCAGCAGCATTTAAGCGCACTGTCGCCTGTGCAAAGGAGGAGTATAATACAAATCATTATGATTTCCTTTCCCAATCAGGAAATAAACGAGCTTTGTTTAATTTCATGAGGCGCAACAAGGTGATTCCTCCGGCTGCCAACATTGAATCCCTTATTCAGTCCCCTGCTGACATCGCAAAGGCCTTAGAGGATATTGCGTGTGGCCTAGAGCTTCGCTTTACATCTGCTTTACCTTCTCCTACTATATTCACATGCACCTCAAGTGATTTCACTGAGGTCTCTATGCCTGAGCTGTCGCAAATTGTTCTGCGCTTATCCCCAGCGGCTCCTGGCCCCGATAAGGTCACTTCATCTATGATCAAAATATTGTTCAATGAATCTCCTGCAGACCTGTTGGCTCTAATTAACCATTCTATTAAAGGTCCTTGGATACCGCATGAGTGGCGTCTTGCTGAAATAGTTCCATTGCTTAAAAAGCAAGGGGAGGGCTTAACTTTAGACAATATACGCCCTATTTCGTTAGCATCGAACCTTGTGAAATTGGTGGAAAGGGTCCTTCTCAGCCGTGTCATGTCATTCATTTCAGAAAATGCTGTATTGAATCCATGCCAAATTGGTTTCAGGCCGGGTTGTTCAATTTGGTGTGCTCATACTGACCTTGAGAGTCGTATTAAATTAGCTCGCAATAGAAAAAAGTTTGCTGCGCTTGTCACCTTGGATGTCAGTAAAGCATACGACAGCGTGGAGCACTCGACTCTATTACTAAGATTACAGGAACTCAACTTCCCAAGCTATTTTGTAGCCTGGATTTCTTTTTTTTTGGAAAATAGAGAATTTTACTGCTGCCGAAATGGTGTTTCCTCAAGGAGATTTCCACAGACAAGAGGTGTTCCGCAAGGATCAGTTCTCTCACCTGTTCTTTTTAACATTTTTCTAAGCTCAATTCCATGCATTCAAAATGTGAAAACTTATGTGTACGCCGACGATATTGCATTTTTTGCATCAGCAGGTGACATTCACACTCTTTATCAAACCCTGCAAAATTACCTCAATGTTCTTGACAACTGGCTAGGAAGAATTCATCTGTCCCTTAATGTGAAGAAATTCGCATTGTTATTATTTCCAGTTTCTGTTCCAGTAAATATCTGCCTGGTCTATAGAAATAACATAATACCTCAAGTTCAGACGGTGAAGTATCTCGGTGTAATATACGACTCTACTCTCTCCTGGCGGCCACACATTGAGCAAGTTTCTGCAAAAGGAGTTCGGGCCATTGGCATCCTGCGCAGGCTTTGTAGTGCTAGGTCAGGCATGAGAAGGCATACGCTTCTGATGATTTATAAAATGTACGTCCGCCCAATTTTGGAGTTCGGGTGTGTTTTATTCTCAGGAGCTCCTGCCTATAAACTTCGCCCTCTTGTGCTTTTGGAGCGTAAGGCGTTGCGCCTTTGTCTGGGGCTTCCAAAATATGTCGTCAATGCTGTTCTGCACCTTGAGACGCGAATGCCTTCGTTATCAGCTAGGTTTCGCCTTTTAACAGTTCAAACATTTTTAAAATTGTGCGACTCACCTCTTCACGCTTCCAGTATAATATTTCTTGGTCAACCTTCCGCCTTTTTTAGTGCTGCCTGGTCTCGATTTCATACCCCGCAGATATGTTACGTGCAGTCCCTCCTTGATCGCATAAATATTCATTTCACAAATGTCCGCCAAATATATAACAACTCCTCATCTGTCCAGATTGAATTCGATGACATTTTCCCATCGAATGCAAAGCTGCAGCCCTTCCCGCTTCTTCAGGGTCTATTGCAGGACCACCTAAGGTCCTTTCTCCCTCATGTTCTTATTGCTACCGATGCCTCGCAGGATCGCGAAAAGGCAGGTGTGGGAATTTTCTCGCCTTCACTGGATTGGTCTTTTTCTCTCCGTCTTCCTGACTTCACTCCAATTTTTCTGGCTGAATTACTAGCAGTAATCTTAGCCTTACGAAAATTAGAATCTACCGTTTCCCAGGTCGTGGTTATGACAGACTCTCTGTCCATTTGCTCTTCCTTATCCTCACCCACTGACTCTCGGCCATTACGCCTCTTTAAGTTCCTGATTCCGCTCCATCTAAATTCGGTAAGGTTGCTTTGGGTACCCGTTCACATGGGTTTTCACTTAAATGAGGTTGCAGATTCCTTAGCAAGACCCTCTCTCAGCGGCCCAATTGTTGCTGTCCTGCCATCGTGTGCATATACAGCTGCAGTGAGGTTTCGCAGCTACACAATATTTCAGGAATTTGCTGCCTCGGCTCTTACATCATCTCCCGAATATCAGCATCTTCTGCATCCTTGGAGTAGCAAAGACTGGCGCTCACGCAGACTAGAGGTCTCTTTCACGCGCTTGCGTTGCCGGGTTCCCCTTCTAAATTTCTACCCTCACAGATCTGGCCTGGCAGCTTCCCCACTCTGCCCTTTTTGTGCCGAACCTGAGACAATAGATCACTTCTTGCTGTTCTGCCGCCGCTTTTCTCATTTGAGGAAGCGTCTTTTGCAAATTCCATTTCATCAACTGGGCTTGCCTGTGTCTTCCGCGGTTGTTCTTTCCATTGGCGCTTCTTTGCTTGGACGAAGCGACAGGAGTGTGCGCTCTGCTGTGCAGAATTTTCTTCAAGAAACGCAGCGACTCCCATTCTAATTTCTTTTTCCCGCCCTCAGTCAGTACGACATTGCAACATTACAGGCATTGTGTACTATTATGCACATTAAGCAATTGTCCCATCTTTGATCTCCAAGTTAACTGGACCCCTTTCCTTCCCTCTTCCAATCTCTCAGACTACATACTATTACCACTCCTTTTCCCGTCAAAACTTTCCTGTATCCAGTAATTAACCGCCTGTGTCTTGGCCACTCCCCCACAGTGGGTATGTGCCAGCAACGTCTGAGGCCATCCTTCCTTCCTTCACACAATTCGTGCAGCAAAACGGAGGCGGTGTTCAAGCACACAAGGAAATCAGCCAACAGCTACACCTGATTGCGACAGTCCCGAGGAGCCGAACAATGCGGTTTTCGCCAAGAAAAATGCATATGTACCATATGCAAGCCTAAAAACACCTGATATGTGGTCAGAAATCACCTTGCCATGCTGCGAAAAATGTATTCACTACGCTGAGTGTGAATTGGATGCTGCCGGAGACACAAACAAATTGGTTTTGCAAAAGCTTGTAAAAATTTACTTGTCGGCTACACAGCTGGTCAGGGAGTCTCTTGCTGTGGCTAAAGCTTATATATGGGGAAAGAAGTAGCTTCAGTGAGATATTTTAAAGCCAGCAGATGCGGAGGTGCTAATCGGGCACGTTAATAAGCTGAATCGTGCTCTGGTGCAGGTGTACAACCAGTTACTGGTAAGTGCCCATAATTCGACGGAAATTTCTTTTTCAAGAGGTGCACGCTCGTGGTCAAGGACGGTACAGCCATTGCATGCGTTCACTGCAAGTACCAGCGCAAATTAATACAGGACCAGCTGTCTCGAAGAAGGTGTCGAAAGGTGGTCGTCAGGAGCAAAACTGCTAACATGCGCCGGGCACTGCGACGAATGAAGGTGAAGCTGCACAGAGCATACGTGGATCTTGAAGGAAGGCTGGATGAGGCAGAAACTGCTTTGAATTCTCTTCCTCCTGGAGACCATTTGGACTACATTGCTGAAAATAGTTCCAGCCGCCTTGTTCACTACGTTGCTAGGTATGTGGCCCGTAAGGCGCTACAGAGCACAGTATACAGCCTTTATGCTTAAATGCTTGACAATTGCCAAGGTCGCTGCAAACCAGATCTCGTGCAAAATGAGTTCATCCGGCAATTTGATTGTGGTGGCCTATTGTATCCATCTGGTCAACTTGCAAAGTTAATTGCCACACTGGAAGATTCTTTCACCATTCTTTTTAGCACCAGAAAGATTAGTGCAGCAGGTATGTATGTACGTCAGATTTTGCTTTCTTTCTACATGGTATTCCCCTTCAACGGTTGGCTGTCCTGCCCGTGATACTGATGTCTCCCTTCGAATTAAGTTTTACGTGCTCCTCAGGTTCCGATTCTACACGAAATCTTTAAATAATGACAGGAGCTCCCAGCGAGAACGACTGATCGAAACACCTTAAGCTGAGGATGTGCAAATGAGTGTGGTATGTAGCCTACAAAGGCTCTGCTTTGCATGGTGTGTCATGTTTGGAATTTGAATAAATAAATGTCGACACCACGACCCGTTTTCGCTTAATGCGCGAACTTTCTAAAACAATGAAAATGACCTGGACGTGAGTTTCAACACACCGCAGGCTTCTAACTGGCTCCATGCAACGAGTTTACCAGCTTGTGTGGATAGGATCGGAAAAACGAGATCCAGCTAGCACACGCTGAATGCGTCCAGTACTTTGTTTAGCTCATGGCTAATGGCCGGTAAAGCCCGCACCAAGAAATATTTTCATCGTTGGTATTATCGGTTTCCTAGTGCTGCGCGCTGCACGAAACAGCGCATTATTCACGGAGTTTAACGTACTCCCAAAGCGACTCGGGCTATGAGAGACGCCGTATTGAAGGGCTCCGGAAATTTCGACCGCCCGGGGTTATTTAACGTGCACTGACATCGCACAGTACACAGGGCCTCTAGAATTTCGCCTCCTCCCAAATGCGACCGCCGGGGCCGGGATTGTTTGTTTTTTTTTGTTTTTTGGGGGGAAAGGAAATGGCGCAGTATCTGTCTCATATATCGTTGTACACCTGAACCCCGCCGTAAGGGAAGGGATAAAGGAGGGAGTGAAAGAAGAAAGGAAGAAGTGCCGTAGTGGAGGGCTCCGGAATAATTTCGACCAACTGGGGATCTTTAACGTGCACTGACATCGCACAGCACACGGGCGCCTCAGCGTTTTTCCTCCATAAAAACGCAGCCGCCGCGGTCGGGTTCGAACCCGGGAACTCCGGATCAGTAGTCGATATTCAGCCCGCGTCTTTTGGGCCAGCAGCCGAGCGCCATAACCACTCAGTCACCGCGGCGGCCGTACAACGCATTATTGTTGAAATGCTACCCCTGCTTATGGAAATGTGCCATTAGCAGCCAGAAAATATCTCGAGTAGTAGTAGTAGTAGTAAGTGGATGAAAGGGGAAGAGGAAAGGAAAGTGCACGGGCCTGTGACTGATGCTATCGCACCACCACCACTGCCGGCGTGCAGATAGAGAGGAGGATAGGTAGAGTTTCATAGAGAAGAGGAAAAGGGGAGTGGAAAGATGCGGGAGACGCAACATCTAAAGAATGCACCATGCAGTACTTATACAATGTACCGCCGTGCCGCGGCAACGCAGCAGACGGCTCGCGGAGCAGCCGACATTGGATGGATGGATGGATACGGCTGAACCCGTTACATCGGGCGGTGGCTCAAGCTGGATGGATGGATGGATGGATGGATACGGCTGAACCCTTTACATCGGGCGGTGGCTCAAGCCACCTAGCCATGTCTTGTGAAATTTTACTCCTGTCTTGCTTTTAGCCACCAATCAGATAACCTTCGCTTGGTTACTTCTAACCTTTTAAAATCCACTTTCCCCTCACTATCCCTAAACCCCAATGCCTTGGGTAAGTCAGCCCCGCTGCCTTCCACTGTAGGGTGAAGCCCTTTACAGAAAAGTATCAAGTGTTCAGCCGTTTCCTCCTCCTCTCCGCACGCAATGCACAAAGTGTCTATCTCCTGGTACCTGACTCTATACGTCTTAGTCCGCAAAACTCCAGTCCTGGCCTCAAACAGCAAAGAACTTCCCCTACAATTATCATAGATATTTTCCTTGACAATTTCCTGTTTAAAGGTCCGGTATGTTTCCAGTGCCGATTTCATCAGCATCCCTGTTTTCCACAACGCTCTCTCTGTTCCTTTAACCTTTTTCTTAACCGATAATTGCTGATTTGCCCCCTTACTGCTGTCCAGATATTTGCTTGTCAATTTTCTAGTTCGCTTTCTCCATTTCGTGTCAACATTCTTTATATACAGGTATCTGAAAACTTTCCTAGCCCACCGCTTTTCCTCCATCCTTCTCAATCGATCCTCAAATGCTATCTTACTGCTAGCCTCTCTGCTCTCGAAAGACGCCCATCCCATATCCCCCTGTACCCCCTGATTTGGTGTATTGCCATGTGCTCCCAAAGCTAACCTCCCTACTCCCCGTTGCCTAATTTCCAGCCTTGCTTGAACATCTGGCCTCATACACAGGACCGCATTCCCGAAGGTCAGGCTAGGGACCATCACCCCTTTCCAGATCCCTCTTACCACCTCATACCTATTGTAATTCCACAGTGCCCTATTTTTCATGACAGCTGCATTCCTACTAGCTTTATTCATTACATATTTTTCATGCTCTGTCAGATACTCAGCACTGTTATTTATCCACACCCCAAGATACTACCTAGCCACGAAGCGCCCCCTGGCCGGCAGCGGAGCAGTCATCGCAAAAGAGAGCCTTACTCCGGCGCCGCACGACACACTGCCCAAGGTTCTAAGTAACCAACGCCATCTTGCCTAACAGGTTAATTGTAGCGTCGAGACGCCCGTAGCTGCCGTTCCCTAGCGGCAAAAGGCATGAACTGGAACATGCGCGCTAGAGCAGTGCCAAGTGTGCACGCCGCTAGTTCAGTAGGTCTTGCTTTTACCGCCTTTTCCTTCGTTCGCATCAAGGAGGGTATATAAAACTTGAAAGTTTTATATATCCTCTTTGGTTCACATGGAGGAAAAAAAAACTTCCATGTTCGTTTGGCACGGGTCGCTTTGGCTTTGCCCCACAAGCTAATGCCCATCCATGCCCACAACACTTCACAAAAATAACAGAAACGTTAGTTTTGAAGGAAATTTGCTGCTACGAAATACTATATAAATGTAACTCAATTTTTTTGCAGTGGTTTGGAGCATGGCCACTTCGTGCAGCATAGGTCCATAGGTCACCTATAATAGGCTACCCAGCTTCAGGGGGAAGAAAGCTTTCGTTTCTCAATCTCCAGCTATTCATGAGGCCCTGCAACTTGCTGCGGCTTTTAGTTTTTCCTCCGTATTCGTTTCTTTTTTTAAAGGTATAGCTATTCTAGTTCACTAAGGCGTGCCTTTGGGCAGGCGGTTGGCCGCCTGGCTCTGGTTTGGTGCATGGTTTGGAGGGTAAGGTAGGGCTGCTTCCGCTTCCGAATTGTGACGCTGTCCGCAAGTCAATGTACGAGAAGCGGCCGTGATGTCAAATTATGGCCCTAATCAGGATTTTTACTATGACTGGAATAATCCACCGCCAGTCCAGCAAGGTTACATGTACGACACAGGCTCCCAGCATGACTTCGGGGCACAGCAGCAGTTTGCGAACTTCGACTACGGGGCACCCAGCGGGGGAGTGAGCGCGCCCGGGTACGGCAATCCGTCGAGCTACGTGGGAGCGGGATCGCCTTACACCGGTAGCATCTTGACGCCAGATTCCAGCTTGGGATCGTACGGATCGGACGACGACTTTGAGAACGAGCCGCCGCTGCTAGAAGAGTTGGGCATCAACTTCGACCACATATTGCAGAAGACGCTAGCAGTGTTGAACCCCATGAAGGACCCGGACGCGGCCATACTGCAGGAGACTGACCTGGCTGGACCCTTAGTCTTTTGCCTCGCGTTCGGAGGGTTCCTGCTGCTCACGGGCAAGGTGCACTTTGGCTACATCTACGGAATCGGTGTTCTTGGTTGCTTGGCCATGTATTCTCTGCTGAACCTGATGAGTGCGTCCGGTATCTCAGTAGGCTGCACGGTCAGCGTGCTGGGCTACTGCTTGCTCCCCATGGTCTTGCTCTCAGGCTTGTCCATCCTGTTCTCGCTGAAGGGCAGCCTGGGCACCGCCGTCGCACTGGCCGTCGTCGTTTGGTGCGCGCTGTCTGCGTCCAAGCTGTTTGTCACAGCGCTGAGCATGGTGCACCAGCAACCACTCGTCCTCTACCCCTGCGCCCTTGTGTACGGAGTATTTGCGCTCCTCACCATATTCTAGCACCCCCATTGCCGTCGCATGTGTCTGAGTGAATAAAACGCCTGCGCCTCCATGACGCGCTTCAAGTTTGGCTCTGCCCACCTGTCGGGCAAAGCTCTGCTGGCAAAGCATAGTTCGCGTTGTGCTACGTTGCGCTTATAACTGCCGCGCGGGGGTACTCTTGCAGTGCTAAGTGCGCCCGATGTCTACCAGCGTTGCTTGGAATTCTTCCAAGGAGCTCTGGCGACTGGTGCGTGCATATTTTTCTTCAGGCAATGTAGTAAAAGCAGGGCACATTTCTGCACCTAATGCTTCTCTTGAGCTTGTAAGTTTCATCCATATTGGCAGCTGCGCCCGCCGTTGATTTCCATTGTTTTTTTAATTCACATTTAAGTTGCTACCATATTAACGGCATACTTGTCTATGCAGAGTAGTAGATATTTGCAGCTAAAGATGCAACTTTTTACTCTTTCTTTCCGGGAAATAACTTGCTTGAATCTGGCAGCTTAGTCCCTCTTGCGGACAGCATCTGGCAGCGGTTTTTGCATTGTTTAAAAAAAATTTATAAGCTAAGGTACAGCAGTGTGCTTGTTACGGTAACTGTGCCCTTAACTGAAACTTTATTATTTGGATGGAGTTTTATTGCCCGACTTTGTTAACACATTTGACTAGAGCTCTCTCATGTTTTGTGTAAAAAAAAAAAATGCAACAGTGTGCACACGCATGTGTGGCGATACTGCAATGCTCATTTAAGACCCTTCAGGTGATTGAAATTAATCCGAAGACCTCCATATGGTGTGCCTCATCACTCGGAGCATTGCTCTGGCACATGAAAACTACATGTAATGTAATGTATCTTGGCAGCAAATGTGGATAGTAAGGCAAAGTACAGTAAATCTCTGCCATATTCTAGTAGCTACTTTGAGCTTTATTTGTGTCCCAACAGCAGTGTGTTTTTCAGACTCCATTACTTGAAGTGCAGTGGTGGCAGATTCTGCTTATTGCAAAGGGCAAGCCAGCAAAACCTGGTGCGGCTGCATATGGCTTCACAGGTTGCAACTATTGGCTTTACGTCTTTTCAAGCAGACTTCGCATACAGTGCTGCTAAGATCATGCTGGCACTCTACTCGTGCTCCTTCCGTCCATCTACACCATGGCAGTAACAAGCAATAAAGGAGGGGCACAGGAAACTATCGCAATTCAATTTCACGTGCCCAACATCTACCATATATATCTTAGCTGGCCTAAACCTTGATGAAAAAACCAGACAGATGTTAGGGAACACAGTGGAAATGGGAATTGAAGGCAAAGATATGGTGAGAGGCAGTTATGTGGAAACTGCCTGTGCGCATTGACGAAGTTAAATGTCTGCCTCGCTAGGTGTATCCTCCAGAGACCTGGAAATGGAAAATTTGTGTAAGAACTGCAGGTGCAGCAGCCATGAAAGGAGGTTTAATGCCATAAAAAGCTCGTTCTTAGCTACTTTTAGAACTTGTGCTGCTATCTACAGAGTGTGGTCAAAGTTTTATCATTCTCCTGTTCTTCAGGAGCTTCCAAAAAGCTGGAAGTCGGTACGAGTACATTTCATAGTAGCGGTAAAAAAAAAAAGTGGATTCATGGGAATTTCCAGCAGCGGTAAAGCGCTTTTCAGCATTTATTACCACTCGTAACAGTGCAGCCAATATGCATAAGCACACATGTGAGCGACGAAAGCCCCAGTCTTCCTCCATGCTTTGGAAGTCTCAAAGTTTTCTCCATACTGGACATTGTCCAGCACACAGCCAGTTTTAAACGCAGCAAAGAAATATTTAAGCCATTTTATAGGACCCAGATTGCCATAAACTATATTTTAGAAGAAAATCGGCGACTGGCGCCAAAATGTTTCGGAACAGTATTCCTTTATGAGCTTATATGTGCTGTCTGGCTGCAGTAACAAGCATCCATTACCCAAATATTTGTTGCAAGTACTTGGATTGCATTTCCTGCTTCATATAGCTCCTTTTAGCGTCCACTTTCCTCAAAATGCAGCTTACAGGGGAAGCTTTTTGCCAGCCGAACAATTTTGCTGCAGCGAGGACTTATTGTAAATCATTAACCATTACCTTTGTGCAGACTGCTATGTAGTAGACAAATATGCTGTTGCCTGATGATTTTTCAGTGCCACTTGACATTTGCTATCTGATCAAACTTTCATAAATGGCAAGTCCCTGACCAATGTTTTTAAGGTTTTCTCTATCCTCTCGGCACCACATTACCAAGCATACAAGGGAATGCTCAAAGCAGTTCCCTCAATGCCACCCGTGTAGCATGTGCAGTGTGCCCTTCGGTGCTGTGTCCATCACATGATGCAATTTAGTTTTTGATTAGAACACGTTTGTAACGTGGTTATAAATGCCACCTCCTTTTCATGCAAGGATGCTGGCGACATGCCTTTCACTTGGGCATGTAACATTTCTGGCCAGTGTGCAAATGGCATGAAAAAGACTCGAGCATCAAACATATGAAGATCTTGCAGAAGTGGTGCAGGGGACCTTTACGAAGAGTTCCGACGCAGAATCGCAAAGTTGAGGTATTTGTGTGGTTAATACTGTCCACTAACTAAGTATCAATATCGAATCCCTTAAGTTGAATTTTATTTCCAAAGACTGCGAGTGACAAGTGTAGTGCCTTGCATTATGGACAGAAGCAGGATAAATTGGTATTACTTGGTAATGAATTTTATTTCTGAAAACTGAATGACAAGTGTTGCTCGGTAGATAGTGCGACATCTCTCAGCTTCTGAAACATTTAGCAAGGAGCGCCGAGGCCTGCAATCCCAGCTCCTGGTAATTTGTTTGAGGGGCATGGACACACATGACCAACAGCTAAGCCTTGGGTATACTTGCACCACATACTTGATGCTCACTAGAACAAGGACTAAAAATATTCGTCAATACTTCAAAGATGCAACATATATTGGAGACTAAGGGAAAAAGGAATGCGGTCACTGACGAAGTTGAGACGTTTCGGAACCTCATACGGGTTCTGTGACTGCATTCCTAATCCAATGCCTGACCAGACTTCAGCCCTATCTACTCTGAATTAATTTGTGCTGCCCGAGCTGTGATGGCATCAAAGTCACCTGTTGGAAGCTAACATGATGGGCAATGCCTTCTGGATACACTTCAGCTCAGCCTGTTCATTTGCTGCAAAAGAGAAATGCCTGTCGAGGGTATTGCATTAATGAAAAGCACGGCTTGCAACTATGATAGCTGCAGATTAAATGAAGTTCAGTGCAAGGATGACTCAATGCTATGGAGGTTGTATTCATTCTGCAATGCCTTCTTTGAATATTTGGTAGTTACAAGTCTCTCCCGTAAACTAAATGTTGCTGTCTGAAGCAGCTGCATTTGTTCCTGTGTGTACCTGCCACACAAAAGCTGCCTATCAAAGAGCAGAAATCTGGAGCATGTGCTAAAAACCAGTGCAGAGTGAACTTAAGACCTTCAACTTTATGCAATGCACCCGAGTCTTCTTCAACCACTGGCCAATGCACGTTATCATTTGATAATGTGCTGTGTGCAAAAACTGCCAGACTTGGAGCAGCAAGTTGTGCCTGTACATCACAAAATCTTAGACATGTTCTGACAGCTCGTGGAACAAACTGCAACTAGGCAAATTAGCTATGACCCCTAACCAACAAAATCGATTTTGCACAGGAAAACGTCCATCAAGCTTCCATCTGCATGAAAGCCCACTGTGTAATCTAAATGTCAGACTGCCAATTTGCAATGGTGCAGATTACCAATACTACTGATTATCTGCAACAAGATTCTTGTTTGCCATTTTATTATAGCATGGCAATGTATTGTACACTGCATATTTCTGCTCATCTATCAAATTTTTCTTGCATGTTTCCTCTACCCCCTTCTGTGCTGGGAGACACTGGTCTTCTCACTTCTACTGCACTCACCAGGCATGCACTAGTGCTCAGTGCAATAAAGTTTGCCTTGAAAGACACCTATGGGCCTAGTAATGATGAAAATGAGCTGAAAACACCACTGAACAGCATAAATAATTAAATACAAATTGGCAATTTCAGCCTCTGTCAGTGCCAGCTTTGGAGCACATTTCATCAAGTCACGGCCAAAAAGGATTACGACATTCCTGATGGCGTTGGAGTCACCGGCAAGCACTTGTTCCTGTAAAACACTGGGTTCAGTGATGCCACAATGATTGGGGCAAGTGTACCTTGGCGCAAGCAGCTACTCGGACAACATTCAAAGTCAAATTACGTTTCACTCAACACATGGGACTGAAACTTGCTAGAAGGAATCTTCTTACGTTGAAAAAAATCGTATTGTTGGCTTGCATTTATAATTTTGTTTTTGTACCCTTCAATATACGAAGCAGATAGAATGTCATCTCTGTGCAATATTTGATGATGAACAAACCAGAGATCTTAGAAGAGCAATCACCTATAAATGAGAAACATGCACCTTGTGGCATTCGTACAAAGGTGCACAATGCAGATAGAGTGCATTCAGGAAATTGCACTTTATATATACTATTTACAAGAAAGACACGATGCATCCATGTGTGAACAAATTTTTATTTGTTCTTCCATAAAAATTTTTAAGAGGTAGACAACAATAGCTAAGCTAGCTAAGCTTAAGCCTTATAAAATATTTGTTTTGTACACTATGCATAAAACCAGTATTTATTTTGTACACTATGCATAAAACCAGCTAAAACTCTCAGCTGATTAGCACAATTTGCCATGGAAACTGATCAGTCATCTGGAATAAGGCACGTGTCTAAATGTGAATTTATAAACTTCTCTAGCAAGAAGTGCCCACAGACAGGACACTCAATCAGAGCTACAACACTTCTGGTGCTCACATTTGCTGTGGCACCCACGTCTGTACTAGTGAGCGAAGATGATGATGACGCGCTTGCTTCATCCAGCTTTCCAGTGCACTTTCCTTGCTCTTTCACTGTCATATCAGCTTCTGTTATAACACAGTCATCATCAGACTCGGTGTCCGAGCCGAAATTGTCAGAGCCGAAAATGTCAGAGCCGAAAAGGTCCCTTAACTTCATTTTGGCAGTACTGCTTTTGGTGCTGGTTTGCTCTGCAGGCTGTGTTTTCTGGTCCAGAAAATCTTTCAGTGTTGGCCAAGTTGAATCTGATGGCTTCTGTGGTGCGGGTTTCACTTGTGTCTCAGTTACACACTTGCTCAGTGACTGGCCAGATCCTGACACCGCAGAACTCCAGGATGTTGCTTCATTCGCATCAATGTGCAGCATCTGGCTGGAGACACCTCCCAAAACACAGTTGGATTCTCCTAGAAGCCGAGATTTGGAGGAACAACCACCAAGCCTGTGGCCTTCGCCAGTGAAGGGAACCACTTGGGGCCACTGCAGATCAGTGGCATGCTGTGGCAGGGTATGTACATTACTGGGCAGCTTCGTCATGGTGTTAGGAAAACTTGAGACATGTTTTGGACGGGTGCCTTGGTGACTTTGACTATCAGGTACAGAAACTGTTGACTTGACACTGTGTGGGGGTACGAGCGGGGCCCTGATGTCTGCTCCATCCATCAATTTTGGTTGCTTTGCATCTTTACAAGAAGAAAAAAAAAGATACATTTATAAAGCATTTCACTACAAAATAATGTCCGGTATCTACACTACGAAAGTTGGTAAGGAAGATAGTTGTTGATGACCAAGCAAGAGAGCCAGGCATGCAGAAACAGTTTGCAGGGAAATTCAAAAGCTCCCATTCCACAGTAAGCAAACGAAACAAAATGCGAGGGCTGCTCACCATTTTTAACCGGCAAAGTACCATCCTTTCGCTTGCCCTTACTACCTTTGGGGTCTGGCTCACGTATTTTGGTGAACGTGCCACCACAGATGCGCTGGTGGTCAGCCCACCAGGGATCATAATCAGATGGTGGCCGGTTCATGGCTCGCCTGACAATGCCAAAGAATGGAAATCGATGCTGGCAGCGGCCGTTACAGCGCCACCAGTGGGTACGGTAGTTATTCAGCTCCTCATGAAAGTTGTGGAACACCTGGCCAGGTTAAAAAAACATGAAATAATGTGTTTATATTTTCACTGTCTTTAGAACAACACAAGCACCAGAAGTCAGAACGTGGTGCAACCTTTTGTGTAGTCTTCATAATGCCTCCATTGTTTAACAGTGCATTAATGAACCTGCAGAAGCTACAGTAAAATAATGCAATGTTACCTGAAACTCAGCAACACTACACAGCACTTAACAAGGCTGGGCCACTTTCACATTTGACTGAACAACAACATTAGATAATGCATTCAAGTTGCTACAAAGGCAAATGCTACAACCAAGGCAGAAGGAGTAGATAAGTAATGCTTATTATAGTGCACAAGTAATTATTTCTCCAACAACATTTCTGTATCCATGAAACTAAATAGGCGGCCAACTCACAGTGATGTTTGCTCCACTGGCTTTGTTAACACGATCCATGTGCTTATGGAACTCTGGTCCATGAGCATCGTGATCCTGTGTACACACACACAAAAAAGAACAGCAATAAATATATTTATGCAGTGCCCCTGAAAGAGCTGCTACAACTGCCAGGATGCAGGAGCACTGAAACCATTTAATAAGTACATTATAAAAGGCGACGGTCAATTACAGATAAATCTGTGGTGCCGATGTATGCATGTGCACACACAAATTACTCCCAACCTACTGCCCACATTTCTAGTCATGCAAGTTTTAACAGTCAAATGCAATGCAACCAAACAAAGACATCAATGACAATGCTAAACTCTGGTAATACAGAAGCATGTCGTCATTTATGTTGCAAAGTCGGTAAACTATAGAACAGCGACATTTACGTGAAAAACCAATACTTCCCCCAGTAACAACTTTGTTGTGATGAAAAAGCAATCACAGAGATAAAGAGAGGACACAGAGCCACATTTGCTGCTGTCAGAGGCTGGGTGACAGCTTGCAGAGCACACAAGCGGTTACCACAGCTCAGAGTACCAAAGCCCACTGGACAGAGAAAGATAAGTCTCCCCGTAAACTCAGGAGAATTGCTTGATCACACTACTGGCAAGCTAGACTGATATAGCCATATAAAGTATACTATTTGTAGCAATACCAAAGCATTAGCTACATGCACATTATGCTTGAGAAGGCCTTCATTCTTCACCTTGTAAATTGTACTGCAAATGTTTTTTCAAGCACTTTGCCATAAAATTCCTCTGCAGAAGGGCCACCCAACAAAATTAAGCATTTAACTGAATTTATGAGGTTATTTTAGCACTTGATACTCTCTTTATGAGCTAATAATGCAAAGAAAGAGAAAATTTCTGAAGATGCCAACAACAACAAAAAAATTTTATCTTGAGGAATTCTCGTCCTTCTCGCAAAAGAATGTACTGGCAACAGATGGGCTAACACGTTCCGACACGAAACGAAAAGGGTTCAGCTTAAGTTAAGCACAACGCAGTGAGCCATGGAAAGAAAAATGATAGGTGTAACATTAAGAGACTGCAAGCGGGCAGAGTGGGTAAGGGAACAAACGCGGGTTAATGACATCCTAGTCGAAATAAAGAGGAAGAAGTGGGCTTGGGCAGAGCATGTAATACGAAGGCAAGATAACCGCTTGTCCTTAAGGGTAACAAAGTGGATTCCAAGAGAAAGTAAGCGTAGCAGGGGGCGGCAGAAGGTTAGGTGGGCGGGTGAGATTAAGAAGTTTGCAGGCAAAGGGTGGATGCAGCTGGCAAAGGACAGGGTTAATTGGGGAAACATGGAAGAGGCCTTTGCCCTGCAGTGGGTGTAGTCAGGCTGATGATGATGTTCTGACAGTGTTTTTCAAGGAGTACTATTGTTTATGTGTCATATATTACTCGATGAAAACACAGTCTACACTGCTGGATGAGACTACTGCAGGAATGCGTGTCTATTCTATCCTCACAATCTCCTCCTCTTCAAAACTCTAAGCATGACAGAGCGAGGCCAGGCAGACAACTTTGCACATGGCAGCTGTCAAGTGTTTTCACCTTAAACCTTCCTCCTCCTCTTCATTGAAGCCCATAAGAACTATCAAGGCTATGGATGGTAATGTCACTGATGACTATGACGAGCAACATTTTTACTCAAGTCAAAATTCATATAACTAGCTTTCACCAGTGGGGGAAAAAGAAAGACAGGCAGACTCATAAGTATCACTGAAGAAAAAATATTAACCAAAAACTCGTTTCAAACGCTACTTCTAAAACCAAACTGGAAATAAATGACTCAATTAACTCATCAAGAGCCCCATCTAATCTTTCGCATGAAGAGTAAAGGGATGACACAGACCCTGCGACTAACCTGACTGCAGCGTAGACATGGGCCATCAGTGTTTACATGCACTGCCTGCATGTCTGCAAGCACTCTGTGAACACATGCGAACTCTTACACATTTCACTTTTTCACTTTTCACCTCCTTCACTCTTCTTCCACTCCGACCTTCCTTCCTACCCTTACGGCGCGGTTCGGGTCCACCGGGATCTGACACTTACTGCGCCATTTCCTTTAAAGCTCAAAAAACCAATTTTTCCGAAAAATCAAATTTCACCGAAAAAATCACTATAACATTTCCAACATGCCCGAGGAAGGGGTAGTGATGTGCACATTCTGAAGCTCCTCATGATTAAATCTCGGCGCGCCTCGAGTACACAGACGACGGCGGGCGCCCGCCTTCACGAGCTCTGCATACGATGGCCGTACTGCCTTCGGCATATCGCCGACAAATGCACGGGTTAGTACAAAGTCTGTACGCGAAAGCGAACCCGTCGCTGCAGGAACTGCGCTGTGCCCGCAGTACGAAGGACCCACAACGACGAGAAGACGAAAACGATAAGAACCAACAAACGACCGAAGCAAGCACTCCGTCGGCGTCGTTTTTCGTGGTTAGGCCTAACGACTACGTAGAGCAAAAATCGGCACCGTAACCGGCGATATGAACTCTGCGGCGGCTTGCGCATTATGAGATGTGCATTGCTTGTCAACAAAACTCCAGTTATTGACGGTCTTACGATAGAAAAATCAGGGTTGCGCTGAGTTTCGCCGCGGGTACGCTTATCTCGCTTTGAAATGCACCATCATTTTCTTCCGCGTTCGCTGTCTCCATAACGCCGTACGTCATCCCCGCGCTTCGCTGCCACCTCTTTCCGCGTTCGGGACGAAAGGCTCGGCATAGATGACTTTCGCGAGCTGTAACTACTGTACCAAATTTGAAGCAGCGGAGGGTGTCCAAGAACGGTACGAACTCGAAACCATGCGGGCGCAATGTGCCAACTCGCGGAGCATACCAGCCCCGCCATTTAAGATTGAATTTCGTTTTGTTTGAACAAGTTTTCAATCTCCCGTGCAGTTTGATTTAACGAGGTTCCACTATATACATTATATGGCTTCTTGTGCATTGACCGCGAGTGCGAAAGAGGTTCGAGCAGTCAGTTGCGGTGCGTCCGAAATTTCAGGCGCCCTTATACATTGGCTCTATGTGCCATGTCGCGGTGCCGCAATAAAGTCCGAATAATCAAGAGTCCAAATTTTCGGTTGTTGACTGTAACTGCATATATGGCAGTGAGCAGTAAGAAGTGCAGATAGTAACGGAATACGAGTGACATGCATGCAGGCCGAACGGCAGGAACTGGAAGTGTGGGAGTAAGGACAGCCTTCAATTTGAAAGGAATGCTACAGAAAACAAAACACACATGGCAACAAAATGAGACAAGAATGAAAATTCTACATGCTTGAAAGGCTTCTTTTTCCTGTGAATCCAGTGTTCGTTTTGAGTAACGTTCCGCTAAGGCAAAGATGCAAAATGTGCTCATACCTTATCACAGAAGGTGAAAAAGTGCCCAAAAGTGAAATCAAATTGGCCCGCACTGACTTGTGGTGCCCTCTTTGCACAGCTGCGCGAGCTAGTACTTGCAATGCGAGTGCAGCATGAGAGGTTGGCAATTTAACACGTGGGGAGAGATGCTATGGCGACGGCCAAGTGATCTAAAACAGAAGCAAGTGAAGCTAATCTGTTTGCGCCACCATGGGTTTGAATCCCATTTGAAGTTATAGGTATAGTAAGCTTTTTCACTTTCTTGGAGGCTTCAGAGACCAACACTGACGGACAGAAATCGCTGCAGTGGGGGTTCTAATGCTAACGCATTTAAGGGGCTCTCAATAAAGTTGCGGTAAGCCTGAGGTGTTAAAGGATGCCGCTTCACAAGTATCCTCTAGCAAGAATTTTTTAAATGCATTTTACAGAACCTTAGTTATTTGTAGTCAAAATCTGAATTTGAATGGCTTTTGTGCCTTTTCCTTTCCTCTCATCACTTTTTGCATATTGAAAGGTCGCTGCTCCTCTCCACGCGTGGGAATTTCCCGGGAGGCAAGCTTCCTAATCCGCCACAGCGACGCAGCTGACTAGCCGCGGCCATAGTAGCTGCGCGACGTCTGAATGAATCTAATGCCCCTGTCACACGGCCAGTTTCAATCACCCTCGAGTCGAGGGTCTTCGAGATTCTCAATCGCCATCGAACTCGCCGCTGCTACACGGCAAATCTCAATGGCCATTGAAATGGTTCTCGTGTCTTACGCCACAGATGAGTGGCGCCACAATCGCTACTTTGGATTTTGCAAAAATAACAAAAATAGTTGATAAATGTATACTAAATGCTGAAATACAGGCATACGCGAAAAGTCGTTAAAAACCCTTTTAGTTGCACGTACGCGACGTACATATGCATACACTGCTGTAGCCACTTTAATACAAGACGAGCCAAAACCAAGCCAGTCCAACTGCGTCGGAGCGCTGCTTCGTCAGGCTTAAGACCGGGGAAATCGCCATGATATCTGAAAAACAAGAGCTATTTTTCTCTTGAAACTTTATGCGAGAGTAAGAATGGGGAAAACGAAGGCAAATACAACAGCTTAGAACACGATATTGCTTTGAGGGATTAGCGACGAAGCTGTTATCGCTGTGAAGCGGGCGGCCAGGGTGCCGCCATGTTGTCAACGTTAAGTACGCAAGCAACGCAAAGACTGCAACGCAAAATGAATGCGCTTAATGCGCTTAAAACCAGTCTAATATAATTTTAAAATAATTTTACAGGCTGCTTACATTAAATTTTATGCGAATAATGTTTGTTCATGTTTTTTCACCGTGAATGTGTCGTGTACGAAAGTGCGCTTGGCGCCGTTTGGAGCAACGCTAGCAACCTTGGGCAGCGCTCGAAGGCCCTCGAAATCTCGATGGAGTTCTGCGCTACTCCGTTGACTCGATAGGCTATTGACTCGATCGCCATTGAAACTGCCGTGTGGCAGCGCTCGATCGCCTTTGAGTCGATAGACTATCGGTTCGAGGGCCCTCGAAATGCCCGTGTGACAGGGGTATAACTAATAGCCATCTCTTCGCCGGCATACGCAGGAGCATGAAAAAGTCGCCAAAAAGGGCTCACCAACTTTCATGCAGGATTGTGGGTTTTCTGCTTTGCGTATAAGTGTATTATTATATAAGGCAAAGGTGTTCATGACAACAAAATGCAGTGGTTGAGTGAGTTTATGTACTCTCCTCAGAAAATGTTTCAAAGCACCTTTGAAAGAAAACCACACAAGACGGGAACTAAACTCACAACTGCGAGGTTTCAATCTTGATGCACTACTGTCGCAACAAACATCGGCAAAAGTGCACTTGTAAAAAGTATGTTGCTGCTTTTGGGCATGTCATTCTCCAGAAGCATGACCAAGTATGGCAGACGCATTGTCTGTTGTATGAAACTATGCCCGACAGCTCTATCAAGAATAACTGTGCGATTCGTGGCTACAGCAATGGAACAAATTGTGCTTAGTTGCACAGTGGCACCAGTACAATCAGTAGTGCTGGACTGCAGGGTGGTGGTTCTGCACATCTTTCTGCAGCTTCGCATGTAATGATGCATTCCAAACTGAACATGCAACACCTCACTTAACTATCCATTTTACTACACTACTCTTGTGGCAACCTTGTCCACTAACATTCATAAAAGAGCAAAGCATTCCTTCTTAAGTGCATCCACAAATTCAGCTCATGGAACATTTAGTTCATTAGATTCAATTTCCATGGAACTAGCAAATGAGTCACCAGCACGATGTCAAGACCAGAGATATACCCACACACAGCAAGGTGCAGTAAGGTTATATTATACATAAAAGTGATTTTTTTTTTGTAAGTTTTGCACCATGTATGGTGTGCAGAGGCTGGCAAGTAAAAAAACAAGACAGAAGTGAGAGGATGTGCACTATCCACTTTTTTTTGCAGCAATTTTTCCACAAAGAAAAAAAAAGCAAAAGAATGAAACAATAACGCACCATGTTGCCGTCGGTTACAAAGAGGTAGGCATGGATCATCTCGTGCTATAACAGAATAAAACCCGTAAATTAGTATATAAATGCAAAACAGTCAAGCCCACATGCAGTGGGCTCGACACAAACCTGACAGTCAATCAGATGGCGTTGGCTATAACCGAGTGGTGCGGCACATTCTTTAGTTGTTCATTCTATCAGATTCCTTTTCATTGCCCCAATACATATTTCTGACAGTAGCACCACCCTTGTTCGCAATAACCATGCATTCGTTATATCTGCGGCCGTTATAAGTGGGCTTGACTGTATTTAAAGAATTTGGGGATTACACCTGACAGCACAACATTTCACTGCTACTCGAGACTTTTCTGAATGTATATCTAGACAATAAGTCATGCACGCATATTGAAATCATGCACACCTTTTTAAAGTTACACTGAATGGAGAAAAAGTCAACACAAATTAACAGCTCGGTCACAAAAAAAAAATTCACAAGGAAGCAAGTGTGGTGCCTGAGCATGTGAGCTGCCATGCCCGAGCCATACTTACATCATCATTTGTATTACTTACAGCCATACTTAGCCATCATTTGTAAGCCTTTAGATGACAAAGTTAACACCCCCCCTGTAAATTATACGCATCAAAATATTACTAGGTACATGCTGCAGTGGCTTAGTGGCTATGGCACACTACCCCTGGCACAAAAAAAATCAAGGCTGAATCAATTCTTCAATAGAAGCAGAAAGTCATGACCCAACCCTTGCTGGTCTTTTCTGAACATATCAAACAGTGCATACTTGAACAGCATGCCACATTATCAAAGCAAGCTGGCTGCTAACAGTGTGTTGCTTAGTTGCTTCAAGTTTACAATCAAGCACGATGAAAAAACTGGGTGGCAGGGTCACTCATGTCTACATATCCTGATGGAGGCAAGTGCTCACCAGCAACGTTTCCACCAGATCCTTTCTTGTCCTAAACTTCAGTAGGGGCTTACTGAGTTTCACGGTGCACAGTCCATCCCCTTCATATTCGCACAACCCAGCACAGCTGAAATGCATACACGAGGTCACGTTTCACTTCACCCTCTACCCATCAAAGCAATGCAAAGGCTGAAATACTTAGGCTGAGAAAGTAGCTGCTGCTCTCAGTGACTTGCATAGCTGGCAATAACTCCTACATTGAATAGCTAATTAAACTTGACCTGCAAGCATCGTTTAGGCAGAAAATAACTAAATGTGCATTAGCAGTTGGAAAGTCATCCATAGACCTGTCTAGAGCGTCCAAACTCTATGCCATCTGCGCTGGATGGATGGATAAGGCTGAACCCTTTAAATTGGGCAGTGGTTCAAGCCACCTAGCCATGACTTGTGAAATTTTACTCGTCTTGATTTTAGCCACCAATCAGATAACCTTCGCTTGGTTACTTCTACCCCCTTAAAATCTACTTTTCCTTCACTGTCCTTCAGCCCCACTGCTTTGCACTGTAGGGTGAAGCCCTTTACAGAAAAGTATCAAGTGTTCAGCCATTTCCTCCTCCTCTCCGCACGCAACGCACAATGTGTCTATCTCGTGGTACCTGATTCTATATGTCTTAGTCCGCAAAACTCCCGTCCTAGCCGCAAACAACAAAGAGTTTCCCCACAATTATCACAGATATTTTCTTTGGCAACTTCCTGCTTACTTAAAGATCCTGTATGTTCCCAGTGCCAATTTCGTCAGCATCCCTGTTTTCTACAGAGCTCTCTGTTTCTTTAACCTTTTTCTTAACCGATAATTGCTGATTTGCCCCTTTACTGCTGTCCAGATATTTGCTTGTCAATTTTCTAGTTCGCTTTCTCCATTCTGTGTCAACATTCCTTATGTACAGGTATCTGAAAACTTTCCTAGCCCACTGCTTTTCCCTCATTTTTCAATCACTACTCAAATGCTACCTTACTGCTAGCTTTTCTGCTCTCAAACGACGCCCATCCCATATCACCCTGTACCCCCTGTTTTGGTGTATTGCCATGTGCTCCCAAAGCTAGCCTCCCTACGCAGCGTTATTTGATTTCTAACCTTGCTTGAACATCTGGTCTCATGCACATGACCGCATTGCCGAAAGTCAGACTAGGTACCATCAACCCTTTCCAGATCCCTCTTACCACTTCACAGCTATTGTAATTCCACATGGCCCTATTTTTCATGACAACTGCATTCCTGTTAGCTTTATTCATGACATATTTTTCATGCTCAATCAGCTACTCAGCACAGTTATTTATCCACACTCCAAGATACTTGTCCTCATCCACTACTTCTAGTGTGAACTCCTGTATTCTATGCTCGCCACCCTCATCATTAAATGTTATGACTGCAGATTTTTCCTTACTAAACTTGAGACCTAATCTACCTCCCTCTGTACCACATATGTTTATCAACTTGTGTAAACCTTCCTTGTTGTCAGCCATTAGCACTATATCATCGGCATATATTATTCCCGGTAATGACTGTTTAATCCATTCTCCTTGCTTGAAAAAAGAAAGGTTGAAGCCTAGTCCGCTCCTCTCCAGCTTGGTTTCTAACCCTTGCAGGTACAACATGAACAACACAGGAGACAGAGGACATCCTTGCCTGAGCCCCCACTGTATCTCTATAGGCTCTGATACAATTTTTTCCCATTTTATAAGCACTCTGTTACCTTTATATATATATCTTTTAAAATATTAATTACTCCATCTTCAACACCCAATGTGCCCAGTATGTCTCACAAATCCTTTTGAATAACGTTGTCGTAGGCTCCCCTAATATCCAGAAATGCTAGCTGCAGTACGCAGAGCGACGTCTAGCAGCAGCGCCTGATTCGATATAGCGCATGTCTGATGGTCAGACCATAATCAGATATGCAATATCTGGAACAAGGCATTGCCGCTAGACATCGCTCTGTGCGCTGTAGAGTGTAGACAGCACGGATTTCGAGCGCTCGACAGGTATGTTGATGACTGTACAATCTGTGCGAAGTGTAGAAGACAAATGTTATGGACCTTCAGATTTCAATAAGTACTGGTAATGGACAATGAATTAGTACATTATCAGTACTTCAGCTTGGGTGCAAAAGTGAAAGCTTGTTGAACAATGTCAACAAAAATTTATGGAAGTACTAGCTTCTAAAAAAATCTATAAATAATGCAAATTAGCCATATTAGAGCACAACACCCTCACAACAAAATTGCTGCTTTGGTATTTGTGTTTAGTCAAGTCAGACAACCGAGTGCTCACAGCATCCACTTGGCACATGCAAACCTAAATAATGCAGAAATTCATTAAAGCATAAAAAAAGTCATGCTCACAGGGTCATGTGCCAGTTCCAGGACACTGCAACCTGGTCCAGCTTGCCATAAAAGTAGGCCTCATTAAATTCAACAAAAAGTCTCTGCACATCTGGGTATGGGTCGCATTGCTGCCAAAATGGATCCACCACTGAGAGGTCTTTTCGCAATGAGTGGGTTGCCTGCAAACCAGCGCACAATTGAATAGAATAAATGAAAAAATTCCAATTTCATTATAACAGTGCTAAAAATGGCAAGCAAGCTGGTATGGTTACCGTTAACTGCGCGAAAGGACGAAACACAGCTAAGCGGCGAACTTCAAGTGAAGCTTGAAGCAACGCAACCGTTGTTGAAACAAAGAAGTGTGGTCAAACAGCGGGCAAAAAAAAAAAAAAAAGTGCAATATCATCGCATCTTTTTTTTTACTGTACAGCCATGCTACGTGACTAACAATATTGCTTGACTCGCAATTTTACTAGTAACGCTACAGCACAACGCTTTGTGGGAACAGGGCAGAGAAACAAGTGCACGACGCACCGCAGCGTCTCGTGCATGCGAGTTGTTTCCCTGCGTCCCTGTCCTGTTTTTACACAGCTAAATGTTTCTAACACGTCCTGCTCAGTTTAGGCCTGTTCCACTCTCAGTATAAGAAATGGTGACTAGAAACACTCTTCGCTTTGTGGGAACAGGGCAGGGAAACAATGTGCACAAGACGCGAAGCAGCGCTGCGTCTTGCGCATGTAAATTGCGTTTTCCTCTGTTCTTGTCCCGTTTTCCCACTGTTAAACGTTCCTAATACGTCTTGCTCAGTCAATGACTGTTCCACTCTCGGTCTCACAAAAGGTAAACGCCGATTTGCCTGCCATCCACAACACGTGTCCACCGCAGTAAAACACGCTGAAAGACTTCTTGTCAAACGCCTTCAGTGGTTTTGACATGTGGTGCGCTTCGGACATGATAGCATAAACAAAGCATCAAAATCTATGCATACATTAGACACACAGTACGGTTAACATTCTGCGATGCAAAGAAACGCGAACTACCGCGATGGAAAGAATCGGGAACTATAGCGATGGAAAGAAATGGCGAACGCGGCGCCTACGGGTTCCGAATCTCTTTTGATCGCGCTTTTAGCAGAAGGGCAAAAAAAAAAAAGACGTTAGAGTCGTCCTAGAATGCATCACAGACGACTCTAGTGTCTTTTCGCTACCACCGAAGTAAAAGCGTGATGAAAAGAAATACGAACAGCGGAGTGCCTAGTCTCCGCTTTGTTCCCGTTTCTTTCCATCGCCCCTGTACTTGGTTTCACGTGCAAAAGTACTTCCGACACTAGAACCTGCACGTACCACAGATGTCGCTGCCGGCTCCTCGATGCTTGGTTCATTCCATTCCAGCAAACTCACATGATACGCATGTTCTAAGGCCATTTCCAGCGCAAGCTCCTCTTCATCTTCACTAGCCATGCTCATTGTCGAAACGCTGGTCGGCTACACGCTTCACAGGCTACGGCTACAGAAACTCTACGCGCTTCAGAGAAGCCAACAATTGTTGTTAATATAATCGGTCGTGGATTGCGCAGACCGCACCACCGCGCGCTACAATAGAGCCAGATAGAGCCGAAAAACTACACGCTACAGCTTGTACGCCATTCGACTACTCTCTGCCCGAATGCGCGCGCCTTCTGTTCTGCGCCTTCCCAGCGTTCCTTGTGTCCCTATGCTTATTAATGCTTGCCCTAGAGGGATGCACGATGTACATGGATAGATAACTGGATGGATGTTAGAAGCGTTCGCCAGAGTAGTGACTAGTGCCATGCCTCCCATTGGCCACTCACTATAGAGTCACTGGTACTGGTGATTCTACCACTGACTGATCAGTTGTGCCACCACGCCCGGTATTCTTTTTTTAAAAAACCAAACTCTACTGACTTTCTTTTCCTTTTAAAGCCATAGAGTTTCTTAAATATTACCCAGAGAGAAATCTGGCGCCACGATCTCCAGCCACCGCGGAAATGCCGGGAAAACTAGATATCTTACTTGGTTTGGCTAGCGTTAGTCTTAAAACGTAACTACGACTGCCAAAATACGAATTTTTTCCTTTATTTCAACCTGGTCGAAATAACGCCGGCCCAGATCACAAGCAGTCAAGGACGGCTTCCAAAACGACTTAATTCCAATCTAGTCGGACTGGAACATGGATTGCCCAAATGGGAAGCCAAGTGGGCTAAAAAGTTGAATTCACGAGTCTAATTGGCTGTCCTCTCGAGCCTGTTAGTGTCTATTAGATTTCATTTCGATGCAATTGGAATGCCCAATTCGACCGAATGGTTTATTTTGTTTGAGACAGAGTGAACGCCGTGCACATAATAAATCGTTATTAATTATAACGCTGGCTCAGTTTGATGATGTTAGAGCTATACTAAATTTCCTGATTTCCACCGACTACGTTTGGGTGTTCTGCAGTGACTTGATGGATTAATTCCCATTTTGCCAAGTTTTCGTCGGTGACAGCCGATGCCAGTAATCTTTTCTGTACTTCAATTGCATCAAATGCCGAAGTCCAGGACGTAAATAAGATGCAGAATAGCATTATGAAAGAAAGGTGCTGCCCATTCCCACAAAGTAATAGCTTTTATTTGTGCAGTTAATGCCAGAATTATAATCACAGATGAGGCTGTGTGCTTATATCATTGCGAGCCATCCTTTTTTTTTTTTTTCCTGCAACTGCCTGGGCACCAGAGCAGCCCAGGCACCCTCTGTTAAAGCAGTCCAAGGAGGCATAATTTAAAACTTGTGCCATTCAAGGCGACGGGATGATGTAGTACGTACAGTCACAAGTAACATGGCTGGGTAGTTGCGCAGTTATGCAAAAGGTGCTAACGCCATTTTAAGGCGAAAGCCTTACTAGTCCCATTACAAGAAAAGCCAGCTGGTGGTGTGCGTGTGTGTGAGTAGTCACAGATGGTACAGAAAATCCCAGCGATGGCAAGGAAAATAGGGTGACGTCATTAAGCAGCCGTGGCTAGGATGCACATAGCAAGCCGAGCAGCACAATTTCAGACAATCGTGATACATTTGGTTCACATTATATATCCCCCACTGGCTGACCTCAACGTGGCGTCAGTATTCTCATCTGCATTTGTACCAAAATTTGTGAGCGACCGTTTGTATTGCAGCATTCCGAGTGGTGTCATACAATTTCTCTGCAAATAGCTTGCATGTTCTAGTCAAGTTGGAGGCTGGCTTGCGACAGGGATTTTAACTGACAACGTATGCACCTTCAACTGTATGCCTTCTTCCCAGACTTTACCTTTACCCTTAAGGTGCAGTTGAGGTGTCCACCAATTAGATTTGAGACAGTTACTATGCCATTTCCTTTCCTCAAAAACCAATATTCATATTAAAAATTACAGGATTGCATTTAAAGGCGCACTAAAGAATCTGAACTTGTCTTGTTACCGCGGGAACTTGATTTACAGGTACCGAGCATTCTTAGAAGCTTCAAATTATTGTCCTGTGCGGCTGATTTCCTTAACTTAAATCGGGTTAGACGTCCCGGCTCCAGCCTTTTTTTTGAACTCAACTAGGAGGAGTCAACTAACATGTGTAGTGCCTTTCAGCCAGTCCCGTGGCAGCTTGCCGCTCTGCCATCAACGGAGTGATACGTAAATCAAAGAGTCCGCGTGTATTTTTATTTCCGTGGGCCTAATTTGCGGCTATGTTGTCTGCTGTGACTGAAACTGTTTATTCACAGAAACCTAGAAAACAAAATAGAAGCGGAAGTGAAGCTGCCACGAGACTGCCTGAAAGGCACTCCACGCGTTGGTTGACTGCTTCTACCTTCTGCGTTGAGTTCAAAAAAAGGCGGGAGCAGGGACGTTTAATCTGATTTAAATTAGTGAAATCGGCTGCACGGGGCAATAATCTGAAGTTTCTAAGAATGCTCGGGACATAGAGATCGAGTTCCAGCGGTAAAAAGACGAGTTCAGGTTCCTCTTTAGTTCACCTTTAGGTCTGCTTAAGAGGGCAAATGTGAAAGCCTTTCCTGTCCTCATACTCCCTTCATTTTTGCCATTTCTGTGTTTATATATATATATATGTGTGTGTGTGTTTATTATTTTCATTTTTACCTTTTGTTTTTATTTTTAATTTCTGGTTTATTTCATTACAAATACGTTGCTTAAGAACTGTTGCTCAATCAACCTTTACATTTTTGTTTTATTTACCAACCAACTAATGATTCACAGTTCGTGCGGACAACTTCCGTCCATGCCACTCATGAGCGAAGAAAGGCTTTGGCCTTAAAATTGCAACACAACCATTCTTCATACTCCATTACGGGTGATGTGTGATTTCTCGTTCCATGTAGCATACATTTCTTAATCAGGTTGGAGGCTAGCTCGCGACAGGTATTCAAACTGAGTGCCCGAGTGTTTCACTCGGACCTTTTTGGAATCAGCGTTCGGAAGCACATTATCATTTCATTTCTCAGTGCGCAACCTGCATCAAGGTCGAACGCTCACGATGACACACTAATGCTTTCGCCTTCACAGCATGCAAGCAGCTTTAAGTGCCCTCTGAATTTTTTTAATCAGTGTAAACTGGAGTGCTGCTTCCCTTGATCACAATGTATATATACGGGATGTATTCTGAACACAAAAGAATACATGAGCCAAGTTTAGTTTGCGCACTGATTGATTAAAACCCCTTAATTTAAGCAGGATGTCTTACTAGGTAAGTTGGTTTGACATACCCAGGCATTCTCAAACACACATACAACTTTGTGTCTCGTCCTCTCTTCGTCCGTCGTCTGCAAGCGCAGCATATTTGAGTACTTTAAGTAGGGTGACTCACTGGCCTAGTTATTTGCAGAGGAAGTTGGGAGGGAGGTCACATTCGGCGGTTGACGCGGTAGCGCACACAAAGGCCCACAAGAATAAAAGTGTGTCTTTGGTGCCAGCAGAATTCTGGGGCATAATCTAATCCTGTAGGCAGCAGATATCTGAGCTAATGTGCTCGGCATGTGTTCGTTGTAGTCCGACACACTCCCATAAAAGGTGATCTATGGTCAGGCTTGCGCCTCTACGTGTCACATGTAGAACAGGTCACTTGTTGTAAATGCGACGCATCACGATGCACATCAGGCAGTTTGTGCATCATGATGGCACTCGTAGATGCAAGTAATAGATGTTCTCTACCCCTTTAAATAAAAATGTTATCACAACTGATGAAAGTAACATTCACACTTTTTCGTCTACACACTGCTGAACAAGATATATATGATCCCAACAGCAAGTCCACTAAAACAAAATGGTGCAAATGTATACATAAATTCTAATTCAGTGCAGTATGGTGGTCCAATATTCACTGAAATCCCATTTGTCCTTTGATAAAATGACGTATGTATGCATGGCATAAGGAAAAAAGTCCTAGATTTTTTGCGTTCATGCTGCACCCCCTCCACTCACTTCTTGCCCACCTAGGTCACATGATTGACCGCAGATAGCATATTCTAAAAAGCGCCCATGCAATCCCCAACCCACTTGTATAACATTTTCACAGCCAGGCAGGTGAACGTGGGTGTGCCATAAGTTATTACTAATTACCGCCTGCATTATGTGACATCTAGCAGGTATCAAGTCTGTTTTCAGCTGGAAGGTGCTAAATCTACCTGGCCAGACGAAATACAGCTTGAAATACAGCTGGAAATGACGATTTCCAGCCGGCAAACCACTTTCAATTTCATGTGAGAGGCCCCTATATTTTTCAGTGATTCTGTGAAAAAACGTAGATTTAAGCATTTTTCGCGGAATTATGTGTTAGCAGTCACATTCTCATTATTTTATGCCACTTCTATTTTGGACATCAGTAGGAACAGTAGTGCAATGTAAAGATGACTGCTTTGCTTTATTTATATGAATGCGAGATGAAAGTTTGAGAACTCAAAATAATTGTTAAATAAATATTATTACAGTTATCATGCAATCTCAAACTATTCACGCCAGGCATATAGGCTGGACGGTCCTCCAAAGAACTAGGTTGTTTACGAGTCAATGCTTCAGATACATGTGCCGCAATATAGCGAATCAAAGTCTCCAATACATTAATGCACATAGCCTTCCACGCAGCAGCAAACATCGCCACAGCCGTGCCACCACTACTAGATGTTTTGAGCTCCCCAGTCCTGCATCCATTTTCCCTTTATTGCTTTCAGACTCTTTCAGTGTCTTTTTCTTTCTCGACAACCCACACCGACTCCTTTATGCGTATCCACAACCACCTTCTCCTTCGCACAAACACGCTGCACGCTTTGCCCCAAGGTATTAAAAAAGCTGGCTTCCCCTGGTGGCTTTTAAAGCCCAGAGGTGAAGGCTGCTTTAGCTACCTTGAAAACCTCGGGGGAAAAAAAAAATGAATTGACACTACATTCTAATGTTATTGCTATGCAAGAGACTAAACATAAAGCAGGAGCAAGGGAGCAGGATGGCAACCCTAATCCATAGGGACCTCACAGCATTACAACACTCCATCGTCCCAGGCTTCTCGACTGGCATGGCCACGTGTTTGTCGAAACTATTTCCCCAAAATAGAAAGAGGAGACCTTTTTATACTCAATATCTAGTCATCCACAAGAGCATTAACACAGATTCGGCCTGCTTTTCCACACCACCAAGTGTTTAGACCAAAATCAGCCACTCATCATAGTCGGTGATTTTAACGCCACCCGTCCAGCATGTGGCTATCTCAAAGAAACACAGAATTAAAGGATGGCAGCTCTGCCTCATGGCTCAACAGGAAGGCCTCACGATCCTTGTGGACCAAGGTCTTTCTACATGCATAGACGATAGCGTAACACGAGCCCCGATCTGACCCTTAATTGTCAAAAATGCCACCAGCTGTGTCTGGGGTAACACACAAGAATGTCTGGGAAGCGACCACTATATCCTAGAAATACCAACTGGACTCCGCGTGCAGTGCCACAGCAACAAAATCCTCCATATCAGAGAATGGAACCACCTTCGGGAGATACAGCAGCAGAAGGCGCTGGAAACCATAGTCGACCTGGACTAC
Organism: Amblyomma americanum; assembly: GCF_052857255.1. Classification (NCBI taxonomy): domain Eukaryota; kingdom Metazoa; phylum Arthropoda; class Arachnida; order Ixodida; family Ixodidae; genus Amblyomma; species Amblyomma americanum. The sequence goes on from NC_135497.1 coordinate 241,363,733, forward strand.
AGAATTGCAGTTAGATGTACAGGTGTACACCAGTGAGATAAACCCTGAAGATTGGGACCCAATCACGGAATTGGATAGTTGGCAGCTGCACATGTGGCAAGCCTGGAAAAGCATGCTGAGATGGATGGCGCAAGGTAGACCCAATCAAAAACTCCAGCTGCGCATCGCGAAGATAGATCAAGAAATAGCCCAGCATGCAGCTAAGCTAACGACCCAGCAATGGCATTAAGCATGTGACTGTATGCACGGCAGTCTTGGCATGGCCAAGACCTGGGATCTGCTCGGGTACCCTCTGGACCCAGATGCAACCAAGGCCGAGCACCGTCGCCAAATGACCAGGCTCCTTTATCAAAAGAAAGACAACCCCGATAAACTTCTGAGCGAACTTCAAGATCGCTATATAGGCCCCTAAGTCCAAGACACGACACCAGTAGAATACCAAGTCATGCCCGATCCTAATTTGGACACCCCAATCCTGGAAGTTGAGGTATGGGTTGCCATTCTCAAACTCCGCACTGCCTCAGCCTCAGGAGCAGACAGCGTCCATAACAAGATCCTTCGCAACCTGGACGATCAATCAAACGAGGCTTTTACTAAATCTATGAAGGATTGCTGGGAAAGCGGCAAACTTTCGTAGCAATGAAAGAATGCCACAGTGGCCTTCATACCAAAGCCTGGAAAGCCTCTGAAGCTTTAAATCCTTCATCCCATATCCTTGACCTAATGTATAAGCAAACTTGTGGAGCACGTGGTGTTGGATTGTCTCAACATCTACATGGAGGATGGGAACACCATATTCGGTTTCCGCCCACATCTCTCCACACAAGATTCTTCTTCAGCTTAAACATCAAATCCTCTGCCCACCAATGTTGATTTTCCCCCAAGTATAGCAGCTAGCATACTAGGAATCCACCTCACGAAAGCATTTGCTAATGTCAGCCATGCTGCCATAATCAATAATCTTAACCACCTCAATGTGGAAGTGCAGACCTTCCATTACATTCAAGATTTTCTGATGGGGTAAACAGTGATCCTCCGAGTTGGGGAACATCAATCGTCACCCATCCTGCTGGGCAGGAGAGGAACCCCACAAGGAGCGGTGCTCTTCCCATTCCTATTCAACTTGGTATCATCTCGGTTCCCAGAGAAGCTTTACACTATCCCGGGGCTCTACCATAGTTTGCACGTGCATGACATCTCAATGTGGGCAGAGGCTAGAAGCACACCCCAGCTCAACAACATCCTGCAAGCGGTCATCGACATCATATATGCATACGTTACCATGAAGGGATTACCTTGCTCCTATGAGAAGTCCGAATACATCGTGATCAAGCCCCCCACAGCTGGCAAAGGGAAGCCCTGGAAAACTCAGAAGAGAACCACTCTCCCCACACCCTCAATCTACACATCGGTAATCAACCGATTCCCGAGGTGGACTATTAGGCCTCATCTTCTTTAACAATCATCATAATACAATCACTCTTTAGAAACTCTCAGCTACCACCCATCAAACTATCTGCCTTATAAAGAAGGTCTCAAATAAGCATAGTGGCATGAAAGAACACGATCTGTTGAGAATGCTCCAAGCTTTAGTCCTGAGCCTGCACGGTATACGTTGACACATCAAAATGTACGCAGTGAACAGGCTAAAAATTAACCGTCTGATCAGAGGAGCAGTCAAATGCACAGGCGGTGGCCATGTGGTTGAGCATCCGCCTCGCATGCGGGAGGTGCGGGGTTCAATCCCCAGTGCTGCCGGGTACCCAACGGTGATACAATGGGTACAAGCTTTCCCCTGGTCTGGTGCTTGGCTTATTCAGGGTGAAATGCTTAGGAAATGGGTCTTTGACCCCAGCTTGAGAATTTGCAAATACCCTGTGCCATGGCGCTCTTTGGCCATAGATGCCCTTGAGCCATAAAAATCTATAATCATAATCAGAACACCGAGCTCCAGGTTTTGAAGGAAATTTGCCAAGAGAGGAGCTCTTGCAGTGCCTCTGCAGCTAGGACCTGCTCAGGTGCACAATGTTCTGCCTAAATATGTTGTGGAAATTCATTATGAGAGTTTCTTTTTAGTCTCAGTTTATGATATCATCGAAGTTGAATGTGCCGGCTGCGCAAGAGCTCTTTATCACTTATAATAGCGAAGCTGGGACGGCTCGTAGGAAAGCGCCAATACGTTATTTTTTGTGGTGCTTTTTGCACCGGAAGCCAAATTCCGTCCAATCCCATCGATTTGAGAGGAGGAACCAGGTTCACTGAAACACTTGCAGGTCACTGTGGCATCTGTACAACAAACAATTAGAGCTGATGAGTGCAATGCTGAGGTTTTTATTTTTTTGCCTTCTCTGCTCTGTCTCCAAAGAGCACGTTTCAGTACATGCCTTCAGGAACCATTGCAGGCCGCACTGTGTGCCTTTGCCAGATGGTCCACGTTTTTGAGTTGAAAAAACATACTCGCTGGCTATATGCTAATAATTGCACGCGCTTGGTAGCGCAAGATAACGTGCGACGCGCACCCCGATGGACAGTGCCTGCCTGTACGGAACGCTACGCGCTGGGTACAGCGAGGCACCTGGCAAACGTGTTTTCCCGGTCTAGTTGCTTCGCATTTTTGAAATAAGAGCGCTCGCTCTTCGCAGGCAGCGAGACGGCGTAAACGACGAGAGATAAGTTGCTTCCGCTTTGAAATATGCCTGGCATAGGAACGGGAAAGTTTTTGTCCGCCAGAAAGATGGAACAACAGCCCATCACATGAGATCCAAGGAGGACCTAGCACAAATTGCATAGGCTCTTAATTTTTTTTTATGAGCCCGTAGTCAGCATCCTCACAGTGTCAAAAAATGATTACATTGCACCATCTGACTTTCGAGCAGTCTGTGGAGTCAAATATGCGAATTTTTTAAAACTGTTTCATCTCAATGCCCAGTCAGCACGAAAAAAAAAAACGCCCAATTTGAAATACTGTTCAGTAGGCTTGATTTTGCTTTTGATGTAGTTATGTTAACTGAAACCTGGTATAATGATGAAGCCAATGCTCTAAAATTACCTTCTTACAACTTATTTGTTAAACCGAACCACCTCTCTGGGAGGAGGAGTGTCCTTGATAGTGAAGAATTGCCTTGTTTGTGACCAAGTGCCAAATTTTACATGCATGCAAGAAGATTATGAAGTTCTTTGTTTGGTAGTTGAAAAATATTTAATAGGCGTAGTATATCGTCCGCCAACTGGGAATGTGCAAAACTTTGTGTTTCTGGAATCTTTGCTGATATTTTCAAGGGAAAATAAGCTGCATGTAATCATTGGCGGTGATTTCAACATTAATATGCTTGGGGATTTGCCTATAAAACGGGAACTTGAACAATTAATAAGCGTTTACGGATGTAAGAATGTTATTAAGGAACCAACAAGAGCGACTCTCACATCTTCCACTTGACATATTTATAACCAACTTGCATGAAACTAATATAATGGCCGGAACAATGTGCACACATATAAGTGATCATTTTGGCATATATATGTGTTCAAAGAAATGTACTATGCTCAGGAAAAAGCTTGCCCCACAATATTTTCAGGACTTTTCAGACACATCCACGGACATGTTTAAACAGCAAATTTCGTGTGTCGATTGGAGTGCTGTGCTTAACGAGATTGACGCTGAAAGTGCTTTTAATACATTTTTGCTGCAATTTTTAGAAATATACAATCAGTGTTTTCCCATTAAGATATTTTCGAAGTCAAAGAAGATACGTAAGCCGTGGGTGACGAGGGAACTTCTGCGAAAGATAGAAATTTCTAGCTACTTGTGATTCAGATGTATTGAAAACTTTTAAAAAATTTCGCAACAAAACTGACAAACGAGCTCAGATGTGCGAGAAATGATTACCTTTGCAATTTTTTTGAGACCTCAGCAGGCAACACAGATGAAATTTGGAAAAAACTAAACGTACTCCTATGTCGCCGCACGAATCTAACCATTTTTACGAAGACTGAGCGTGGCACGAAACAGATATCGGGGGCACGTTTGGCGGCGAGTTCAATAGATATTTTGTCAATCTTAATCCAGACAGTCCTACTGATGGCGCACTCAGTTACATCAAAGTAGTCCATCAGGAATCCCTTTTTTTGAGCCCTGTAATAGAGGCTGAAGTTGTCTCAGTATTTCGAAGACTAAACAATAGTAAAAGCAGCGATGCAGATGGCATAAAAATTCAACCTGTGAAACATGTAATCGATATTATCTCACCTTGTTTGGCCGACATATTTAACCTGTGCTTATTGCAGGGAGTGTTTCCGAAACGATTACAGCTTGCGAAAGTCAGTGTTGTATAAAAAAGGTGATAAGAACGACATTGGTAGTTATAGACCTGTGTCAATACTTCCAGTTTTCTCCAAGGGATTAGAAAAAATTATTCTCGACAAAATAAATAACTTTTTCGATAAACACAACGTACTAACCAGGTCACAGTTTGGCTTCCGTAAACACCGGTCAACAGAACAGGCTTTACTAGAACAAAAAGAAGTCATTTTAAATGCTTTTGAGCAAAAAGAATTGGCCTTGGGTGTGTTTGTAGACTTTACAAAAGCATTCGACTTTCTTAACCATTCTTTCTTACTTAGAAAATTAGAAGCATATGGAATACATGGGAATGTTCTAATGCTGTTAAAATCTTATTTAAATGATCATCAGCAGTATGTTTACCTCAATGGTTTCTCATCAGTTGTAAAACGAATAACATCAGGAGTACCACAGGGAAGTATACTTGGTCCCTTTTTATTTAATATCTATTTAAATGACATTGTCCATATCAACCCGAGCATTAAATATATAATTTATGCTGATGATATGACTATGCTTTTTTCTGCTGCGTATCCTAATGATTTGATCACTAAAGCAAACGACTCATTAGCACGGCTACATGATTGGGCAAAGGCTAACGCGTTAAAAATAAACACGTCTAAGACAAAGGCCATACTTTTTCGTCTCAGAAATAAGAATGTTTTTATTAATACAGATTTGTTGTTAGGTAACTCAAAAATAGAAATACTCCATGCTTTCAAGACTCTTGGTGTAGTTTTTAATGAAAATCTGTCTTGGGATGATCACGTCGAACATGTTGTTTGCAAGCTTTCAAGCATCGTAGGAGTTACATACATTAATAAGGAGTTGTTGCCATTAAATGTTAAGGTCATTCTTTACAATGCATTGACTCTCACATTAATTATGCTCACTTAGTTTCGGAGAGTACTACTGCTACAAATTTAAGAAAAGTCCTTACATTGCAGAAACGAATGTTGCGACACATTTTTAATGTTCCACTGGATCACCCAAGTTCGTGTTTATATGAACAATTAGGGATTATAAAAATTACTCAACTCTACCTTTACCGCCCGTGCTTAACTTACAAAAAAGATGTAAAACAAAACAAACTTTCTTTCTTCCTTAGCTTTCTTATCAAAGAGAACACCTTCGCGTGATATACGTTGTCCGGAAATTTGGAACATTTAGAGGTGCACAACAAACTACGGAAAGCAAATGATTAAATAAAAACTGCCAGAATTATTGAATATTTGTTATAGACACAACATACATCCCGAAAAAAAAATTAATGAAAGACCTAAAATGTTTTTTTCTGGATTAAATCTATTTTCTTTAAGATCATTAACTTTATCCTACTATACCTGAATTGATTTTTTTTGGATGCCTTTACAATGTTTCCCGTACTCTTCTTGTGTGTAATGGCTTGAAATATACCCCTTTCTACGTGTAAATATGCATTTGTAGTTTTTGTGTATGTCTAGAGCCATGTGAATGCGACATATCTTCAATAGCACTATAATTGTCTCAGTATGTACAAATAGGCCACACTACTGATAATACGTTGTTTCTTTTGTTTCATCATAACTTGTTTTATTACGTGTTATTTTCATTTCTCATGATCGTTAAAACTGCGCTTAGTTTTGAAATGTTGTGTTCTGCCGTCCGTTTAGCTCTGCCTTTGTGGAAGCAATTGTGTATTCTATATTGGGGGGGGGGGGACCAGTCAAGCTGTCCAGCTTTTTTCCCCCAACCTCCCCCATCATGTTGCTGGAAATAAAGGCTATTATTGTTATTATTATAAATGTACTCCTTTCTCATTCTGCGTCAGCTAAGCACTCACATATTTAAATGCTTAGATGTGTTTCTCAAAGCCACGCAACATTGTTCCCTATTCAATAACGGCACAGCTGTGGCCACAATTAGGGCACTCAGCCAGTGCCTTCTCTGCGCCGGCAGTACCCACTGGTTTCAGTTGGTGTTGGGAGGAACGGCGATGCATTTTGGCAGAAAGGACGTTGAATTGACAGAATGCAGTGGTTTTTCTTGCTCATCGGATTATTCTAAACCGCACCGCTATGCTTGTGTCATAAAGTAAATGTGTGCATTGGGAATGACCCTATGTAAACACACGCGTATCTCCTAAACATATTTTAATATGCTGCGCACAATTTTGCCTAAAAGAGTTAACTGAATGGTACAAGTGAAAGCACAGAAATATTTTTTTAGCAATGGGAAAATTTTTGTTTCAAATGGCCAATAAAAAGAAAATTATTGCAGTATTATCCACACACTCTTGTACAGATTATGATAATGGGTTTTCAGTGCCTGCAAAAGAAGTAAAGAATAATTCCTGATTTTCCGCCTGTGTCATTTGTTGTCTCACAGTACGTCTGTTTCAACTACGGCGCAGTGACCATATACCTGATACCTGCAATATTTGCCTTTTCGCTCGGACTCAACCCGTTTAAGACAACTACGTCATTGATAAGCATGGTAAGCATACGGTGGAACCCATGCATTTATCATCTTACGTATTGCTGCGCGGCAGTCTTCGTCAATTAAATTTTTGCAATATCAGCAGCCGCGCTTAACGAGGGTGAAACAAATCTCCATTTATAATATGATGCGCAATACTGAAAGGACTTACCGAGCTTGATGTGCCGCTGACTGAAGACAAGATACGAGTTTTATTTTGCGCTGAATATCTTCTACTCGAATGCACAAGTAACCGACGAAAGAGGGGCAGAATAAGCCATTTTAATTCACTGGCATCGCTTTTCGGGTATTTGTAATTTAAGTAAGAATTTATTCATTTATTCGTAGTCGGCTTGCCTCTTATGGTGTATATTCACGTAAAAACGGATTTCGAAAATAACTTCGTCAGCGGAATGTCTTCATTAGGCGAACACTTAATGCTGTAAAGCGAGATTAACACTATTCAACAAGAAACATCATGATACGTGAAATGGAGGGACACTTTTTTTTTTGCCAGGAAACCTCGGTTCTATGTGTACGCTGAGAAGTCAAAAATACCTTGTGCCATGGCACTCTTTGGCCATAGATGCCGTTGCGCCATAAAAATCCATAATCATCATCGAATGCGCACTCAGGCTGCCTCCGAGTACATCCACAACCCGGCTTTTGGCCTTGGGTGTCCACAACACCATTGATGAACTAGTGGAAGGCTACCTATCCTCGCAATCCCTCCAGCTCTCCTCTACAGAAGTAGGCAAGCTAGGTTCATCTCCAAATCCCAAACTTGCGGTTCCCAGGAAGATGCGGAACAAACAAGTCATCCCCCCTCCCTATACCCAAAAATATGCACCCAGAGTATCACCAGGAAACAAGGATGGCAAGATGTCAAAGTCTACATCAGCACCATCACTCAAATCCCCAGGTCATCTACACAGACGCTGCAGAACACGATCACAAGGCAGCCATGACAACAGTCGTCACAGACGAATAGAGGGAAGTTTAGAACAGCTGCTCCATAAAAAGCACTATCCCAGAAGAAGCAGAAGAGGCGGCTATTGTCCTAGCTATTGCTATGGCCAATATCTGCAGTTATCAGCGGTAGTAACAACTTTGCGTGCGGCCGTGTCTCCCCAAGCGCACATCGCATTCTTGAAGATGCCCTAGCACCACATTCAAAAATCACTTTAATCTGGACTCCAGCTCACTGTGGACTCCCAGGCAATCTAGCTGCCCACACCTCAGCCCGAGAATTGGCCTACCCGGTGAGGGAAATTACTTGGCAAGAGATGGCGTCTGGATCCAGGGATAGTCCCCAAACTTAACAAGAAATTACATCAGCATACTGACTGTCAAAGACACTCTATCCACCTGCACACAAGTCGCTGACCAAAACTCAAGTGAATGCGTGGCAACGGCTACAGACAAATACCTACCCGCACTCACTTCTGCTCTCCAGAATATATCCAGATAGATACACACTAACACGCAAATCCTGCTGACAACCAGGCACACTACCGCTATCCCTATGGCAATGCCAATACCTACCCTTCACACACCCAACAATTACAACCAAACAGTGGGAGGCACTGTCAAGCAACTCGGAAGCCGCCGCTAAAGAGAGGACGGTAACCAGGACAGCGGAGGTCGCGACAGAGCAAGGGCTTGCGGCCCTCTGATCTCCAGCCCCTCTCTAAAATTTCTCAAATTAAAGTTGTTTGCCTACCTACCTACCTCTAAAATCTCTCAAAATAAAGATGCCACCCACCCACCCACCAGTAAGCCTGACAGTAGCTGTGATCAGGCCAAGGGTCCAGTATGATGTCCTTTGTCAACTGCCTGCCATCAAAATGCACTAAGGAAGCAGCCAGCACCAGTCATTTGCATGCATACAGGATACAGGGGCAAACAGCAAACATGTGGTCCACTGTCTCAGGAACACAAAGGAAGCGTAGGCTGGAGAGTCCTCATGTCGAACTAAGAAATCAGCAGCATATGTTAATAAGCGTGGTGCCATTTGCAACAAGGTTCTAAAGGTGCACAAGAGCAGCACCACACCTCTCAAACTAGGCTAGTGCAATAGCAGGCTTCATAAATACAGTAGTAATGTAGATCCAGCAGTACAGCAGGCTTCAGAAGCAGCATTATAGCCCACTTCTGGAATGGGGCATAGATATTCAGCGCTGCATGTACAGGTGCATATACAAATCACAACCACTCTCCTTAATTAAACTAGGTGCATTTGTACATGCTAGCAAGCATGGTATATTTTTTGTCACCTGCCTAGTGCACTCCTATATGGTCCTCACATGTGGTCTTGGAATTTCCTGTATGTTATTTAATCTCATCTGTAAATTACTTCTAAAAATCCTGTTTAAAATGCATATTATAGTTGGAAAAACTGACCATCGTGAATAGGTGGCATAAATACATATCGACTAGTTTTGCATAAGCTTCTCTCTCTCCAGCCACATACTGAGAAGAGGAATTGAAGAATACAAAAACATTGTCCCCAGGGTACTACTACTGTACTCCTGATCATTTGTTGAAGCTGGGAGTACGATAAACAAAATGACACAAGAAACCAAATTCATAGTTATATTTCTGCCATCCCTTGGGTATGTATAGACAAGAGAGGAATTAGTTACTGCACTAATTTCACATTTTTCTCTTCTCAACTGACAGCAAAAAAATTAAAACAAAAAAAGAACATTAAGAAAGTGGAACTGTGATGTGATATTGCAAAGAGCAATATGATCAAAGCTGAAAGGGAAGTGTCAATATGTGAGAGCTGCCCATAAACACAGTGCACAAGATGTAGCACCTTAATTTTGAAAAAATGGAACACGCACAAGACTAATTACGTTGAGCACAAAGTTAAAATAGCAACCAAATGTTTGAATATAGCTTAAATTTTTCTCAGAACTGTAAAGGAAATGTGGAAATTCACCTTCATGCAAGACTCTCAGATAATTATTTATGAGGCAGAAATTTAGCCATCAAAAACAAAATGTAGGTTAAAATACTTTCCCCAAGTCTATCTTCAGTATGTCACACAGAAATGAGCAAGAAATATGCATGACAAATGCTAAATTTTTAACAAGCTTCCTACTGAGTAAAGTGAAGAGTAGAAGATGGCAGCAGAGTGAAGTCAAATAATGTTAAGAAAATATTATTTATTTCATTCATGCTGTCAATTGCAAGCAACTGTACTGCAAAATCCAGGCATTCTTTATCACATGCTTTTATAGATACAGTGTTACTTGGGATCTTGAAGACTGTATGCTAATGCTTTATATTAGGAACAAAATGAACTTATCGCAACTTAAGTGAACATACAGGACCCAGAATTACATGGATGAAGATACTATTGAAATGCCAAGAAAGCTGTTCTGAATCCAAATTCATGATGTTAAGACCAAAAAAAACTATAATCACTGCTTGGAAGTGATTGACTCGCAGCCTAACCATCCGTGCGCAAAGCACTGTCTCGATGCACGACAGTATGCTTGTGAAAATGGCTGGTGGTAGCGAAACATGTATTTAATTTTTTCACCTTATCTAACCTACCAAAATTCCATCTTCAGTGAAAGCAGTATCATTGTCATTAGCATGCAGTAATCTAATGATACAGGCCAACCTTAATTTGTCCCCAGTGTCCTTTAAAGGAGTATAGACACCTAATTTTGGTGGCACGTTTTCTTCTCTACAATGATGTGGAAGACACTACTACGCATGAATCACCATGTGATATTCGCCTAAGACCGCTAAATAATTTATAATCGAATTTTTCCTGTCGTGCTTTTTCTGTTTCGGTTTGAACAGCCGAACGATGGCTGTGACGTCAAAGAGTGCTTTTGTGTCATGCGAGGCATGGAAAAACATCCATAAAATCGCTGCTTTATCGTTTTAATTTACTGCAGTGCTGAAGTCAGCTTTCCTCAAGAGCTGGAATGACAACGAATGTGGAAATAGTGATTATATGGACGTTTTTTCATGTCTCACGTGACTTGTAGATACACGTTGACGTCACAGTGCCCATTCGGCTGTTGAAACAGAAACCGAAACTGCACGAGAAAGAAATGCGATTATAAACTATTTAGCGGTCGTAAGAGAATACCAGGTGGTAATCCATGTATAATTCCTTACGCATCATTATAAACCAGAAAACACGCAACCAAAATTTAGGTGTCTATACTCCTTTAAGGATGCTTGTCTAAGCATAAAATGGCAGTTATAAAAAAAAATTACAGATACACACATGTGAAATGCTGGGTGCACAAGTGCTAAAGAATGCATTTCCACCAACAGCCCACAGGATGCTCCTGTATTCTATCAAGACTATCTTCTTAACCTTTCTACTCTTTCAGGCTCACCTATACACCGTGTATAACCTAGCTTCTTGCCCATGAGGCCACTCATGCAGTGTTAGCTGTCGCCAATCATGTATATTGCACCTGCTTTTAAAGACAAGGGTGGTCTTTATTGTTATCAAGGTGAACCTAAACCTCTATTTTTATCTAGGTGAGATTTGCAGTGCAGAGCCAACAGTGGGTGAAAATCTGGCATGCAATCCGTAGAATGTATTTTCATATTCAAAGCATGTATCCCTCCTTTATACACATGCTCACACTGCTCGAGTATTACAAAAATTCATAATTTACATGACATAATCAAGGACTGACAAAACATACATACATATACGTAAATAGTAGTAAGCCTAAGGGCTTTCAAGAATGTGATCAATCCAACTCAGCTTCATGATCATTGTGCATTGTTAAACAAAACTATTCAAAATAAAAATGAAACAAGCACATCTCAACAAACCGATTTATCAATTCTGGGCCCTGAAAGGCGAGAATTACTTCAGGGATTTGTAGAACAAGCATTTGTGAACTCTGACTGGTTTAATAAACACACCGCAGTCCACAAATGACTTTACTGGTCTTCCAGCATAGCAGATAGACATGTGGTAGCCATTAGATAGAAGAAGATTTTGCATAAAGTCTGTTGAACTAAGTTCGTGCTGAAAGCCTTACTTGTTATGCAGCTACAGTAGCAGAAGTGACCAACTTAGCAACACTGACATAATGTAGCTTTATGCAATGGAACCTCGATAATTCAAACTTGCTTAATTCAAACCTCTGGCTTACTCGAACCAACGCTTTGGTCCCATCAACACCAGGTGTATTAAACGGATCCTCTGAATTCAAGCCCTACATGATTAAAAAAAATTTTCAGTCCCCTTTCAATTACTGAGAGTCTACTGCAAAGCTGAAATGCATACATTCCAAGTACTATACTGATGGCTATAATTAGTGATTTGCTAAAAATTAAGGTAATACAAGTGCTGGGCTATGTGCATCAAGGAGGACTTGCAGGTTCCTTAGGAGTCATTAAAGGGGCACTGAAAACCTTCCCAGGAAAGCACATCAACTCACTCAGTCACTGCATCACTGCATTGTGTTGTCACAAACACCTGAGCCACCCTCCCCTACCAGTTGGGCTGGTGGAGAAGCGCTGAACTCTCAGCGTGCAAAAAGTGATGAGAGGAGAGGGAAAGGCACGAAGATGCTGAAATTCAAATTTTGACTACAGATAACTCAGCTTCTAAGAATCGCATTTAAAAATTTCTTGCTGGACGATATTTGTGAATCAGCATCCTTTAACACCCCAGGCATACTGCAACTTTATTAGGGCCCCTTTCAAAGCCCCTTCAAGGCACTGGAGTTGTCAAGAAATCATTAAGGTAAGCTGAATGCAAATCTGCATCAGCGCATGTCACATTCCGTGAACTGCAAATCCTTCTATGCATGAGTATAAAGGAGGCAGCAAACAAAAAGAATTGCGAATGGTGGAGTAGTAATCTCTTAGCCCCCTTAGACATCTGGTAGTCAGGCCTATAAGCTTTGCACACACAGCATCTCCAATCCTCACACTATACAGCCAACAATTATATGAGAATGCATAATCATCCCATAACAGCACCATGTCGCTACTGTTGAACATGTGCAATGGCTCTATTCAGCACTGCTGCAGTGAAGTCCACATCAGCCTCAGTGATGCACATTGGTGGCTTGATCCTCAGTACCTGCATAAAAACCAGACAGAAAGTTGCATTTGCATAAGTCATTGCTTTTCCTAGCAGGATATGGCACAATAATTCTCTCAGAGTACTGTCTTTCGTCTCCATACACTTTGCACATGCTCATTTCTGTTATAGCAAATCAAGGATGCAGATATTGCTGGCACCACTTGACAACAACCAAGGCAGGAATGTTAAATATCACTTAATGGAAGTCATACACACTGGAGATCTTGTAAAGGAAGCCATCAGTCACTGAAGCCAAGAAAAGCATAGGGGAATTGTTCCCTGTTTAATTTGTGATGTTGATACAAACAAAATTTTAAAAATACCCTTTTGCCTTTCTTGGTTTCAGCGACTGATGGCTTCTATATCATATGTATGTCATAACGAAACCCTCATTTCCATAACCTTGTTGGCACAATCAATTTCAAAAAGTTGTACTCATCGTTGGCCTAAACTTTCACCACTGAAAAGTTTATAAATTTGTTCATCAATGTGCAAAGTCAGTGCCTCCTGCAAATGACACAGCCCTCTCAATGCATTCCTTTCAGTTATAGGCTTATGACATGCACATGCTTGAAAATATGCTCTTAGTGCTGTTCAGCCAAGAGTGAATGACGAATCTGTCTTCCTTATCCTGTGGCCCCTGCAAAATCAATAGCCTCCAAATTTTAGTTTGTCCATAATTTGTGCAGCGGTATGCAATGCTTTTGTAAGAATATCACGTATACTCTCTATCCATCATTCTATTGAAAACATTGATTCTGAGTGCCTAAAAATCTAAATGGCACAACCAATCATATTGGTGTGCAAAACAGTCACTCGCCAAAAATAAGAATAAAAATAAACCAGATAGGAAGAGTAACGACTAAAGGAGATGGCATTACAAGTGTCTTCTGGTGCCGTCATGCCTTTTCCTAGCCAGACAAGCTTTTGTTGAACCCCGGAACAGCCAAGCATATTAGGCTCTAAAATACTGATCTGTAGCACGGTGCTAAAAGTACTTCTATCATCGTGATCTGCAGAACTTTACAGCCACAACACTGTCTAGAGGGCTATTTACCTGTGGCGATTGCTGTAGTCTTTCTTTTCCTTTTTTTTATTATGCTTTTTGCAACAGGCCCTTGTGTTTCTTTGTTATTCTTGTTCCTTACTTAGCATGTTCATTTTAATTTTCTTTCTCCTGCCTCTTTTTTTTGTGTATTCTCTGTGTCTTTTCTATCTGTCTCTTCTCTCCCCTCTTTCCCATCTCCTCTGTTCACAATAACAACCATAATCTTAATTAAGCTTAAAAAAAAACAAAGGCTATTACATGTCCACTTTTAACTTACTGAAGCAGTGAGAAATGAGGTCTTCTTTTTGTTCTTTGACAGGGTTGTCAGACTCATTTCAGGTAATGGGTTAACTGCACGTGGCATTGATTATTAAAGCACACACTATGACTACTGCCAAGCTTGCCGTGTCTAGTGGAAGACCATGTATGAAGCTGAGAATCAGCTGTCCAGATATAAACAAGCTATGAAGCAAAGTTACACAAAAGGATGACCTGGCCTGATGTGCCTGATAACTTCTAGCTGTATGTGGAACAATTAAGACACCATCAGAGAACATAGGCCACAGGGCAGGAACTTGTAGAATAGCACTATTGTCCTTCTAAAAGCACAAAATTTTTTACAGTAGCTGCCCGAAGGAATTCCAGCAAGCATGCAAAGTAATCAAAGGGAAGCTTAACAAATATAAAGGAAGCTTTGATGTTACTCCAGTGCTGTGAGAGCAAGGCTCCATAACCATTGACCAAATTCAATAGCTGTAAGCCACCTGCCAAGGGGTTTGGATGACAAACATTGGTATCATGGCTTGTCAGGCATGCGAAGTGCCTTGGGTGCAACAACCTATGGTGGGGTGTAGATCACTGACCAGCTCTGAATGTTGTATGGAGATTTTAAATTCATTTTCTGAATCTGAGGCATGGCTGCGATATTGAACTGATTACACTATGCAGGAGAAGAAAGGCAGGATGCCTTTGCATCACTTAGCAAAAGTGCTATCAGCCACCTCTGAAATGCCTCACTATTCCAGGCACAGTTCAGCCATAACCTCCTATGTTTTGTCTTCTAGTGTCACATCACAAACCTTATTTACCCTTCATAATCTGCTCAAGTAAACAAACACTAAACATGATGACAAAAGCAATATTAAACGTTACCCTTTAAGGACCTTTGTACAACAGCACAAGACACTAGCACAAAAGCGAACGCAAATAAATTTCAGAGCAGGGACACTCATGCGAGTGCCCCAATGCAATATGAAAAAGACAGGCACAGTGCTCTAATACAAAAAAAAAATGACTGGACAACTACTGCACATGGTAATTCAAATTTTCAGCACAGCTCTTGAGGTAATTTCATTTTGCAATATACTGAGGTACAGAATTTGAGAGAGACATGTATACATGTATAGTTACAGACCACTTTTTTTTTTACCACACATAAATCATTCTTCAGCTAGCACTCCTCTCCAATACACTACTTCAAATACGATGCCGCCACTGCTGAGCCTCTTCTTGAGGCGGCCGCCACAGATGGAGCATGCCACATTCATCTGCTCTCGCCATACCCCCCTCCTTGGTGGTGACCGTGGCAACCCCCTTCCTGCGCTTGCTCTGCTGGTTATGCTGAAGGCCTACCACCATAACACTGGTGCCCAATGCCACTAATAGGCGGTCAACAGCTGCGCTGTAAAACATTAAATTTTGCCAAGAACGTCTGGCCATGCTTTCATATGCGCACTTCACAATTTTTTAAATGTTGCGCTTTTAACTTGTAATAATCCTGCATTTATAAATAAAAATTGGTAAAAAGAAAGAAAAATTTAAAACTTCTAAACATGAGATATCTCAAGCTTCAAAACTTTAATCTTAGACTTTTTTTTTCACAGAACTATGGACTTCACATGAGTTTTATCTTTCCACCAACATTATGCTCCAGCTATGCATTAAATGCAAAGGAAACTGCCACAATGGTTTCAAGAAGAAAAACTCTAAAAAGTGGTAAGGAGCAAAAGTGGTAAGCTACCCTAAAAGCAGTGAAGAGGCAACTAGGCATAGGTAAAAAATCAGATGTATGCTTTAGGAGACAAAGACGGCAATGTCATTAGCAATATGGAAAAATGGTTAAAGTAGCTGAAGAGTTCTGCACAAATCTATGTAGAGAAAGCCTTAGGAGTAATGCAAAGGGGGAAAGCAGCTGGTGAGGATCAAGTAAAAACAGATCTGTTGAAGAACGGAGGGGACACTGTGCTAGAAAAACTAGCTCCCCTGTATATGCATTGCCTTATGACCCTGTGAGGTGCACACCAAATCATCGTGGATTTTCGAACACAGTGCGTCGGACAGCGGAGCGCTGCGCGTGCCAGCCCAGCGTTGTGCGTGCTAAGGGTGTGTGCGAGGCGATGGCGATAAAGAACGTGGTGAGCACCAGGAGCGGAGAGCTGACGTATCAGAAAACTGAGGTGTAATGGAAGACAGCGCAGCGGAGATCGGGTCATTCAAGCGTGGAGGTGTCAGCCGCCGGACATTGGGTCCGTGCTGCCGTGGACCTCCCTTGAATATCCGACGCAAGCCTCCTGCGTTCCTTGCTAGCGTGGAGGTGGCAGCCAATGGACTGAGGGTCCGTGCTGCCGAAAAGCACTCTTGGATAGCCTGTTTTAAGCTTCTGGTGATTCGGGACGTCGTCGACGGATCCTGGCTATGCTTATCCTGCTGCTGCCAAGTTCTTCGGGCTGTTGACTGGAGACCACCGACGTCTTCCTGCAGTTCTCTCCGCTCCTAATACCACCTGGCTCCTTTCTGTCGCTTCTTTCGACGCGGCGCCAGAGAGGTCGCACTACAACCACCCGTGTCCGCCCTGTCTGCAAGGCATCCCCACTTCACTTGGGACGCTCAGTACCTGGTGAACTCTTTTTTTTTTTATTCTGTAGTGTTGTACCTTTGTTAGGTGTGTGTTTTTCTTGTTTTCGTGTCCGTTTCTTATTGGCCCCCTTTCCTTTAAATCACAAATATGGTGTCGTTTTGTTTTATCTGATCTCTTTGTTCTCTTGTCCTCTTGTTCGAATCTACACGCAATAGCATTCCTTTTCGAAAAGTCGGGGACGCGTTACCAATTTGCGACAGACCCCAAGCGTACCAGAGGCTTGGAAGGATGCTAACATTATCTTAACTCACTAAGAAAGGAGACGTCAAGGACTTGAAAAATTACAGGCTGATCAGATTACTGTCTGTTGCCTACAAGGTATTAACTAAGGTAATCGCTAAAAGAATCCGGACAACCTTAGTCTTCAATCAAACAGACGATCAGGCAGGCTTTCACACCGGGTACTTGACAATAGACCCTATTAACGCTATCAATCAGGTGATAGAGAATATTGTCGTGTGTGTTATTATTATTATTCCCTCATTTTGCACTTAACGTCATCTTCAACCAGCGAGGTCCCGATCGACGGTGAAGAGGTCGAAGCTCGGTAGAACTCGCTCGTGAGCCCGGCCACGACCACTTGGCCTGTCTCTGGCGCCTGCTACTGTGGTCCTGGTCCCCCATCGTGCCTTCGACCCGCGTCGTCTGAACGACCCGTGACAATATAACCAGCCCCTATATATAGCTTTCATTGACTATGAGAAAGCATTTGACCCAGTGGAAACCTCAGCAGTGATGCAGGCATAGTGGAATCAGTGTGTAGAAGAGTAGTATGTGAAAATACTGGAAGATATCTATTGAAAGCACAGCTACCGTAGTCCTCCATAAAGTCAGCAATAAAATCCCAATAAGGAAGGGTATCAGGCAGGGAGACATGAATTCCCCAATGCTATTCTCCGCCTGTTTACAGGAGGTGTTTTGAGGCCTGGATTGGGAACAGTTGGGAATAAGAGTTAATACAGAATACATGTATAATCTGCGATTCACTGATGACATTGCCTTGCTAAGTCACTCAGGAGATCAACTACAAAGCATGATCAATGAATTAGACAGGCAGAGCAAAATGGGGGGTCTAAAAATTAACATGCAGAAAATCAAAGTAATGTTCAACAGTCTCGCAAGGGAATAGCAGTTCACAATTGGTAGCGAGGTACTGGAGGTGGTAAGGGAATGCTTCTACTTAGGGCAGGTAGTGACCGCTGAGCCGGATCATGGGAGGGAAATAACTAGAATAAGAATGGGGTGGAGCGCATATGGCAGGATCTCTCAGATAAAGAATAGCAGTTTACCAATATCTCTCAAGAGAAAAGTATACAACAGCTGTATCTTACCGGTACTCATTTATGGGGCAGAAACATGGAGGCTAACAAAAAGGATTCAGCTTAAGTTAAGGACAACGTAGTGAGCTATGGAAACAAAATTGATAGGTGTAATGTTAAGAGACCGGAAGTAGGCAGAGTGGGCGAGGGAACAAACGTGGGTTAATGACATCCTAGTTGAAATCAAGAGTAAGAAATGGGCTTGGGGCAGGACATGTAATGTGAACGCAAGATAACCGCTGGTCTTTAAAGGTAACGGAGTGGATTCCACGAGAAGGCAAGCACACCAGGGGGCAGCAGAAAGTTGGGTGAGCGGATGAGGTTAAGAAGTTCGTGGGGATACGGTGACCACAGCTGGCAGAAGACAGGGTTAATTGGAGAGACATGGGAGAGGCCTTTGCCCTGCAGTGGGTGTGGTCAGGCTGATGATGATTATGATGATAGTGATGAAGGAGCACGTGCTAGGAACAATACTTCGTATACTCCGTTTCATACATCAGTTGCAACGCTGTCAAAGCTAGCACTCTTGCTTGCGCTTCCTGCATCTGCGACCAAAAAGTAGTCTTTCTCTGGTGAGCGAAACATACTAAATGCTTTGCCTGTAGGCTTACCGGATGACATATTTGTCATATTCTTGATTAAATGCACTGTTATTGCTGACAACATGCTGTCGCTTTCTCGTGCCATAGGCCACTCAGGCACAGAAAAAGCGCGGAGTAACACACCTCCCTTTATTTTCACGTCCAGACTACCGTATTTACACGATTGTAAGTCGACCTATTTTTCAAAACTTGAAAACCCGAAGTGGGGGGTTGACTTACAATCGAAACGAAAATATCGCACTATAAGTAAAGGCGAGGCAAACAAGATATCTGGCATGCTACAGTGTGGTTGCATTTTTGCTGCGCGTCTCCGTCGCACCGCTCTTGGTGCTGGCCTTGAGCAGCTGCTATGTCAACGCGTAGAACTAACATCCTCTCCCCGTGCGCGCGGGCGGCGGCCGATGGCGGCTATCGATAAGCAGCAAACTGGCACCCCGCACGTGGCTGCTGACTGCAGTTGCTGATAAGCGGCGGTGGCCCGATAACGCAATCGCGTTCTACGGGAAGCTCAAGCGTCCAACAAGTTTTCTTTTTACTTTCAAATGCGCGCTCGGTGCTCAAGGAAGCGTTGATAGTTGATGGGAGGGCCGCTGTTCCAACTGAGGCGGCATCCCCACTCGGAACGGCAGCGGTGCCGGGGAGTGTCGGTAGCCAACGGAAGAGCCGAAGCCATTCACACGAAGTTTCTCTTTGGCTCTGACGCATTTGACTACTGCCGGACATGTTTCACAAGTTTTTAATGTAGTGATTCGTCAGTCATCATTTGTGCTCCAGGTCCGGCAAGCAACCAGCGCTCGTTCACGGCTACATTCAAGATGGTTGCCATTTTTTATGCCGAAGAAACGAACAAACGCGTGCCGGGCCGCAAGTTCAATGTTCGCAATGGGTGATACAGGTGTGGCAGCTGCAGCGAGGAAAGTTTTCAGCCGTTCCACGCAATGTCATGATGTGGCTGTTTGCTAAGTGCGGGATTTCGCTGGACGATGATGTTAGAACGACATGCTGTGGGACCGCAGTAGCGATCACGGCGGCAGCGCTAGTGAGGACGATGGTGCAAGTGTAGATGGGTAGTCCAGTGACTAATACATTTTCATTTTGGAATGTGCCCACGGGCACGCCCGCGCGCAGCAGCCTATAGTGGCTGGCAATAAATGGCGGTCGCTGGACAATGCTATCGCGTTCAACTATTCAAAGCCAAGCTTAACCTTGGAAGCTTTTTTTATTTTTCAGAAATGTGATTGGGGGGGGGGGGGGGGGGGGGGTGTCGACTTACATTTGAGTCGACTTACAATCGTGTAAATATGGTACTTTCGTACCTTTCACAGCGTTGCACCTGATCTATGAAACGGAGCATAGTAAAATCTGCTGGTATAAACTATAATGCCATCAGACTCAGCAGAAGTCCAAAGCCTTGCACATACACAAGCACAGCAATGAGCCAATGAATATTCCAAGCACCGCTGATTCTACAAGGAACATGGATAGCAAGTCCAAAGTAAAATCATTGCCAGGCAAATTTCAGTACGGTTATCTCAGAATGCATGCTCTTAACTGAAGTTTTTAAAATAAACTTTTATATTACAATAGCATATGTCTTTAGCATATGGACTTCTAGATAGCAAACAAGCAATTTATCATGGCACTTCAGAAAACTACTCAAAATCTTCGTGAAAACCCCACCTACACTTGGCATCCATGCGACCCAAGGATGATGCAGCAAAAATAGCATTCGTGAAGCAAATCCAGCCTTTAGATAATACAAAACAAAGAGCAGGCTATGACACTGAAAGTGCAGCATAAATTACCTTGGGTTCTAAGAGAATTCTGTTATTGCAACATTTGTGGAGTTAAAAAAAAAATGTATCAAAGCTATCAACAGCCCAGAGGCACCCAAATGGAAATCTAAACATAGGGCACGTCTGCTGCAGACTGCTCTCACAGTGTACAGCACAAGCCGCTCATCAGCAGCGACACGATTACCTGCAACCTCAGGCTTTTTGCGATGTCAGCAATTGGAATACAAGATCTTATTTTATTTTGATGCACAGCCTTTGTCAAAGTTATACAGCCCATGGTCTCAGCTTGTAAGCCATGCAGTAAGTCTCTTGTAGTGTTCATGAAATTCCTAAGCTCCAGAAGGATGAGGATGCAAATTTCTGACACCTTAATGGCATTTGAAATGCTCGTGATGCAAAATGAGCCATGCTGTATGGCTCAAAAGTGAACATGTTGGGTTGTACATTTTTGAAAAAATTGAAATTGAAAACTGGGTTTTGAAAACTTGGTTTTTGAGGAAAGGAAATGGTGCAGTAGCTACCTCACATCTCGAACCCGTGCTGTAAGGGAAGGGACACAGGAGGTGGCTAAAGAAGAAAGGATGAAAGAGGTGTCATAGTGCAGGGCTCCAGAATAATTTCGACCATCTGAGATAACACAGTACAAGGGTGCCTTTTGTGTTTCGCCTCCACTGAAATGCGGCTGCCGCAGCGGGGTTCGCACCCGGGAACTCTGGCTCAGTAGCCAACCACCCTAACCACTGAGGCACCATGGTGCGTTGAGAAAGGCTGCACTATGCATTTCTGGCTGAAGGCTCTGGTGCACAGTTTTCAGTATAGTTAAAAAAAAAAAAGGCAACAATAACACCAGGCAATTACTTTGTCCGCAGATGACAATGTCAGTCCTTGGGCAAAAAGTGTCTGCACAAATTAGACTGCTTGACCTGCTTAACATGTGTCAGTTATTTTCAAAGTTAGGTCGCCTGTAAAGGACGGATACTAAACAACCATATCCATGCATGCATGCCTCTAGAACATCCCTATTAAAAGCTTCCCTTCTCTGGTGGTATAATGAACAATAACAATGTCACACTCAAGAAAGTCACATTTGCCCAAGTCTTTTGAATGCATACTTAATCAATAAAACTTTGGAGCATAAGTGCTGTGTTCCTGAGAGGAAATAGGCAGAGTACAGAACATTTTAGTGCTTATCTGTGCTGTTCCCATGAAAGAAGAAAGTTGCTTGTAAATCGCACGGGTACATGGTCACATAGGAATATATGCTACTAGACTCTGTATGTTCAGCGGATAGCAATTTCCTATCAGAGAGCAAAAGCTAAAAAAAAAAAAGGACTAAAACAGTTGCAATTTCGCAAACCACAATGGTAGGTAGACAGCCCCTGCAAACATTTATAAAACTGATAAAAACAAATATTATCAAAGTTTCATTATGGTTTCTAGGCCTTTCTGCTTGATTTATTTTTTTATCCACATAGGGTACAGCTGTAAAAATGCCAGTGTTTTTCTTTTTTCTACCCCCTTCTGGCCACAGCAGTGCCACCGCCTACAGTAGCACTGCTGTCACCGGCTGGGGGTAAAAGATGAGGTTACAGCCCATAGAATACGCATAAACAAATGTTTTAAAAGCAGTGTTCTGATTTCACACTGCACCTATGATACCGTCCCTTCATGAAGAAAGTAGAGTACATCCTAGAACAGGTTGTGAAAGTATGGAATGCCATTTCAAAGGTGACGTATTACTAAAACACTGCAATACGTGCACCTGGGAGTCATCCCTGGCTGGGGTATGGCCATGGCCCTGAATTAGGCTAGCTGGTCACAGAATCCAGACATAGAACAGTTGTCCACACATTTGTCTAGAGCACCCGAGTGGCACACGCTGCTGTGCATTTATGACAATTGCTACTGCATGGTGGGTCCAACATAGCTTTTAAAGACATGATGAGTTGAACAAGGTCCATGGGAATGTGCATGAATGACAGGTTCGTGTTTGGAGCCTTAGATTGCTTGTAATAAATGCAAGTTTACTCCCCAGTGCACCATTCGAGCACTCTAGACAGCTGTGTAGATGCCTGTACCTAGCATATAAAGACATGGCATAAAGAAACAGAGAGGAGCACAAAGACACAGAGAGAATTAAGCGTAACAACACAGACAGGAGTCCTGTTTTTCTTCTCCTGTCTATACCTTTATGCGCTAGTTATAACATATATCTGTTGGTGTGGGGCTGGAGCGTAGCTGAAAGAAAAACAAGCAAACAAAACTTTCAGAAATGTTTTTCTCGTTTCAGAGGGCACCCATGGAGGTAGCAGTTCGTTAACAGTTGGCGATTACTTTGAAGAAGGGTGTGACAAAGTATGCCAAGTCATTTCGAAGCTATCTTTTTATAACACCATGATAAATCTGTGTTGTGATGCCAGATATGCCCAAACAGGCGCTCTATCCGCTGGGTGTTTCTTCTCAAAATTGTGCAAGCTTCTTGTGAAGTCCAACATGCTGTCGCATGCACTACACTTGCTCTCTAATGCAGTCATTCAAACTAGAAAGCCTAGACAAATTTAAATGAAAAGCAGCTCTGAAATGGCAATAAATGAGCAAAAGCAAACAACGCACTGTAGCAGACGATGGCACAGACAGTAACCCCACCCGCCTGCCTGCCTGCCTACTAACACCTGTGTGGAGCACACTCGGACGGTTCCTCACTGCTGGTAACATTACTGGCGACATGATGGTCACATCATATGCTACGCCAACAAAGCTGATCATGTCACGAGTAAGTCACTAACAGCTCTGCCGTAAACGAAAGAAGCTAGCTATAGTAAGAAACACCGTGATCTTTTTGTAAAGTTGCTTGATCCGGGAGAACAGTTGGCTGAGTAAACTCAGTAGCTATGGCGTCAAGCTAACAAGAATGAAATCACTGGCTCAATCTCAGTATTGCAGCTGCATTATAATGAAGGTGCAATACAAAAATGTTGGTGTAATAAGATTTCATTGCACATTAAAACATTTCAATGTAAATAAATTGTACTGAATTTAAAAATGTGATCAGAATAAATCTGTAGCCATTTACGTGCACCAAAGTGTGCCTCATAACCCATCGGTAACTGTAGTATTCAAAAGCTGATCAACATCTCTTTCTTTTAGGAAAATGGAACACAGCGTAAAAGTAAAAAAAAATACCCCCTAAACATTAAAGTGGTTTGAATGGTTGCCGGTGTATCAAGACATAAATGCAACATACATAGGCACATGCATTTTTATATATTCATGCCACTTGCTCTTCAACACTTTGTACAATAGTTCGATCCATCACAGAAAATAAACACTGTCAGTTGTTCTGAAGAACTTGTGCAATCAGTGAAGCCTGCTTAAAACTGACTGAGGCACTGCATGTGACACACAACAGATACCATGTGACATGCTCCCTTGTGCACTACTTACATGCCCGTACTGTCCACCTTTGCCAATAAGAACACCCATTTCACGACAGTGCTCCAGTATGGCATTCACTTTTTCTGCTCCAAGGGGAACTTTCGTTTCCTGTAAGAAACAAGATGCATGTTCGTGCTCTTAGTACTCAAACACCAAAACGAAAAGCCCACATAAATAATTATTTAGAGCAGTGCTCATATGCATCAATGCTCTCTGCAATTTCTGAAACGCATCCCCTGAATATGTGATCCATCAGCTGAGCATAGCTGTTTCTACCAAGTGCACCAAAGGCAGAACATTGCATGAGAATAAGTTTCACTGTGCACATAATTAAAAGGACCTTTCATTTAGTTATGGGAAAAAACCTTGGTTGGTCTTATAAATGGTGAGTGACAAAAATACAAACTAAACACAGTAGCAAAAATTGAAATGCACACCATGTGGTAGATGCGAGGACTTCCATCTTTAAGCATTTGTCTTCAGACAGGAGAAATTTTTGTGGACACCTTTCCTTATGACATGACACAGTATTTATTCTTAAAAACAAACAGTGAACCTTCATAATAACAAGCTGCCTTATTTGAAGTGTGTCATGGTCTGAACCAGACTGAAATTTTATATCAGATTATTCTGAATGCAATGGCAGTTAATTCTGCATATTGTGAATTGTTGACACTCTGGTGGCCCATTGACATTGATCCTTCGCTATTCTATTTTTTTAATCTGGCAAGACAAATTAAGTTGTGAAGGCCACGTAAAAACACCATGCTCATTCTGTTAGCTTTCCTTATCACAGTCGTTTAGGGGGCACAGGGGGAAGGCAAGAAAACAGTTTGATGCCATCTGCTCGTAGGTGTGTGCACAGTGCCATCTTGCTGAGGTTACAAACTTTTTATTTATTTATTTATTTGAACCTCAACGGTCCCACATGAGACATGAGGGGTGGGCATATGAATGGCGGTTGACAATGACTGTTCCATGATAATCATGAAGACGACACCGTTTCCTTGATGGCAGTCTTGAAATGAACAGGATCAGAAATTTGTGCTAGACCTCTGGGAAGGTCATTCCAGTCGTGAGCTGTATGCAGAAAAAAGGACTTTTGGAATGTGGCAGTGCGGGCATGATCAGGGATGATGCTGTTGGGATGGCCTGCGCGAGGTGTTCGACGGGCTGGTTGAATGAGCTGGCTGTCACGTGGTGAACAATGAAAAAAACCTGTGATAAAGGTAGAGGAGTGAAATTCGGCGACAGGAGACGAGAGAAGGAAGTTGTAGTTGAAATTTTAAGGCATATATGCTAGAGTATCGCGAGTAGTTTGAAAGAATGAAACGAGTAGCACAATTTTGAACTGATTCAAGGGCTGAAATGAGGTTAGACTGGCGTGGGTCAAAGATTGCACTAGCGTATTCAAGTTCAAGTTTAGGTCGCACAAATCTTTTGTAAGTTAGTAATTTTAAGGAAGAAGGCGCCATGGGCAGGTTATGACGGAAGTACCCAATTGTTCGATTAGACAAATTTATTGTTGGGCTAATGTGGCAAGACCAAGATAAATCACTAGTGAGGTCAATACTAAGGTATTTAAAAGATTTAGTTGCAATAATTGTAGTATTGTAAATTTTATAATTTTGTGAAGTATAATTTCCGCGGTGGTGAAAAGAGATTATTACAGTCTTTGTAGTATTCAGAGACATTAGCCACGTAGTGCACCATTGCTGTATGCTATCCAGGTCATTTTGGAGGACAGAAGCATCGTCCGCGTTACTTATAGGGCAGTAGATCACGCAGTCATCCACGAAAAGGCGGATGGTAGATGTTACTGTGGAAGGTACGTCGTTAATGTATATTAGAAAGAACGCGGGGCCAAGAGGCACTAGCTAAACCGGAGGGACAAAAAGATGGTGAAAAGGAGAGACCAAGCAGAAATGAAATTTATTAGGGACTGATGGAAAACAAAGCATTTCACAATAAAAATGTTTGGTGTATGCAGGCAACAGGGGAGGGGCAGAAGGCAAGCATTCATGTATAGATGTCACCAACTTCACAAAAATAATAACTCACTCTGTGAGACTAAGGAGGAAAAATATACCTTCGGCAATCATGTACAGAATTTCACCTTCTTCAAAAAAGTAATGAAAGCTCACTATAAGACATAGTGACTAAATTGTAAAACAAACATGCTCTCTGCTCAATGGTGGGAATTTGACTGACTAAATGTGCCCAAGTCCCTAATAGCCAAAGATTTGACAGCCTAGTTGGCTGAGTCAGCAGTAGTTTTAAGGCGCACTAGATTTTTAATATCTGCACTGCCTGGAAGGCGGTGCCAGGATAACGTCAACAGTTGTTTCCTAATGCAACTGGTATGAACAGACCCCTTGGGGTTTTATCTCTTATGTGGCCTGAAAAACTGCAAGCCTGGACAACTTCCTTGGAGATTTTTCTGTCAGTTCGACAACCATATGAAATGACCAAATCTTGCACATCATACCAGTAAAAAAAGGAGACTTCGCAAGTATGCTTTTTGGATGCCTTGTCTATGTTAATTCACAAGATGTACCTTTTGCCTGACATCCATTAGAATGGGCATAAAAAAGTTGGAATGGGAGCAGGACAGTGACAGCAAGCACAGCATCCCATGACCAATGTCAAGATACTGGAAGAACCATATTGCTGCCTAGCAGATATGCTTCAGATGCTAAATACATCATACTTTTGAACCAAAATAAAAATCCCACCACTTTGCTGTAACAACCAGTTTAGTTCAGTACCTGGTTCAAGTACTTATAAAGCATTGGAGTGTATATGTCTAGATGTCTAAGGCCCCTCTCTTTTTACCAAAATAACACTTAGATATTGCAAAGTGTTCCTGCTTTCCTGACAATTTTGTTTATATAGCAGTTCACAGTATTTGGCAACATTTAATGCAAAAATTAAAGTTGAAGACTGTTAAACCATGAAAAAATGCTTGCATATTAATAATAACTATATCGCAAAGAAAAGCATAGTCCCATACAAGCTGGAATTATAAGCATTGATAGTTATAAAGTATATGCACCACCAGATTTCAAGGTTACAAAACAGATATACTCCGTTTCATACGACATACCTTGTGCATCAGGGAAGGTGATAGTGGAAAGGAGAGGAATGGAAGGGGGCAACAGAATTGGTACTATTAATAACAAATGGTAGGTCATGCAACTGATTGTGGCCATGAATTAGGCTTGTTTTACGAGTATAATAAACCAAATGAAAATATTAAAAGGAATACTGCGTCATTTCACTAATTCATCCAGATGTTGGGAAGCTGCAATGTAACACTGGAATTTTAAGCAGTGCTTCTGAAATATATAAACGTCCCTGAACAGCTGCGATTAAATTCATGAGCAAACGCAGATTTATCACCTTAAAAAAAAAAAGAGCAGGAGGCTATTTCTAACCACAAGAGCTTCGAAAAACCCCAGAGTGCACAGACCACCAGTTGAGAACCACTGGTCTCAGTAATCTTATTTTAAATTCTGAACACATGCGCAAGCAAAAAAAAAATTAATAGCAGAAACCTCTAATAAAAAGCTGTGAAGTATGGTAATTTCAGCTGACAGTGACTTCATAAAATTGAAATCAACACTGTTTTCAACATTTATCAATGACTACAGTCAACTCTTGGTATAAAGCTAATTAATGGTTATGAATGAACTTCACGATTTAACTCTTTTTTTCTTTTTTTAAATCAAAGAATCCACTATATTCCACTCAACTTCATAAATTGCTGTTTACTATTTGCCATTTGCCTCACTTTAAAGATATATTTACACCATTAACATTTACAAATGCAACAAGCCAGACACAAGGCCCAACAAAGCTATGAAACTATATCACCAAGCAGGAATTCTGCATCGCCAACTGTGCAGCCATGACCAAGACACGGCACTTTCTGTGATGTGACCTACACTAACCTTATTCTCCACAAGCTCCACACCCAACATGAGTCCTTTGCCTCTGACATCACCGATCACAGGAAACTCTTTTCTTAGTGATTCCAGTGCTTGCAACAGCCGGTTTCCCATCACACGAGCATTTTCCATGCAGCCTTCATCATCCAAGACCTGTGTGTTAAGTAAAAAACAAAACAGTGTTTTAAACAAATGTTCTGCCTCATAGGCGTACTGAACAAAAAAAAGATTGCTCTTCACTCTGGACTTCACAGAAGAACAAAATGTGAAAATGTAGCATAAAAAGAAAGAACGGGCATAAATGTGGTAACACAACAGCTTCAAGCCACTATGCAGCATCTATACTCCATCTCTCCATCTCACAAGTTGTTTGCGGGGGTGTGCAAGCTACGGTGTTCTCAGCCAGTCAGAACGCAGTTCACTGCAAAACGTGTTCCTCCGCGTTTCTCACCCCGCAAATGGTGGCTTTACCCCTGGGAAGGAAACTACACCAGTGTCAGCTGCTACGCGCAGGAGGCTCGGCCGACTCGGTGGACACCATGTTTACAAATGGCAGCGCACCACTTCACAGCAAGCCTCCACAGTGCTGTGGTTGAGCCGACTTTCACAGCTAATATAATCAGTGAATGAAATGCTTACTGTTCTTTCAAAACACCATCATGAACTACCTTTTCAATTACTGTAATAATTGTTTGAAAAATTGTCACCATTCACAGTGCTGCAAACAACTTGTGAGGCGAAGTATGGTCACACTGACTGCCAGTAGGAGCCTTTACAGCAAGCTTCACAAATAGCCTTGAGCAATGTGTTTAGTACCCATGCCAAAAGAGAGACAGAGAGAGACTAGGAGAGGACAATGCAGTCAGTTATTTGCATGTTAGCAACAAACAAAGCACAGCCAGCTTTTTCGAGAAGCAGAAGTGAGGACACCTACTTTGCTGAGAATACATACTGAATTAACCACAGCAATGTTGCCACAAAGCCACGTGAAGCAAACTAATGTGTTACCACTCTTTTTGCCACAGCTGCTGGAAAGGAGTGCAGGCGTACTTGAAACTAAATGCACAATTGGCATGGTTTGCAAAAATTTGATATTGGTTTGAAAACATTTCAGACTATAACGTCACATACCTACGCACTCCAGGGCCTTACACAATATAGTCAGCATGAATTGAAATAACCTTGGTCTCTATTTTAAATGCAAAGAAGGTGCATCAGCCACTTGATTTCTGATACACAGAGGTGTGGTACAGTAATGCCAGCTAGAATTTTCAGAGCTAGCATGATAGCTAGCGGTATGCCAGATTACCAAACTGCAGTAGTCATTTCATCTGTTGCATGGCTGCAGCAGTGCAATAGGTCAGTCTTTCAGAGGCTCCCCTCTTTACAGATGTTATAAGAGATGTCATTGGAAGCAAGCATTTAAGTTACGTTTGGGGCACAATTTGATGCAAGAAAAAGATGTCAGTTAGGTGCAGTGAAAGAGAGTTTGTTAAAGAAACCAACTGCAAAGTCATACAAGGCTAGCAGAGCCACATTAAAAGCGCTGATAACAAAGATTGAAGCAAAAGTTGTCATAACAGCAATATCTGTGCAAGTCTTCCAACAGATTGTCTTCTGTCATGCATAGTAAGTTGCGGCCTTCAAACTCATTATATGCAATAAGCACATCTCTTGCATGAAAAAAAAAAAAACACAGTAAGGTGACTGAATCCATCGACACATGGCTACAAAATTAAGTTGGGAGTAATGCCTGTAGCTTTCTCTGCTAACAGCATACCCAGAATACTCATATGATACTGATATGGAGCATACAAAATCTTTCCTACTCGCTTCCTTTGAGTTCAGATATACAAACACTGATGTGTACTGAGAGCCACTGCAAGGGATTCATGCATCAGTTAACACAAACAGTGGGACCTATTGCGATATGTAACACTGTGAGAGTTTAATATACAGTACACTAGCGATAATTCAAACTCAGATAATTTGTCCTTTTGGTTAATTCAAACAAATTTCAAAATTTTGGCTGGCCAGCTATATTTTCAATGCTTGCTCCAACACTCTCAATGCACGAAAAGCAGCGGTCAAGGTCAGATACATCAGGTTTGTGGTGCCACATGAGCTGAAAATTCGGCCCCTCCAACTGGTTAACTAAGACACGTTGCGAAGGGGGGGCCATGTCGAGGTC
Source organism: Amblyomma americanum (assembly GCF_052857255.1). Lineage (NCBI taxonomy): Eukaryota > Metazoa > Arthropoda > Arachnida > Ixodida > Ixodidae > Amblyomma > Amblyomma americanum. The sequence continues at coordinate 241,393,878 of NC_135497.1, forward strand.
CGATAGCCACTTCAAGCGATCCTGTCACCGGGTAGTTTTGTTTTCTGAGCTTCACTTTACCAGCCCAAAGCGATAGTAGCTGTCGGCTGTGCATCAGTGAGCCAAGCCCAGCTGTGTGCCATTTCAGACCCTGATTGGCAAGTCGTTATTCTTTGCTTGGTTCAGAAGGAGTCTCGCCATTCAGGCACAGATGTGCGCGCCTCTTGCTTTTGTTCCCATGGTTCTTCCCGCGCGCCAAAAATACGGGCTCATCACTAAGTGCTCCTAATTTGTGTGGTGAAGCCATCCTTACATGAGTGCAACCACTTGTGAGAAGGCTCCACCGCTACCACTGCCGCACTGTACCTGCGAAGGAGGCCGCGGAAGGCCTTAATATTTTGAAGTAGTTCTGCTTTGCATTTCATGAATTTCTCATTTCAACCGCATCACTACAGCGTCACAAACATATCGTTTCTACCAGAAGCACTAACGACTGGTACATTCCATGCTTTCGTACTAATTATAAACATCAGTCACTAAAACATAATCTCCCTTCAGTTCTAAACACATACATATTTCATACCAAGCCTACGATAAATCAGTTGAGGCAGCAATTCCTTAATATATTATGAGATCAACACTTAAACACTGCCTTGCATGTTATTACTTAAGATATTGATTTTGTTGTGTTTGATGTTACTGTTCCTTTTTAATCGTGTATAAACTATTTTTCCTTGTTTGTCGTTTCCATGTATGCAATATGTTTTCCTATATTGATTTTTCGACATGATATTGAAATCCTGCGCCCCATACTGAAATTTCAAGTAGTGTCTCTCCTGTATTTGCAATGTACATTGAGTGAACTTCACGCTGCCCTACCTTGTTGTGGTCTCTTGAGCCCAGTCAAGCTGCCTCGAGCAGCTTTTTGCCCAAGAGCCCCTTCCATGTATATGGTAAAATAAAGGAACTGAACTGAATTGAATTGAATTGATGTTTCCTACAGTTGGCATGCATAACAGCATGACGGAATTGCAAAAAATATCACTGCCGCACAGTTTCCACTTGAAAGCAGATGACCATTGCTCATTTTTTTATTAATTAAATTTACTGTGCAACAAAACGGTTTTCTTGGAATTTTTTTTTTGTAGCCATTCAATGACGCGACCTTGAGATAATTCGGACGTTTCTTCCAGCCCCTTGAGATCCCAATTACTGTGGTTTTACTATAATGGAAAAACAGGGCATCACTGCAAACTTTTTTTTAACGAAACAACCAGTTGCTAGTTGGGTAAACATATCAGAAAAAAACCTCGGCTCCCTTGAAGTTTGAATTAATAAGTGTCTATCGTAATTTTTATTTTCGTTGCACCCTTGCCTAGCACAGCTTTTGTGCAGTTTCAGTGATAAAACCTTTTCAGTGCAAGATAACAGAGTGGTATCCTTGGAGTAAATGACACCACTTTTGTCACTGCAACTGGCACATTTAGTGCCACGTTTCCTATTCTCGGCTACAGCGAAAGGCACCATCAAATTCCTCTCATATACTGGGTCGCATGACTATGCTTGAAAGCAGAATGATGAGTATGTTTAAAATCATGGTTGTAGTGCTGAACTGTAATGACGCAGATGAGAAAACAAGGTGAAGACAGTTAAGCACGTCACCATGCACCTTGCGTTGGCTGTGCTTGTCTTGTTTTGCTTGTTCCTGTCTCTACATTTCACAGCAACTATGTTGAGCTTCATGAGTTGGATCTGAACTCACAAAAACATGGCTGGTTTCAATAAGCAACAGAAAATTGGCAGTATTACAAGGTAGGACATATCTAGAACTTTCAAACAGCTGTGCAATGAATCAATGTTGATAAAGCGTCAACAGGGGGACACACGAAGCACCCCGTTTCATGTTTTTGATTAAAATTAGTGATTTATGCTGCATCTAACCCTCTGGAAAGTTGCTGCCATGCTCTGATAACACACAGGAAAACTATATGTCAACTGTGCATTTCCTATTGCCACCATTTATACTCCATGCTCAGTTACAAAGTCCACAGCTAAGCTTTTTACTGCAACAGCTGCCAAAGTAAAGGCCTGAAAAAGTGCAGCGAACACTAAGCTCAAGCAGATGCGTTGAAAACAAAGAGCAACTGGGGTGACTGACCTCAACAACAGCTGAACCAACAGCAGTAGCCACAGGGTTGCCACCAAATGTGTTGAAAAAGCTAGCTGCATCCAGGGCTTTCGAAATTTCTGGTGTTGTGATCACTGCAGCTAGTGGAAAGCCATTACCAATGCCCTTTGCCATGGTCACTGAAATGATCACGAAAAAACAAAAACACAGAGTTGCAACATGTGCAAACAGCAAATATCATTAGAAGTAACATAATGCAATCAGTTTCTACAAATGGTATGCTAACTTTTCACATCTATTAACCCATTTTCTCACCTTATGATAATAATTTTAACTGAGCATGTGTGCACAATGATTAATACAACTCAGTGCTTCATATGTTCAGCACAAATGCACATCAAGCAGAGGCAAAATTTGATTTTCTACAACACGACTAAACCTATGTGACCCAGGGAGCCAGGTATGTAGAAACCCGGATTCCAAAGTCAAGTTTTTCAGAGGTTTTCAGTTTCAGTAGACAGGTGAGTGAAGACTGTTATGGCAGCAAGCAAGGACATGCTATTCAAACATAGAAACAAATCAAAACATAGAACAAAAATGTAGTTTGAGTCATTACTTTAAAAGCACACTAGCAGATGCAGGCTAAAACAATTTTGCCTACATGTACACATATAAATATCCAAGCCTTCCACTACTCTTTTACTCGCTGTACATTTTTGCATTACTATTGTTAACAACTGTTAAACTTATACCCCATGCATAAGGCCCCTCACGTGCACGTTGAGTAAAATAAGGCCTAGCTGATATACTTCAATCAGCCGTAGTGATACAGTGGCTATGGTATTTGGCTGCTGAGCCAAAGGTTATGGGATTGAATCCCAGTTGTAATGGCTGCATTTTGATGGAGGCGAAATGCAAAAACACCCATGTGCTGTGCAATATGTCAAATACCATCATGACCACAGGTGGCACATTCTCATTCAGCTTTCACTTGGGCAACATGAACGAAAGCATGTGACATGCATGCTGCTGAGTGATGTGTGTTTGTGGGTGTTACAGCCCGTATGCTCTATTGTACTTGTTTCAGCTTGACGCACCAGTAACGCTAGAATTAGTTACGCCGCTGTGGTAACAAGAATCACATTTTTGAAAGCCTAAAAAGTGATAAGGCTATTACAGCTAGATAATAACCTCTAATTAGTGAAATGAGGTACCTAACTATACACTAGTTGATATGTTAACTATTAGATTTTAGTTAACCAGGTTGGTACTAGTTTAAATTTCTTAGCTGTTTTGTGAAGTTTGGCCCCAGAGCTGATATTACACCATTGAAAAGATTATTTTCAAATGATCTATTAAGGCTTTATTGGATGCAAAGGGGATAAGTAAATATATAATCATATTCACATAAGGGTCCCAAAGCCAGATCTTTTTTATAAACATTGACAGCAGTCTTTGGTGAAACAGCATATTTACACGAATATAACACATTTTTTTCATCATTTCACTGGCTTCAGAATGCACCTTGCATTGTATTCAGAACTAAGGTACAGTAATCCCTTGTTATAACGAATCGATTTACTCGAAATATCGCTTTATTCTGAATTTCTTCCAGTCCCGACCAAACGCATGCATTTTAAGCCGCATTACTCGAAGCGCACGAAGAACTTGACCCGCTTAGAGTGAAGTGCCGAGCGGAGGCATCGCCACCCCCGAGCGGTGGCATTAGTCTCATGCAAGTACAGATCAAGCCACAAAAGTGCCAAACGACCTGCCTAGTAAGGAGTACCAAGCGAGTGCCGAGCGCCCCCAGCAGCTGGGGGCGCTCGGCAAGCTGTCGAATTCTATGGTGCAGCGTGCCCAAACCCTTAATCTCAGTCACAATCGCATCGCTGGTGTCCCTCTTGATAGAATCCACACGAAAATAAAGTTTTTCTGACGTTTTGCGATGCCGGAAAACTGAGGTCTCTTGGATGCCGAAAAGTAGAAAAAGATAGTGGGCAGGCTTCTGCCGTAGCATTCCATGGCATGCACTCGATGGCAAAGTTTTACTGCTCTAAAGAGCACTTCTGGCACTGAAACATGGCAAAAAAGCACAAAAGAAGTATCCCTCCGATTATGGGACCATTCACACTTCCGAGCCGCAGAGGTTGTGCGACTGTTTTGGTTGAAAAGCGACAGTCGCAGGCGAGTCGCTCGCTGCTCGATTTTCCAGCATTGTGACTGCGAGTCGCGAACCGCTGAACCAACGAGCGAGCGAGCTCAGCTTTTGACAATGCCGACTGTGGATGCGCAGGCAACGAACTGAGCTGCTCCCTGGCTACCGTAGTCATCGCTATAGTCATCGCTAAGCCTAACTGTTTCACATTGGCCAAAGCAGACAAAACTCTTGAAAGCGCACGAACGTCATTCCCGAGAGTTTTCGCTTCAAACGAGAAGGCGACCCGACCCACAGGTCGCGCTTGCAAGTGTGAACAATGACGTTGTCGAGCTGCTGACCGGTCGCATGCCCTTTGCAATGTTAAACGCGAAGAGCTACGTTAACAAATTGGGAAGTGGGGAAGCCAGTCTAAAGATTTGCTCGCCACTCACCATAATCAGCCTGCATCGCAATAAAACACCGCCCCTAGCTTCGTTGCACTTTTGACGGTGCAAATCGACCGATAACTTGCCGAAAACATGAAAAATCCGAGCGTCACCAGCGGCGAGTCAGGCTGTCAACATGGCAGGCCAATGCAACCATGGTATTTCCCCGGCAATTTTCTCGAGCCGGTCATGCTTTATTTGCGCTAGCCGACTAGACGAACGGTCTAAATGTGGGGTAGTGTCACTGAATTTTGTTTCTAGACATTTGTCAACGGCGCGTATGTGCGACGCTGCGCGAACACCAACACTCGAACCATAGAATTAGCACAGTGTCATCGACAACGGTGCGCCGAATTGTTTGCAAACTTCACGGCTGCACACCCCGAGAAAAAATTGCCCAGTAATCTGCAAAGTCCTTACTACAAAACCGTACAGTTTTCACGATCACGCTGCGTATCCACAAATGAGCGGCTAATTGTTTTTTTGAGCACAACAAACACAACCTCTGACTCGAGTCACTGCATTTGCGGCGCTTTCCAGCATGATACTGTTGTAGCCTTCTGTGACGCCCCCCCCCCCCAATTAAAGCGGCCACTGCCTTCGATACAACCTGAAATACCCCCATAAAAGCGGCCACTACCTTTGCAATTCGAAATACCCTAAGCAAGTGTTTTGCCACATCTGCACTCTGCTTACTCCTGCTCCCATCCACCTTTAAGCCAGAGCCGACGCAATACGCTTTGCTCCCAAATTTTCTAATGGCAGTTGTTCATCTAACAAAGAAGACGCAATACAGTCCATATTCCAAATACAGAAAAATTAGTTTTCCCCTATCACTGGAGCAAGCAGCGCAGTCAGGTGTTTTCTTTCAGTGTTTCCTCAGTAAATATGCAGCATGCAATGCTTTGAATAACATGAATTGATATAATATTTTCCAGAAGATTTATTCTGAGCATTGCTGATTTGCATGAACTAATAAAGGTAAAGAATTCTTCCACGTTTCCCCCACCCCCTCGATGCTTCGTGCAGTCTTTTCTGTGCTTCGTGCCGCTGACTGAAACAGAACCGAGGGCCTAAAAGCAGCTGTCTTAGTACCTTTGCAGTTGTCAAAGCGGGTGGTGCTCGTTCCTTTGATGATGGGAAGACAGCTGCGGTGGTTACACTTGCTTTATTATTGAAAACTTCTTTGCAGCTGAATAGGATGTGGTTCCAGCAAGAACAGTAATGAGGGATGACAGTTTCAAATGATGAAACGCATGTGTACCTTTCACAGGCATAGCCATTACAAACCTATGATTAAGTTATGCTTATTTTTCTTCAACAGTGCTTTCTGGTACCTAAAAGACTTCAATAAACTTTATGTTAGTTTTTTGCCTGGGTGAATGTCTGATGGGATGTCATTATGTAGCCTTCATAAGGCCTTTGAAAGCTTGCCCTTAAATGCAAGGCACTTTACTGTTCCTCCTAAGCCATCACAAGCATTCTTGCCATGAGAGGTAGCGAAAAAGTTCCACTCAGCAGAGAGATTAAAATCCTTTTCGTGGTGGCACAAAGTAACAAAGTTCTTTTCATTTTTATATTGGGATGAGGCGCTTCTCCAATGGTGCCTCCAATGGTTGGCTCCGGCTCAAAGGTGGGTGGGAGCAAGAGAAAGAACGCAGAGGTGGCGAGACGCATGCTTCCTGAGGTAATCATATTTGCTCTTCCCGAAGCCCCGTCGAGTCATTTGATGCTGCTCTCGCATACCATTGCTCGCATAAACACAATATAGATTTCTGAGCAGCACTACAGTTGTGTTCTGCACTGAGGTAGCAGTAAGGGGCAACCATAGCTCGTGGTGTGATTCTTAACTTGAAAACTTTTCTCACTTAAAGGGACACTGAGCAGAAATTAAGTTGGCTTGTATCGGTAGAATATCACCTCCTGATCACAAAAATGCCACTCTTACTGAAAACAAAGCTCTTGTAAGGTAGAAAATAGCAAGAACCAAAATACAGGTATCGCCGCCACAGGCCAATCTCGCAAGTACAAGCATGATGACGTCATAGAACAAGAGATGCCACCTTGGAGGAATTTTCCTTCCTACATGGAAGCCGCGAATCTCTGAGGCTGACAAAGGAATGTTGCGCGGTTCAGAATTGAAGTAAGTTTTGTTTTAAAACAGATAGTGCACTTTTATCACACAAGGAAGACAGACAAAAGACAACCTGAATGTTGGAAGCAAAGGAAACCGGTGCCTGGCAGCGCCACAGGCGGCCAGGAGAGTTTTGATTTGTTATGGCGCTTCGCGTCTATGAGCTTTGCGTGCCCCGTGGTTTTGTTTTTGACGTGCCTCGATTTGCAAGCGCTGAACAGCAGAGGAACTCCAAGTGCCGCTTCAAGTGCTAACTTAGTTAACCTTTGAAGGAGCCTGTTAAGGCTGGTCAGGTGGTTTGGTTTGGTTCGGTTTATGGGGGTATAACGTCCCAAAGCGACTCAGGCTATGAGAGATGCCGTAGTGAAGGGCTCCGGGAATTTCGACCACCTGCGGTTCTCTAACGTGCACTGACATCGCACATCGCTGGTCAGATGATCGGTAATCGTACAAGGCAGTTCACAGTATAAAGACCACTTGTGTCTTCGCACGCTCGCCCGGCGAAACATTCCCGGCTGTGCCAGTCAACTTCAAACTACTTAATGGAAATTGTTTATTAGGGACAGGAGGCAAGGTACAAGGCAGTTAAGAAAAATTTCTGATGGCCTAGCTCTGTTAGGCCAGGATATACGTAGCGAAAGCGCAGAGACTTCTGCATCGCAAGAGTGCATTCACTAGATGCGCCTTTATTCATGGTTAAACCTTGAGATGTCGTGCCGGAGTGGTAGCGTCTCCGCCTCAAATGCTAAAGGCCCTGGTTCGATTCCGAGCCTCGGCACAGGTTTCTTTTTTTATTCAGTGAGTGGGCGGGGGGGTTTCAGCAGCTCCCATAGATGCCGCCACCGAATACGTTGGTTAGCGGTTAATCGCCGGCTCTGTTAAGGCACGTTTATACTCCAGAGAAAAGCGCGAGCGCGCGCTGCACGGCAACGTCACGTCGGCCAAAGCGAGACCCACTACGTTCCAACTGCGCTTGACCGCCGATGCGTTCGGCGGCTTCGCCGCACTCTAACCGCACTGGCGGAGACTTGGAGCATGTCTCTAATTCGCGCTGAGTGCGCCAGCCGCCGCCGGCCCGGCCAGACCGATCTGGCTCCACGGCGGGGTGCGCATTGTGACATCGTTCAATAGCTTCGGCAGTTGGGCGGAGCTGTTCTTTTCGAGCTCTCGGCTAATTTAATCCATTCACAGTACACATTTGAAGGTACATGCAAGTGGGCGAGAGAGCCCGATCCAGTGGACCCCGTACCTCTGGAAAAGCGCGGAAGCCGTTGATGCATCGTGCGTCGGCTTTACTTTCAAGCCGCCAACTTTAAACGCGCGCGCCCTTGAGCACCCATCCGTTTTTTGTGGAAAAAAAAATTAATAAATGACCTGGCCTTTGCAACCGTGGGAGATCCTCGACGCCGCCTGCTGCACCATGCAACCGCTCCATTCAAGAAATCACAATCCGTTGGCCCCAAAGCCCCGACCAGCTTCCTATGGGCGCGACGCGCCAACCTTGCCCTGGCCCCTCGCAACTCCCCGCACTGGGGTTATAATATTTAATTTGCAACGGCTGCTCACGGCGGAACGGGGAAATGACCCGCCGGCGCCTAACCTAACCGTGCTTCCTCAAAAGCATCGCACGCTCTGTGGGGTTGAGGTCGCTGAAATGCAGGCCAGAGTTTTTGCGAGAACTTCGTCGTCGGGTTCGGGAACGAACGGTATCCATCGTAACGCTGGCAAGATGCCGGTGCAAACATAAACGAAGCGTGGTAGCGACCCCCGATAGATGCCTTCAATGTTCGGCGGCGGTAGCTTTCATTTCGGCTGCTGCTAGACTGCACCGCTAGCCGCCAAAAATCACAGAGTTGAGTTTACGTCACGTTTCACGTCACTCCATTTTATGACATCATAAGAGTGCGCCGTGACGTCATAAGAGTTCTCGAGTTTGAATCGGAGCGGTGGGAAAAACTTTTTCAACTTCGAATCCAAATTTGTTTGAAATAAATGCATCTTTCGCTCACGGACAAGCGGCAACAAAGCCATGAAATGCTGAACTATCAGGTTTTGCTAACAAAAAAATTTGATAGAGTTCTCCTAATTTATTATTACGAACACTGCTGTACAAAAAACCACAATGCATATGCGTTATCTATAAAAACTTTTCGACCGCAAAAGTGAAATATTAGATTTTTTGTCAATTTTTTAGTACGACCAAGTTTCGTACACGTCTGAAAAATTTGAAGGGCCATCACATGATCAGGAAATTTTTTGCCCCAAAGTTATTCAGGGTAATTACTTTAGACGGTTCAGTAATGAGCCACAAATTGTATGGAAAAGATTGGAGGGGGTTGAATGCAAACTCTGGTTCGTTTGGCATGGAATGATCCCAATTTGCCCTTCATTTGTACTTCTTGATTTGCTTAATAAAAGATAATAGTCTTGATAGTTTCTGGAAGCTTCTGGAATTTCTGCACAAAGATAAGCCAAAGATTTGAAAAAATATTAAGCTATAAGTACACTTTGTGCAGACTTGAGGAGTACTGATACCTGCTATTGATGTTCTATACATTTACTGAAACAGAAAACATTAAAAATCACCTAAATGTAGCAAATCTTGAGTTCAAGTTGGCACCCACTTTTGTCACCCTGAAGCAATGACATTAATTTAGGTAGCTAGCCTCTGATGAGGAGGGCACAGCAATAAATGGCAGCCAAGCTTTCCTCACAATACCCACCTCAAATACAACCTTGGTCCTGGCTCTCTCTGTCTATTTTGCACAACAAGCACCATGCATCAGCTTCTTAAACTCTCTACCATGCAGTTCAAAAAACAGGTTGAATCAATAAACCATTTTTGCATTAATTATTAGCGGTGCTAGCCAAAAAATAATATTATTACATTTATCAAAAATAAAATGACAAATTCAAGCAATTATTGTTCTCAGTATAAATTGATTCTTTGGCTCCTTCTCGGTATGTTGCAGATAGGGCTCGGTTGCCACTGTCTTGAAGCGAATGCTGGTATCAAGGCATGCATTTTACATGCGAAATCGGCCAGTGATGAAGACACCTGTAATTCATTTTTTGATCTTTTCTAGCTTATAAAAACTCTGTTTTCAGTGAAAGTGGTGTCTTGGTGATTAGAATGCAGAACCCTATCGATAGAGGCCAACTTAAATTTGTCCCCAACGTCCCTTTACTTCAGATATCCTTTAACAAGCATTACAGGCTTTCCTCACAGTTATGACTATGAAAGAAAGGTATAGACAGTTTTGTTCTAAATATAGTGCTGCCTACAGAACAGCAGCAGCAAAATTAACTTCTTGATGCATTGTTTGTGAGAGCCACCATGGTGGCTCAGTGGTTATGGTACTCGGCTGCTGACCCGAAAGATGCAGGTTCGATTTTGGCCACGGAGGTCGAATTTTGATGAAGGCGAAATTCTAGAGGCCCGTGTACTGCGCGATGTCAGCGCACATTAAAGAACCCCAAGTGGTCGAAATTATCCCGAGCCTTCCACTACGATGTCCCTCATAGCCTGAGTCACTTTGGTATTTTAAACACCATAAACCATAAAACACTGTTTGTACCAGCTGGACTGGCCACAAAACTAAAGTTATACCTAGAGATCCAAGGATGCTGCTCTAATAAATTATCAGCAAATACGCTGAAAAAGTCATTTCCACACAGCAAAAAACTCATCCGGAAAACAACTGCATACCACTAATACAATCTCAGGATCAAAACTAAAATACTCTTTCCTGCACTGCCGCTAACAGTGGCTTGAAATGACAGTCAAAAAATGACTGCCTCAGGAAAAAAGCTACAGGCCACAGTGGTTAGAAAAGTTTGTTTTGTACACTGTAAATAGCATTTCAATCTACTGTTCATGCCTGCTAAAAGTAACACCTGAAATATCACAGCTTCCCTGCAGTAAATGAAAAGTTTATAAGAACGCTGGCATGGCACACATACTCACCAATATCAGGCATTATTCCATGGCCTTCAAAGCCCCAGTAGTGATCACCAGTTCGGCCAAACCCAGTCTGGACCTACAAAAGCACACAATACATAGTCTTTTAAACTACTAAAAGAACAATCCGCAATATTCTTTAAAAGAAATCATACTTTCTACAAACAGTGCCTTAAAATGAGAAGATTGAGCAAATGAAATGAGTGAGAACAGCAGCTTGGAGCTCAGTGCCCCCGCCTTGGAGCTCAGTGTCCCCGCCTGACCCTCATATTCTCTTCTACCAGCTATTATGCTAACAGTCTTCATGAATGCATCAGGCATATTTTTTTAGGCCAAAATGACCACATCACATTTGATGCACACCATGTTAGCAATGGCCTACATGCCAAGATCCCGGGAGCAATCTCAACCACTTATGCGAACTGAATTTGGCGGCACATGACAAGGAAAAAATGGGAAAAATAGGGCAAAATCCTAATACGACCCTGTGCAAACGGTTAGGCGTAATAAATATAAGCATCGCTGAACACAAGACACCAGAGATTTCTGCAGGGCCTTCATTAATAGCCTAAAAGCCCACTGACCCATGTTAATGGGTCTCTGAAACACCTTCCGAGGAGAGCACATCAATTCGATCAATCTATGCTTTGTGTTGTCACGAACATCTGAGACAAATCATACACTTCTACATGCGGCAAAGCACCCACAATCGTGTGCAAAAGTTGGCGAGCCCTTTCCGGCGTCTTTTTTATGCTCACATGTCCTCCATTGCATGCTCCTGCGCATGCCAGTTCAGGAATGGACATTGGTTACATTCTTTCAGACGTCAGGCAGCTACCATGGCCGCGGCCAGTATGCCACGTTTCTCTGGCGGGTCAGGAAGTTCCACTCCCAGGGGAATTCCCGCACACGTCAGTGATGGGGCCAGCGGAGGAGTCCCAACTTTTCAGCGTGCAAAAAGTGACTAGATGAGAGGGAAAGGCATGAGGACGCTGAAATTAAAATGTTGACTACGGCTAACTCAGCCCCTACAAAGCACATTAAAAAAGTCCTTGCTGGAGGAAACTACGGTATTCGTGAAGCGGTGCTCTTTAACACCTCAGGCATACCACAACTTTATTTGAGCCCCTTTGAGAGCCCCTTTAATACAATGTGTGCCTACATCACTTTGGCGCTCAGTCACATCAATGAAGTATTTTTCTCTCTCAGTGTATTTAAAGGTATCAAAGCAATTTATTTTCAAAGACACAGTATCTCTGCAAAAAAAGCAGAATGGTCAATTTCCTGAGTTGAAACATAGCTCAAAGAACAGAAATCATAGTCGTTTTTTCGTAATGTATTATTTCCTTCAGCAATATTTGTGTGAAGTCAAGCTCGAACATACATTCACAATTGCAAAATCGCCAAGGAAACTTCTACTTGTGCAAAACAGGCACACATATTTCAGTGCTTAAACAAAGAATGCATTGTACATGTATTCACAGATTTAGTTCAGCAGACAAGGGTAGGGAAATGAGGGGCTCGTTATGACATGCATTTGAAGGAAGGCGACAGTCATGGAAACCAAGGAAAGCACAGGGGAATTATCTTTTTCATGTCTGGTGTTGATCAATGTGAACTGGTAGTGTAATCACTTTTTGCCTGAAAGCTAAACGATAAGAAAAAGGAGAAAAACAACCACATGCCTCCAGTGAGATTTAAACCCCCAACCTCCATTTGTTGTGTACAGTGCTCTACTAACTGATCTGTGGCAGCGGCTATCTAGGAACCTTCTATTTTTGAGAGTATTTATGTTGCGTGTAACTTTGCCTTGAGAGTGTTCACCAGCGCCACCCCCCGTCCATAGCAGTGGACATAGAAAGTACTATATTACCGCAAGTGCCACCTTCTTACCTTAGTGTTGCACCCTGAACTTCTTGGCTTTTATATTGTACCTCAGAGTAAAAAAAATTTGAAATCTCTTCATTTGACTTTCAGGCCGATCTGAAAACAGCTCAGCCAGACCAATTCGTGTGGCAAACTGGCTGCTTCAATCTATTCAGATATGCTTGACGTAGTATGAAGCATGTACAACCATGATGACTATCTAGAATCTAGGTTATCAACATGCACTGCACTGGCTCAGAGGTAATGCGGGTAGCTAGGCAGGACACTGGCAAGTTCTCCCAGGAGACAAAAAACATTATTAAAAAGCATTGTAGCTGAAATGTAGCTGGGATGACAATGATGATATGTAATTATATTGAAGTAGATTTGATAGCCTTTACGCCATGTACCAATTGAATAAAAGGCATAACTGCATGAATAAGACAGGACAGGAGACACAGAAACGAAAACACACCACGAGCGCAGTTTTCGTGGTATATTGTTTTCGTTTCTATGTTTCCTTTCCTGTCTTATTCACACAGTTTTAAATTTATTGAAATGAACCTGCTAGACCACAAGAACATTGTATTACCAATTGAAGTCTAATATGCATGTCTGACAAGATTGCAGTAAGTAGTTTCCTTTATGTGTGTTGATGAGACACAATGTGCTTTTGCTTTTAATAGTTCTCACACAAAGAACAGTACTTCACAAAGATGTTCCCTTCGGCACACTACAGAACCTCATGCAACACATGCAACATGCAGTAGTAAGCAATAGAATGGGAAATGCAGTTGAGACACCAGAGTGTTCTATCACTATATATGCGATTATTTTTTCCCATTGCAAACTTAGCTAACATACTTATCAACATTAAGTCGTCAATTCATTACTGCTCTCTCTTCCATCTTACCTTAAAACAGAAAAAACTGCATTCTAGTCAGAGGCTTTTTAACTGTGCAAACGCCTTTCCATCTTGTGATCAAGCATGCAGGTTTCATCAATGTGGGCTGCCATTTGTAAGTTTCTGCACTGCTAGCTTAACTCTCAAATTATGTCAGTGCTGTTCAAGCAGAAAGGGTGAGCATACAAGACCGACTTCAGAAGCATTTTTAGCTCAAAAAGTCATCAGTGCTTGTTCTACATCATACTTATATTTCTTTCTAAGCTCACAGGCCAACCACATGCACTCAAGTGTAGAGCACTGACATGTACATGGACAATGATAACAGTTTACATTTAATTTAAATAAATACACTTACCTCATCTGCAACAAAAAGACCTCCCTTATCCTTGATCAATTTGTGAGCTTTCTTCAGGTAGCCTTTGGGATATTGAACTGAGCCTCCAACACCCTACCAACACACAGAAAGAAAAACTTTTAGCAGCATATGACTTCAAACTTCATTAATATTGCTGTCCTTATCACTGAACACAAAATCACACTGTAGAAATTTGACACACCAATAATTAAGCATTTTATACATAACTGATTCACATTAAATATAGTATGCAAAGAGCAACACAACTGTTTTAAATTGCAGCTAAGCATCAAGCTTCACAATAAAAACTTTGCTTTAATAAAAGATATATCACATCTTTCTTGAGACACATTGCGAATTGCTGATATATACCTCAATGTAAAAAGACAAGTAGGGCCAACACCAAATTCAATTTTATGGCATGCGACCGCAGCGGTGGCCAAGTGGTTGAGCATCCGCCTCGTATGCGGGAGGTGCGGGGTTCGATCCCCAGTGCCGCCGGGTACCCACCGGTGATACAATGAGTACAAGCTTTCCCCTGGTCTGGTGCTCGGCTTATTTAGGGTGAAATGCTTGGGGAAATGGATCTTTTACCCCACCTTGAGAAAAAGAAAAAATACCTTGTGACATGGCGCTCTTTGGCCATAGCTGCCCTTGCGCCATAAAAATCCATAATCATCATCATCAATTTTATGGCATGCGAAAAATGTGCCATCTGGCAGTGATGGTCTTCTCCATGCACGCAGCTCCACATACCACACCGGCAACAAGATGTCATGTGGCACAGAATTCTGGTGGCCCCGTGCACCTTGAGTCAAAGCGTGCACGTACATGTGCTAGTGCAACAGCCATTTAAAAGCTGTGTTCCCTTCTATAACAAAATAGCCGCAGGTCTGTGAGCTATACCTTTTAACAAAAACTTAGAACAGTGGCTGAGGTTGGACTGGGTGGCTGAGGTGATCATACTTTTCTATCCATAAGTGCATACCACATACTTCGCGCAATGCGTGTTAAATAGCTACACGGATACAACGCCGAAAATGAAACTTCTGAGAATATGCTGGGCTGGATGCGGCGAGATTGTGTGTTTATGGTTTACGGTTATGGTGGTTTAACGTCACAAAGCGGCTCAGGCTATGAGGGACGCCGTAGTGAAGGGCTCCTGAAATTTTGACCACTATGCACTGACATCACACACTACATAAGCCTCAAGAATTTCGCCTTCGTCAAAATTCGACTGCCGCGGCTGGGATCGAACCCGCACCTTTTGGGTGAGCAGCCGAGTTCCATAACCACTTAGTCACCGCGGCGGCCATTGTGTGTTCTACCCATAGGCTAACATTAATGAAAAAAAAACTGTTGCTGCATATATTGCGCGATCAGTGTTCCACTACTGTCATCAGCTTTGGCAGGGGAGCTATCTGTGCATGCGCAGATGACCCTTAGGAGTGCACACCTGCCATTGTGCAAGTGCAGCTGGGTCTCCCTGGAAGTGGGTCATGGTAGCAGAACACGGATCGTGCTAGGGTAAAACTCTCTAATAACCAATTTTTTCCTCTTTTATACATCTTTTCAGACATAATTACTAGGCATGGCAAAAGATGGCATGTGGTGGCATAGTTTTTTGTCATATGTAAGTCGCACCGTTCTACAGGATGCACCAGTTAAAAATCCAGAAAAAAAAAAAGCCTTATACACGGGGAAATATGGTAACAAAATATGTAAGACACTGCAGTGCTAAATTAAAAATATAAACAAGCACAATAGGCAGAAACAGAAAAGCTCCTGTGCCATTCTTTTTAAGTTATATCTTGAGAGACTAGATCGTACCATAGTAAGCAATGTTTATGAGATTATGCCTACTGCGATCAGCTGATAAGAAGAGTTTTCACATGGAACTATAATGTACACTGCACACAGAGCCACTCTGAGTCATTATGAAAATGGGCGTGTCAAATATGCACCCCATGA
This sequence comes from Amblyomma americanum, assembly GCF_052857255.1. Taxonomy (NCBI): domain Eukaryota; kingdom Metazoa; phylum Arthropoda; class Arachnida; order Ixodida; family Ixodidae; genus Amblyomma; species Amblyomma americanum. Next base: position 241,409,765 of record NC_135497.1, read on the forward strand.
TGCAGACATTAACCAACACCCAACAGCCTGAACCCAGCTTGCATTTTACGACGATCAAACTTGTAAAGGTACGGATCACAAATACACTCTCTTAAACTTTAAAATGAACTGAATAAAATAAACACATAAGTAACTCCACGCTATCTTATAAATAGGTTGGACTTTTTGGTGCAAACTAGAAAAAAAGTGACAAAAGCATGCAGAATTTAGTTTTAAAAATTCGGTTTTAAGCGAGAATGGTCAGTTGAAAACTGACTAAGTAGGGAAGCCAGAAGCATGATGTCACGATGGTACTGCTAGATAAGCAGCACAGCTGTGTGATTTGAGGTATTTGCTCTGCTAGATTACACACCTCTGCAGACCCTGAAGCACTGCCTCCTCGCCGCCTGCTAGCTAAGGACTGTTTGTTCCCTATCATCATCTGCTCAGAGCAGCTAGTCAGTTAGGTAGGTTTATCAACTGCATGTAGGACATGGACATGAAACCGTGCAAGGGTCTAATGAAAACGTATGTTCTGGTCACTGTGATGATTGAGCAGCAGTTCAATCGCTGTCATCAACATGCAGACCATGTGATGCCCCGCCCTCACGCTCAACCTAGCGCGACAACCCAATGACAACATGTCAATCTACTTCTTAGAAGCAATTCCACTCTCGTTTTTGTCTGTCTGCTACCTCATTTACCCTGACTGACTTACTCTTTTAATAATGATAGCAACTTTTTTCACAAGCACAGCTCCATGTACTACCATTTCCACATTAATTACTAATAAATAAGCTGTTACGATGACAAAAACACCGAGATAGATTTTAAATTACTTCTGACCAAACACGATTGCAGCATTAAATCATTTGAAAAAAAGTCAGGTGAGTATTTCATTCGTCAAAAATAATATTCACTAAAGAGAAAAAAACTGAAGTCACATTCTGAAATAGACACTCAAAAAAGTCAGCCAAATTTTAAAAAAGAAAGACCAAAAACTCCAAGCCCTACTTATAAACAAGAGGTGGACTTTTCAGTTTGAACACCACACTCCAACCCCTCCCCCCCCCCCCCCCCAAAAAAAAAAGAAAACAATAAAAGTAAGCTGGATGCCAGTGATTATGGTGATTATGAATTTATATGGTGCAAGGGCATCTACGGCCAAAGAGCGCCATGGCACAAGGTGTTTTTCATTTCTCAAGGTGGGGTCAAAGACCCATTTCCCAAGCATTTCAGCCTAAAGAAGCCGAGCACCAGACCAGGGGAAAGCTTGTACTCATTGTATCACCGGTGGGTACCCGGCGGAACTGGGGATCGAACCCCGCACCTCCCGCATGCGAGGCGGATGCTCAACGACTTGCCCACCGCTGCGGTCAGTAAGTTGGATGCAATTTTCAAAACTGAAAAAGGTCAGCCCGCTTGACATGCACACTAGAGCAATCTGGTTGTGGAGTAGCAGTTACACTCAGTCAAAAAAAAATTAACAAAGTACAACAGCCATAGGCATGGTATTGGCAGGCGTTTCTCTGCTACCTCAGAAACCTCTGCAGACCGGTAGGCTCCACCTCTTCACCATTTGTTTGCTGTCATCAATCACTTAGGGCAGTTACTTTATTTAATTTGTACAAATAAAATTTGATTTCAAAGTTGGCTCCCCCACTGCATCTAAGTACAGTGACGCGGAGCCAAGCATAAGCGTGTCATAAAAATGTGTCATGTTCTTGCTATCACATGTTCAGTAGCAGTCCCATCGCTGCTGTCGACATGTCGGCCATGTAATGCCTCGTCCCATCACACAACCCAGTGGATCAACCCAACAAAAAGTGACAACCCAGTTTTTAGAAGTAGACTTTCACTTGCGTTTTTGTCCGACGGTTCCATCATATAACTTCGATTATTTATTTTTATAGGCAATAGTACCTCCTCTACAAGCACAGCTCTAAGCACTACCATTTGTGCATTAATTATTTGTAAATTGACTGCTCATGCTGACAAAAAGGACAAGATCAACTTTAAGTGACTTTTGAAAGTACCGGAATATAACGTCATATACTCGAAAAAAGTAAGTAATTCATCTGCAAAAAAAATATTCACCCCCAAAAAAACTGAACACTGCATTCTGAAATAAACAGTGAAAATAGTCCGCTGAATGTTCGAAAAGTAAAAACCAAAACTCCGACCCCTACTTATAAATGATCAGCCAGACCAGTCACTTCATCATATCGCTTGGCCATGCCCTCACCATTAGTCTTTTAAGCTAAAGATTTCATTGATTTCCATCAAAAGTTTTCTTTTTCACTGTTCCAAGAGTGTTAGTACATCATAATGACACATACATGCACCTTAATTGAAGGAGTAGAGGCCCCTAATTTTAGTTGCATGTTTTCTTCTCTGTTATGATGCAAAGACATTAGAATACATAGATCACCACACGGCCTTCACCTACAGCCGCTAGAAAATTTACAATTAAATTTCTTCTTTCACCTGCTTTAGTTTCGGCTTCAACAGCTGAACGATGGCCGTGATATGCCAAAGGACAGTAAAGGTCACTTAAGGCATGAAAAAAAAAAAAAAACTGAAATATAATCACTGCTTCTTTATTCGCTGTGATTCTGGCTTTTGAGGCAGGCTGGCTTTAGCGTTGTTCTGATTTAACAACATATCACCAATTATGCTGCAGTTTCTTTGATGCCTCATGCGACCTAAAGTCATCTTTGACATCACAACCATTGTTCAGTGTTAAAACTGAAACCAAAAAAGCATCAAGAAGAAATTAAATTATAAATAGAGGTGCGCGAATATTCAAAATTTCGAATATGAATCAAATATGTTTGACATCTGGTACATATTCGTATTCGAGAAATTGTTATCGAGGATTTCCGAATATTCGAAAATTGCCAAATACTCGCCAGCGATCATATACCACGCCGATTTTCAGAAATTCGACCGTGGCAGAACCCACAGTATCTGGGCAAATTATCTGACGATCGAGTTTAAAGTTCCATAATAACAATGCAAAGGTCCTGTTCCCTTTCTTCTCCGTCGTTTATTGCGGACCAATCGCATTCCAACGTTGCTAGGCTGAACCTGGTTTGTCAAATTCCGCAAGTGGGATTTCCCACATACCACAAATGCTACGTACAAGATGACCGACGACCCGCTTCGAACAACCACAATGCGAAAGCGTATTTTTTTATCCTTCCGTAATATGTCGCATACTTAATGCTCACACCCATGGCATTCGTCCTGTCGCCTTCATAACTCTCCTAGCGTGAGGTCCGCCATCTCGTTTTGGTTCACTGCGATATGCGGGAAAGCCCACTTGTGGAACTTTGCGTGAGGTTACCAAATGGGGTAGTCGAGGTGTCTCAGCAGGGCAAGCGATCGTGTAAAAATCCCATTTACTGCATGGTGCATATTAACCCGTGCATCACTTAAGTGGATATAATGGCTGGCGTGAGAACGATCGGATGGCCTATGTCGCTAAGCCAAAAAATAGCCTGGCCGTGAGGTTTTGGTTTCTGAGGTTTGCTGCTCGCCCATGGTGACGGCAGCTGCCGGCCTGCGCATTCGCCGGCAGTCCAATCCCAGCTCCGCGCCGCTTTCGGATGCCGACTGGTGCGTCGCTGGTCTTTTTTAAGAGCGTTAGCTCTAGCTCATCACGAGATTTCGTGGGGCCTGCTACAACCCTTGATCACAGCGCCATCTGTGGCAGCAACTACTCATCACGTTTCGAAATTTCATGAGGTCTCTTACCACCCTGAGATCAAAGTGCCATCTGTGGCTGCAACTAGAAAACAGCGCATCTCGCATTGAGACTTGTAGCGCCATCTACAATAGCATTGTAGAAACAACCACCTGCCATGTGCCAATGATGACGTCACGGTCCAATATGGTGGATAGAGGAGGAACTATGTGAGTATGACATCAGGGGACGAAATGGCGGTATAGTTTCGGCTTCTCAAATCCAAGATAGCGGCCATTAAAATTGGTTGTGCCCTCTCATCCTTAGCCCACCCCCCTACCAAAAAATATCCTAAAACAGGTAGGAAAACTGTCCCGTTACGGGACCGCTATACATGTATACAATCGTTCCACTATATATACTCCGACAACAATGGGCACCCATCCGGGGGCAGTTGTATACCGAATTTGGTAGGCAAATAAAACCCTATGGGTTGTGGTATAGAAATAAAACCACAATTACATAATAGGTAAACATTGTATACATGCAATTACTAATTGAAGCGTCACCATATCACACCACAAACTGAATTCTACGCCCACCTTGACACCCCAAACGAAGCAAATTTTGTTTTGGGACGTATCTTGAGGGGGTGCAACTCAACAATGGGTAGACGTGCATCGTAATTTCTCTTATAGATGGCGCTAGGCGGCGATCGTTCGGCTAGGCATGCACGCACGCTGCCTAGCCGAGCATGGTGACAATCCACCCCGTTTCAAAGGGTATTACATTCCGTTTCTCGATGCGAGCACTGCGTTCTTCTTCGCTTTCTTCATCTAGTAAACCAAAGAGCTAACGCTCATTACTTCAACGTCTTCCAAATGGTGGCAGCCTTTTTTTTTTTTTAGAAGCGGTCTTGCCGTCCCGTGCCATTGTGCATTCCCCACTTAATTACGTTCACCGATACTGGGCGCTTGTAACAGGCTTACAGGCGTTAGTGCGATGGAGCCACCTCAGGGTTGTACTGCATTTTTGCATTTTCGGCAGTTTATTTTATTTTTTAGTTTTTGTCGGGAGCTGTGGGGCATTTTATAGATTGACCTTCGGGTAACCCGGTCATTTCTTCCGTTCCATTGAACACCAAATTAATGAGGTTTTACTAGCCAGCATGTTATTTTTTTGTTCTCAGCCAAGTCATTTAATGAATTTCATTTTGCATGACCACATTACAGGTTGGATACTGTTATGCTGTCTGATCAAGTAGTATACATTTCTGTGCACATAGTTTTGTCTATTTCAGTTGCAAAGACCAGACATTATTTTTTTTTTTAAATAAGAGCAATATTTGCTTATTTATCATTTTATGAAATATTTTTTAGTGCTGAATAGATATTCGATCCGATATTTGAAACCATTTTTTCTTCATATTCGTATTCGATTCATATTCGAAGATTTCAGAACTTGCACACACTTAATAATTATTTATTTAGTGGTCGTAGGGGCATACCACGGGAAGATCCACACATACTAATGTTTAATGCATCATTTCACAGAAGAAAAATGCAAGTAAAAATTTGGTGTGTACAGTCTTTTAACAGTGCCACAAGAGGAGCCAGAGAAGACTGATGAATACCTGGATGCTCTCTGCAAAGAACGCTGCCACCTTCTTCTTTGACACGCTCTGTTGCAGTACCTCACTGAGCTGATCAGCATAGAGTGAGGCAGCTTCACATTCTGTTCCACACGAACAAGTCCGGTCTGTCTGAACTGGGGAGTCGCGACACTTGGCGCCGCCCCAGACACCTCGATATGGGTCAGGATTCATTGCCTGGGAGAAACAGGCTTGCATATTAAATTTAGTGTCAACATGAGACTTGCTAATGAATTAACTTGTTCCTTTCATTCATTTTACAGGATGCTGTTTATCTTTTTATATTTTAAATAAATGTCAGCATTTAGAAAAATGCAAAATCCAAGGTTCTCTCTCTCAATATTTTTTTTATTATTCTGTCTCTCAAAAGGTTACATATTGTTTCTTAAATAATAGGTTATATATATATGTCAACCGTTTGTGGTCATGACATCTGACCCACAAGAGCTAGGAGCTATGGAAAAACCCATAGCTAGGTAAAAATGTTTCATGAAACATTTATTGGCAGCCCATCGTCATGTCTGTTGATTTTTGGTCAATAATTTGACTCGGTACACAAGCACTATCTTATGTGGAGGCCAAGCTGTTTGCTATGTGTCTGTAAGTAAAACGCCATCTCTTTTTAACCACTGTTATAATTCCTAGAGTGAATAAATGAACTCAATGGGTCTTTTGACGAAAAGGAATAATTGTTCTGCTCACCAGTATCATTTTCACTGTAAAAGAATGAGTGTGAATCAATGTCAAACGCTAACGATGCAAACAGCTCCATGATTGATCATGTCAAAGTTTGAAAGCCAGGTTTGTGCTTTTGCTGATAGTAAAAAATAAACAAAAAAACTGCTGTGTTTTGTCATTCTATCAGGCGACAAAGTGACAGCAGTAGCTCTACCACTAGTGCCCACCTGGGAAACATTGTATTGGGGCAGCAGAGAGTGAATGGAAGTTATTTTCAATTCTTATTGCAAGAGTTTTCATTTGTGACTTATCACAACACTGATGGAACGCCCACCAATGCTGGTTGCAACGCGATTTACCCTGGCGGAAGTCCCTTATATGATATATGCTCGAAGAGCCCTCAATAGATAACCCATGACCAACAGAAAAATAACAATGAGCCCAAAATTTAAATATTGAATGTGCTAAACGAGCTTGGTAGGCACTGCCTGATATGCAACAGCTCCTCCCAACCTTAGTTGAAACTTGAATAATGACTGCAAAGCATGAATACATTAAACCATGCTGTACACATGATTTTCACTGCTCTTTATGTACTATTCTTTACATGAGTCGCAATAGCAATAAAAAACAACATTAAATTTTCCCGCCTGGAGGACATTGATGGTCATGAAAGCATATGGTGTAATATAGAATACGCGGGCAAACGCATACTCCTCGGAGGCGTGTACCGACCACCCAATGCTCCCCCCGAGTATCTCGAAGTAATGCACGACTACCTCATGCAATGTACCAACTCACGATCCAAAATAATCATTACAGGAGACTTTAACTTGCCTGGAATCAATTGGTCAGACATGTCACACGACAACAAGGAAGTGAAAAGCGCTGAGATGTTGTTACTAAGTACCTTTAGTTTTTCATTAAAACAATTAGTAACTTCTGATACTCGTACTGTCGGGTGTTGCTCTTCTCTACTCGACCTTATGCTTGTTAGCAATTCACTTCAAGATTGTTCCGTAAATGTAGCTCATGGAATCTCAGATCATAAGATGTTAATCCTAGCATGTCCGTTGCATGTTTCAACTAAGACTGTGAAACCATCTGTCACTTTTGTTAAAGATTACGAGCGGGCAGATGACACTTCTGTTTTTGCTCGCCTGGAATCTTGTTACCCAGCATTTGAAGCACTCAATGACGTATGTGAAATGTGGTCCTATTTCAAAAAAACTGTTCACTTCTGCGAAAAGCAGTACATTCCTTTGAGGAAAAAACGTGTGAACCGAGAATATCCGTGGATAACGCGAGAAATTATCCATCTGAAAAGAAAGATTAAGCGGCGGCGCAAGCGTTGCCTATCAAGCAACCTTGCATGCCTTGTCAGTACACTCAAAGGTAAAATTCGAGCTGCGAAAACACGTTTCTTCTCGGAGACGTTACCGTCATTTATGAAGCATGACCCGGCAAAGTTTTGGCGCTACTTAGCATGCGAGCAATCCACAGTTTCTGAAATAAAAACGTCCAGTGAAACTATAACCAACACTGCCGCTATTGCTACCAAATTTAACTCGTTCTTTCAGTCTGTTTTCTCACGCTCGGTTTCAGGTGCTTCCCTTGATTCTTACTCCATCACTCATCCCATGTCAGAAATAAACGTTAGTGAAGACGGCATTTTCTGCCTGCTGCGCAATCTAGACGTAAAGAAATCTCCGGGGCCTGATGACATCTCAAATAATTTCCTGAACAGATACGCCTTCTGGGTTTCCAAATATTTGTTCCGAATTTTCACTCTGTCGTTGCAAACCCTAACAGTCCCGGATGACTGGCTCAGGGCTAAAGTAGTTCCAATTCATAAAGGCGGTCCCAAAAATGAACTAAACAACTACAGACCGGTCTCGCTAACAAGCTCTACTTGTAAAATACTCGAACATATTATTTACAAAGCAATTATTAACCACTTAGAGGTTAACAACCTCCTCTACAGTAGGCAACATGGCTTTAGGTCGAAATTATCAACAACCACACAGTTGGCAGAGATAACGCACGATATCGCAAGCGCCCTTAATGTAAGGAGTCAGTTAGACGCCATTTTTTTAGACTTCTCTAAGGCATTTGATTTAGTTCCTCACCTAGATTTAATAACAAAACTGCAGGCTATAGGGATCGAAAACACTATCATTTCATGGGTTGAGTGCTTTTTGAAAAATTGTAAACAGTGCGTCAAACTGAAAAGTTCCGAATCTGATAATTTGGATGTCTACTCAGGTGTACCACAGGGTTCAGTCCTCGCCCCCTTATTGTTTTTAATATATATCAATGATATTTATCTATGCGTTGACCCTGAGGTACAAATTCGGCTCTTTGCGGACGACTGCGTGGTATATAAGGAAATAGACACCATTAATGATCAAATTAAACTAAATGAATCTCTATCGTCTATTCAGTCTGGTGCACTAGGTGGGGAATGAAACTTAATGCCACCAAAACAAAGAGCATAACTTTCAGTAAGAAAAAAAAGCCACTAGATTTTTTATACACTATAACTAATGTTCCTGTCGAGAGAACTAATAACATTAAATACCTAGGAGTGACACTATCAAGCAATCTATGCTGGGAACAGCACATTAAAAACATATGTCATAAGGCCCAAGGTAAGCTGTATTTCCTTAGAAGATTACGCAACGCACCTCCTAACGTGAAACTTAATGCGTATAAAACACTCGTAAGACCGACCTTAGAATACGCGGATCTTATTTGGAGCCCACAACAAAAATATTTGATAGGCAAGCTGGAACGTATTCAAAACCTAGCAGTACGCTTCATACACTCAAATTTTTCTAGACATTCTAGCGTATCTAACCTACTTCACAAAGCAGATCTTCACACCTTAGCACAGCGCAGAATAACATCAAGGCTTAAATTTCTGTACTTACTTTATTACGGTCATTTGAACATCTCAAGAGAAACATACCTCCAGGAACCATTCCGTCACTCTTCAAGAAATAACCATGAAAAAGCACTTCATCAACCCATAAGCCACATTAATGCTCATAAATATTCTTTATTCCCATCGGCTATTTTTTGCTGGAATAAACTACCACCGGCTGCTGTAAACTGCAACTCAATCGAATCATTCATAGAGCATGTTAACAGAGTTGAATCACTGTCAGTACCACCGTGATGAACCTATGTCGCCCAATTTCCATTTGTATTTTCTTTGCAATTACATGTGTTTCCTTTTCAACCCGCTAGTTTCTTCTCCTGGCTTTGACGTCATTAGTACCCTGTGCCACTATAGCGATGAAATGTTATTTTTGTACCCTTGTACTTTACGTATTCCCTTTGTTTTATATTCCCTCCTTGTAACCACTCGTGCATGGGCCCGAGAAGGGCCTGCAGTATCTGTAAATAAAAATCTGCAAGCATTAACACAAACTAACCTTTTCCACGACATAGCAGCCCATGACGTTCGGCAACATTGAAGGTATTCAAGAATGGGTAGGTGGTAAGAAAGCCAGTGAAGATTACAGCATTGCCTGTACAGTGAAGTGACTGGCTCCTTTTAGTGCAGTGAAGAGTTGAGTCATTTCATAGAAAAAGTCTAATTCATGGTTCTCAAACATCTTCAGTTTCTACAAAAAATTTTATGAGCTTTGAGTGTATTGGAAACAATGCTTCCCCTGAATACTCTTCATGAAAAAGCATTCAGTATTGAGAGCATCTAAATTTTGAAGCAAGGCACAAAACTGTGCAAGCAATATGCTACATATCATAACCAAACATGTTTTTTGCAATCAATGGTGATTGATTTGCCTTTCATCACAAAATTATTCCATGCTACACTGCCTAATTATCTGTCAGTTATATGCTACTAAATAACCAAATTAAGGTGCTTATCTTTCTTGGCTTAAATGTCATTTTGGTTTACTGTCCAAAAATCACATTGTGCATCAAAAATTTTTTTTGAAGCTTTATGATGCAGACTAGCCCGAAAGCCCGAACACTCTATAAAGCAACAAAACTCCATTTTGCCATATATAAACCTGCTACTCGACCACTGAAGTGGTCAAAGTATAAATATGTGAGTGTATTTGAATGCCTTAAAGACTTAGAAGTATGATTTTTGTTTTCAGAAAAAAAAAAAGAGCCTTTGAAATTGTTCCCTGCCGAACTTTTTCTTTGTATTTTGTCTACATCAAAGCATACAAGCAGCTGGTAGAAATAGCACCAACACCTGCTTCTGCTCTGTAGAAGATGTATCCACTGTCTGTAGAAGCTACAGGTTATGGTACTACTAAACAAAATCGAAAATTCTGACTGATAAATGCATTTGCAGTTTAGTATTGCTGCACACTGGTTGCAACAGAGAGGTGTGCAAACAGAGTTTTTTTTATTCCTTTGAAAAACTGCTTCAACTACATGCACCTGAAGGTATGCTTGGTTAAATTATACTATCATGAATTTGTTTTATTTCCAAGCTCAGGTACTTAAGCAGTCAGAAGTCACACTGCTGCTTGAGGGAGATCCATGCGTTGAGTAACCAGACCTTACTCTCAATCTGAACAAGGCATAAGGCTCAGGCAGGCTGAACATTCAGGATCACAGTGCACCAGTCTCATATGCTCATGCTCTTTTATTGTGCTCCAATGTGACACATTATATACTCACATGGAATGTCCCAAAGCTAGATGGTATGTGGTGCTTGTAGTTGCCAACACCACACAGGCTTGCACAGTATGGGCTCATTCCATGGTAGGCATTCCTGCATGAACAATACTGGGTGTTTGCAAATACTGATGAGATTCAAGCCCTCACACAGCAGAACACCTCACTAGTGTAGATGAAGTTAGTACTTGTACTCGCCTAATCCCTCTGTGCGTACCAGAACTTAGTTATCTTAATCCATTAAATACAGCAACCAATAGTGAGGTGCATTATCCCACCCTAAAGAATGGCAAATAATTTCAAAACAAGACTGCATCCTAAAGTCTTTATCATTGCACAATAATTCCTTCCGCAAAACAAACTCTCTTTTTACGTGTTCACACTATACAAGCAATTTTGTATAGAGCAAAAAGGATAAAAAACGACATGTATTGTGCAATTATAAAGGCAGCAATGCTGCTTGAGGAGAACTTATGTAAGCGATGCTGGTGCATTTCCAGATTGAGAGATGAGCACAACTGAAACCACAGAAAAGAAAGAGAGGAGACACAGATAACACTTTAGACAGTGTCACCCGTGCCTCTTCTTTGAGGTCGAAAAGTAATATAACTTTTTATCTCGTAATCAGACACGGAAGTGCTCATAATAGCTGACAGAGTGTTTCCAGTTGAAACAATACATGGAAGTGTTCAATTAGAAAGCAGCAAAACATGAAAAATACTTCTCATTTTGCAATTTCTGAAAAAGCTGCTGATATATAGTACATTTTCAAGCGCTATAAAAAAAAGGTGGTATTTTCAGATATTTTCCCACATCATCATTTGCTTTCACGCGCACTGATGTTCTGGCTGCCAGCTTGCGCTGTCATTGTCTCTTGCAGCAAGTACAAGATGCTGTAACCTCATGTCTCCACAGTATTTTTCGCAATATACTCAAAGCACAAAAAAATATTGCACCACCAGTTTCCTGCACAGTCAGACATGGGGTATGTGCCACTGTTTCATTTAGCAATGTGCGGCTTCCTAACTGCAAATACTTCAATACTGTCACCGAGGAACGGTTGACGTATGCAGGGCTGGTCTACTTATATGTGCAAGATGCTGTTGGAACGTGCAAGGCAGCAGGCAGCTCGAGAGATGAAGACGAGAAAACATCTAGCCCCGAGATGGCTCAAGGCTTGCCAACTGCCAGGTAACACAGTTTAGTCGCGATACGGTGCCACTATAGGAATTAGTAGTGTGGCATTACTCCCCCTATCTGAAAGACACCGACTCGGTGAGGCAGCAATGGGAGGCAGGACAACAAGGGTAGTCGCATGTGTCTGGCGTACGGTGTAGACACACGCAAGGGGCTAGCGGGCGTGGTATGGCTTCATCCGGGCGACATGGGACAACTTCGGAGGTCGGCCGTCTAGAAGAGGGAACGGTTCCCTGTGGAAGAACTTCATAGGTGACTTCACTGAGCTGGCGGAGCACCTCGTAGGGGCCAAAGTATCGGCGCAGAAGCTTCTCAGAGCGCCCTCGCATGCAGATTGGGCTCCACACCCAGACTTGTTCGCCGGGCTGGTAACGCACATTTCGGTGGCTGAGGCTATAGCACCGAGCGTCGAGAACTTGCTGGTGCCGGATGCGCTCTCGAGCGAGTTGGTGGGCGGCCTCAGCGTAACGAACGAATTGGGCAGCACCCATAACAGAGGAGGTAGTGCTAGCTGGAAGCAGCACTGCATCCAGCATGGTTGTGGCTTCGCGACCATGTACTAAATGAAATGGAGTGAAGCATGTCATTTCCTAGACTGCAGTATTATAGGCAAATGTGACGTAAGGGAGTATGGCGTCCTAGTTCCGGTGGTCCGCGTCGGCATACATGGAAATCGTGTCGGCGATCGTCTTGTTGAGCCGTTCGGTGAGGCCATTTGTTTGAGGGTGGTAGGCGGTTGCCTTGCTGTAACTGGTACCGCTCAGGCGCATAACCTCCTGCGTAAGGGCCGAGGTGAACGCTGTTCCCCTGTCAGTTAAAACGATGGTGGGTGCACCGTGATGAAGCACAAGGTTTTGGATAAAAAAAGTTAGCAATTTCGTCAGCGGTACCACGGGGAAGAGATTTAGTCTCACAGTATTGGCTGAGGTAGTCGGTGGCGATCACAATGTAGCGGTTACCCAGCAAGGACTCCGGAAATGGGCCGAGTAAGTCCATGCCGACTTGATGGAAGGGGACCTGAGGCGGATCAATAGGCTGCAGTAGGCCGGCTGGCTTAGTCGGCGGCGTCTTGCGACGCTGGCACTCGCGGCAAGCTCTTACGTAGTGCTTCAAAACTGCAGCAACCTTGGGCCAGTAGTACTTTTGCCGTATTCGTGCCAAAGTGCGACAAAACCCCAGGTGATCAGAAGATGGGTCATCATGGCATGCCTGCAGAACTTCGTCGCGAAGAGCCATAGGCATGACGAGTAGATAAACAGCTTCCGTTGGCGATGTAGTCTTTCTTACACAGGATGTCGTCGCGTAAACAGAACGACGACAGTCCGCGTGAAAAGATTCATGGGGGAGACTGAGCGCTTCCTTCCAGATACTCGATGAGGGGCTGTAGTTAACTGTCGTCTCTTTGGTGTTGAATCAGAACGGACGTGGAGATGGCACCAAGAAAAACTGAATCGTTGCCAGGGTCAGCTCGAGGGTCCTCGATAGGAGCGCGAGACAAACAGTCGGCACCACTGTGCTTCCTACCAGACTTATAGATGATGGTGACATCGAATTCGTGAAGTCGAAGGCTCCAGCGTGCAAGCCATCCCGAGGGATCTTTGAGGTTCGCCAGCCAACACAGCGAGTGGTGGTCACTGACGACCCTGAAAGGGCGGCCATATAAGTATGGGCGAAATTTGGTCACTGCCCACACAATGGCCAGGCATTCGTTTTCGGTGGTGGAATAGTTTGCCTCAGATCGTGACAAGGTGCGGTTTGCGTATGTGAATATGCGTTCGAGACCATCCTGCCACTGCACAAGGACCACACCGAGACCGATGTTGCTGGTGTCTGTGTGCAGTTCAGTGGCGGCTGAACTCATCGAAGTGTCCAAGGATGGGCGTACTTTGGAGACGAGTTCGGAGGTCTTCAAAGGCCTTCTGTTGCTCCAGGCCCCAGAATAACGGTTCAGAATCTTTCGCGAGACGGGTGAGGGGCACATCGATCTGGGAGAAGTTCTGCACAAAACGCCGATAATAGGCGCAGAGACCCAGAAAGCGGCGCACGCCTTGCTTATCGGTGGGCACAGGAAAAGCAGCCACAGCGCCTGTCTTATCGGGGTCAGGGCTAACCCCTTTAGCACTCACGATGTGGCCTAGAAACTTCAACTCTTCGAAAGCGAAGTGATACTTTTCGGGCTTCAGGGAAAGACCAGCCGACCGAATTGCTCTGAACACAACGCGCAGGCGTCTCTGGTGCTCTTCGAACTTATCAGAGAAGATGACAATGTCATCCAAGTACACGAGACAGGACTGCCATTTCAGATCGGCAAGAACGGTGTCCATCATCCGCTGGAAGGTTGCAGGAGCCGAGCACAGGCCGAAAAGGAGCACCCGGAATTCGTACAGACCGTCCAGTGTAACAAAGGTGGTCTTTTCCCGGTCGCGTTCGTCCACCTCGATTTGCCAATAGCCACTGCGTAAATCTAGTGATGAGAAGTACTTAGCGTGGTGCAGCCGATCCAGGGAGTCATCAATGCACGGCAGAGGATAAACATCCTTTTTTTGTGACTGTTTAAACGTCGGTAATCAACGCAGAACCGTAGAGTTCCATCTTTCTTAGCTACTAGAACAACATAGAACAACAGGCGATGCCCACGGGCTTGTCGACGGCTGTATCACGTCGTCCTGGAGCATTTCTTGAACTTGGCGGCGAATGGCATCACGCTCCGAAGAGATCCGGTAAGGCAGCTGACATAATGGCTGCTGGTTGGCGCCGACTATAATTCGGTGCTTTGTGAGCGGTGTCTGCCTGAGGTCGAGGCAAAGCAGTCACAGAAAGACTGGATAACGCTTTCGAGGCAGCATTTCTGATGAGACGGGAGGTTCGGGTTCATGTCAGTTTTTATGGGAGTGGTCGGTGCCTCCACTGATGCCGAGGCTTCGGACAAATCGTGCTGTCCCGCGAATTCGCTGAGTTCTTCAAAATACGCAATAACTGTTCTGTCAGGCAAACACTGAGGTTCACAGCCAAAATCGGTAACCAAGAGTTCGGTTCGGCCATTGTTCAGCTCAACAATTCCGCGAGCAACACAGACTTGCTGACCAAGGAGCAGTGACATGTTGGTTTCAGCGATGCCATGAGTTCCGGTGATGTCGCAATCTACAGTAACAAACATGTTAGCTCTTGACAGGATCAATATGTGGTCGTCAAAGACTCTGTAACTTAGTCCCGCATGGCTCGGGATCGCCGTCAACAGGGGGTTGGTTGAGTCGAAAATGACACGACCAGCTCCTGAAGGTTGATGACAGCACCGTACTCCCGAAGGAAATCCAAACAGACTATCAGGTATTTGGAGCACTCGGGCAGCACAGCAAAGCAACCAGGGAAAGTAGCACCGCGGATATGTATTCGTGATGTGCAGATGCCAATTGGTGTAACAACATGGGCGCCGGCGGTTTGGATCTGTGGTACAGACCAATGGGTCAGAAGCTTTCTGAGGGCCGTGGCTAACCGACTGCTCATTACAGAAGAATCAGCCCCGGTATCCACAAGTGTGGTCACATCGGGATTATCAGTGATTACTAGGATTTCGGCAGACACGGATTGTCGGGTGGAGGATCTTGATTTGATCCAATAGCGGCGGCCCTACCCCTGGGGGACGCCATCTTCAGTTTTCCCGATGTGGGGGCGCGCCTCTGAACTTGCTAGAAGGAATCTTCTTACGTTGAAAAAAATCAAATTGTTGGCTTGCATTTATAATTTTGTTTTTGTACCCTTCAATATACGAAGCAGATAGAATGTCATCTCTGCGCAATATTTGATGATGAACAAACCAGAGATCTTAGAAGAGCAATCACCTATAAGTGAGAAACATGCACCTTGTGGCATTCGTACAAAGGTGCACAATGCAGATAGAGTGCATTCAGGAAATTGCACTTTATATATACTATTTACAAGAAAGACACAATGCATCCATGTGTGAACAAATTTTTATTTGTTCTTCCATAAAAATTTTTAAGAGGTAGACAACAATAGCTAAGCTAGCTAAGCTTAAGCCTTATAAAATATATATTTTGTACACTATGCAGAAAACCAATATTTATTTTGTACACTATGCATAAAACCAGCTAAAACTCTCAGCTGATTAGCACAATTTGCCATGGAAACTGATCAGTCATCTTGAATAAGGCACGTGTCTAAATGTGAATTTATAAACTTCTCTAGCAAGAAGTGCCCACAGACAGGACACTCAATCAGAGCTACAACACTTCTGGTGCTCACATTTGCTGTGGCACCCACGTCTGTACTAGTGAGCGAAGATGATGATGACGTGCTTGCTTCATCCAGCTTTCCAGTGCACTTTCCTTGCTCTTTCACTGTCATATCAGCTTCTGTTATAACACAGTCATCATCAGACTCGGTGTCAGAGCCGAAAACGTCAGAGCCGAAAAGGTCCCTTTTGAACTTCATTTTGGCAGTACTGCTTTTGGTGCTGGTTTGCTCTGCAGGCTGTGTTTTCTGGTCCAGAAAATCTTTCAGTGTTGGCCAAGTTGAATCTGATGGCTTCTGTGGTGCGGGTTTGACTTGTGTCTCAGTTACACACTTGCTCAGTGACTGGCCAGGTCCTGACACCGCAGAACTCCAGGATGTTGCTTCATTCGCATCAATGTGCAGCATCTGGCTGGAGACACCTCCCAAAACACAGTTGGATTCTCCTAGAAGCCGAGATTTGGAGGAACAACCACCAAGCCTGCGGCCTTCGCCAGTGAAGGGAACCACTTGGGGCCACTGCAGATCAGTGGCATGCTGTGGCAGGGTATGTACATTACTGGGCAGCTTCGTCATGGTGTTAGGAAAACTTGAGACATGTTTTGGACGGGTGCCTTGGTGACTTTGACTATCAGGTACAGAAACTGTTGACTTGACACTGTGTGGGGGTACGAGCGGGGCCCTGATGTCTGCTCCATCCATCAATTTTGGTTGCTTTGCATCTTTACAAGAAGAAAAAAAAAAAGATACATTTATAAAGCATTTCACTACAAAATAATGTCCGGTATCTACACTACGAAAGTTGGTATGGAAGATAGTTGTTGATGACCAAGCAAGAGAGCCAGGCATGCAGAAACAGTTTGCAGGGAAATTCAAAAGCTCCCATTCCACAGTAAGCAAACGAAACAAAATGCGAGGGCTGCTCACCATTTTTAACCGGCAAAGTACCATCCTTTCGCTTGCCCTTACTACCTTTGGGGTCTGGCTCACGTATTTTGGTGAACGTGCCACCACAGTTGCGCTGGTGGTCAGCCCACCAGCGATCATAATCAGATGGTGGCCGGTTCATGGCTCGCCTGACAATGCCAAAGAATGGAAATCGATGCTGGCAGCGGCCGTTACAGCGCCACCAGTGGGTACGGTAGTTATTCAGCTCCTCATGAAAGTTGTGGAACACCTGGCCAGGTTAAAAAAACATGAAATAATGTGTTTATATTTTCACTGTCTTTAGAACAACACAACAAGCACCAGAAGTCAGAACGTGATGCAACCTTTTGTGTAGTCTTCATAATGCCTCCATTGTTTAACAGTGCATTAATGAACCTGCAGAAGCTACAGTAAAATAATGCAATGTTACCTGAAACTCAGCAACACTACACAGCACTTAACAAGGCTGGGCCACTTTCACATTTGACTGAACAACATTAGATAATGCATTCAAGTTGCTACAAAGGCAAATGCTACAACCAAGGCAGAAGGAGTAGATAAGTAATGCTTATTATAGTGCACAAGTAATTATTTCTCCAACAACAACATTTCTGTAGCCATGAAACTAAATAGGCGGCCAACTCACAGTGATGTTTGCTCCACTGGCTTTGTTAACACGATCCATGTGCTTATGGAACTCTGGTCCATGAGCATCGTGATCCTGTGTACACACACACAAAAAAGAACAGCAATAAATATATTTATGCAGTGCCCCTGAAAGAGCTGCTACAACTGCCAGGATGCAGGAGCACTGAAACCATTTAATAAGTACATTATAAAAGGCGACGGTCAATTACAGATAAATCTGTGGTGCCGATGTATGCATGTGCACACATAAATTACTCCCAACCTACTGCCCACATTTCTAGTCATGCAAGTTTTAACAGTCAAATGCAATGCAACCAAACAAAGACATCAATGACAATGCTAAACTCTGGTAATGCAGAAGCATGTCGTCATTTATGTTGCAAAGTCGGTAAACTATAGAACAGCGACATTTACGTGAATAACCAATACTTCCCCCAGTAACAACTTTGTTGTGATGAAAAAGCAATCACAGAGATAAAGAGAGGACACAGAGCCACATCTGCTGCTGTCAGAGGCTGGGTGACAGCTTGCAGAGCACACAAGCGGTTACCACAGCTCAGAGTACCAAAGCCCACTGGACAGAGAAAGATAAGTCTCCCCGTAAACTCAGGAGAATTGCTTGATCACACTACTGGCAAGCTAGACTGATATAGCCATATAAAGTATACTATTTGTAGCAATACCAAAGCATTAGCTACATGCACATTATGCTTGAGAAGGCCTTCATTCTTCACCTTGTAAATTGTACTGCAAATGTTTTTTCAAGCACTTTGCCATAAAATTCCTCTGCAGAAGGGCCACCCAACAAAATTAAGCATTTAACTGAATTTATGAGGTTATTTTAGCACTTGATACTCTCTTTATGAGCTAATAATGCAAAGAAAGAGAAAATTTCTGAAGATGCCAACAACAACAAAAAAATTTTATCTTGAGGAAGTCTCGTCCTTCTCGCAAAAGAATGTACTGGCAACAGATGGGCTAACACGTTCCGACACGAAACGAAAAGGGTTCAGCTTAAGTTAAGCACAACGCAGTGAGCCATGGAAAGAAAAATGATAGGTGTAACATTAAGAGACTGCAAGCGGGCAGAGTGGGTAAGGGAACAAACGCGGGTTAATGACATCCTAGTCGAAATAAAGAGGAAGAAGTGGGCTTGGGCAGAGCATGTAATACGAAGGCAAGATAACCGCTTGTCCTTAAGGGTAACAAAGTGGATTCCAAGAGAAAGTAAGCGTAGCAGGGGGCGGCAGAAGGTTAGGTGGGCGGGTGAGATTAAGAAGTTTGCAGGCAAAGGGTGGATGCAGCTGGCAAAGGACAGGGTTAATTGGGGAAACATGGAAGAGGCCTTTGCCCTGCAGTGGGTGTAGTCAGGCTGATGATGATGTTCTGACAGTGTTTTTCAAGGAGTACTATTGTTTATGTGTCATATATTACTCAATGAAAACACAGTCTACACTGCTGGATGAGACTACTGCAGGAATGCGTGTCTATTCTATCCTCACAATCTCCTCCTCTTCAAAACTCTAAGCATGACAGAGCGAGGCCAGGCAGACAACTTTGCACATGGCAGCTGTCAAGTCTTTTCACCTTAAACCTTCCTCCTCCTCTTCATTGAAGCCCATAAGAACTATCAAGGCTATGGATGGTAATGTCACTGATGACTATGACGAGCAACATTTTTACTCAAATCAAAATTCATATAACTAGCTTTCACCAGTGGGGGAAAAAGAAAGACAGGCAGACTCATAAGTATCACTGAAGAAAAAATATTAACCAAAAACTCGTTTCAAACGCTACTTCTAAAACCAAACTGGAAATAAATGACTCAATTAACTCATCAAGAGCCCCATCTAATCTTTCGCATGAAGAGTAAAGGGATGACACAGACCCTGCGACTAACCTGACTGCAGCGTAGACATGGGCCATCAGTGTTTACATGCACTGCCTGCATGTCTGCAAGCACTCTGTGAACACATGCGAACTCTTACACATTTCACTTTTCACCTCCTTCTCTCTTCTTCCACTCCGACCTTCCTTCCTACCCTTACGGCGCGGTTCGGGTCCACCGGGATCTGACACTTACTGCGCCATTTCCTTTAAAGCTCAAAAAACCAATTTTTCCGAAAAATCAAATTTCACCGAAAAAATCACTATAACATTTCCAACATGCCCGAGGAAGGGGTAGTGATGTGCACATTCTGAAGCTCCTCATGATTAAATCTCGGCGTCCGAAATTTCAGGCGCCCTTATACATTGGCTCTATGTGCCATGTCGCGGTGCCGCAATAAAGTCCGAATAATCAAGAGTCCAAATTTTCGGTTGTTGACTGTAACTGCATATATGGCAGTGAGCAGTAAGAAGTGCAGATAGTAACGGAATACGAGTGACATGCATGCAGGCCGAACGGCAGGAACTGGAAGTGTGGGAGTAAGGACAGCCTTCAATTTGAAAGGAATGCTACAGAAAACAAAACACACATGGCAACAAAATGAGACAAGAATGAAAATTCTACATGCTTGAAAGGCTTCTTTTTCCTGTGAATCCAGTGTTCGTTTTGAGTAACGTTCCGCTAAGGCAAAGATGCAAAATGTGCTCATACCTTATCACAGAAGGTGAAAAAGTGCCCAAAAGTGAAATCAAATTGGCCCGCACTGACTTGTGGTGCCCTCTTTGCACAGCTGCGCGAGCTAGTACTTGCAATGCGAGTGCAGCATGAGAGGTTGGCAATTTAACACGTGGGGAGAGATGCTATGGCGACGGCCAAGTGATCTAAAACAGAAGCAAGTGAAGCTAATCTGTTTGCGCCACCATGGGTTTGAATCCCATTTGAAGTTATAGGTATAGTAAGCTTTTTCACTTTCTTGGAGGCTTCAGAGACCAACACTGACGGACAGAAATCGCTGCAGTGGGGGTTCTAATGCTAACGCATTTAAGGGGCTCTCAATAAAGTTGCGGTAAGCCTGAGGTGTTAAAGGATGCCGCTTCACAAGTATCCTCTAGCAAGAATTTTTTAAATGCATTTTACAGAACCTTAGTTATTTGTAGTCAAAATCTGAATTTGAATGGCTTTTGTGCCTTTTCCTTTCCTCTCATCACTTTTTGCATATTGAAAGGTCGCTGCTCCTCTCCACGCGTGGGAATTTCCCGGGAGGCAAGCTTCCTAATCCGCCACAGCGACGCAGCTGACTAGCCGCGGCCATAGTAGCTGCGCGACGTCTGAATGAATCTAACTAATAGCCATCTCTTCGCCGGCATACGCAGGAGCATGAAAAAGTCACCAAAAAGGGCTCACCAACTTTCATGCAGGATTGTGGGTTTTCTGCTTTGCGCATAAGTGTATTATTATATAAGGCAAAGGTGTTCATGACAACAAAATGCAGTGGTTGAGTGAGTTTATGTACTCTCCTCAGAAAATGTTTCAAAGCACCTTTGAAAGAAAACCACACAAGACGGGAACTAAACTCACAACTGCGAGGTTTCAATCTTGATGCACTACTGTCGCAACAAACATCGGCAAAAGTGCACTTGTAAAAAGTATGTTGCTGCTTTTGGGCATGTCATTCTCCAGAAGCATGACCAAGTATGGCAGACGCATTGTCTGTTGTATGAAACTATGCCCGACAGCTCTATCAAGAATAACTGTGCGATTCGTGGCTACAGCAATGGAACAAATTGTGCTTAGTTGCACAGTGGCACCAGTACAATCAGTAGTGCTGGACTGCAGGGTGGTGGTTCTGCACATCTTTCTGCAGCTTCGCATGTAATGATGCATTCCAAACTGAACATGCAACACCTCACTTAACTATCCATTTTACTACACTACTCTTGTGGCAACCTTGTCCACTAACATTCATAAAAGAGCAAAGCATTCCTTCTTAAGTGCATCCACAAATTCAGCTCATGGAACATTTAGTTCATTAGATTCAATTTCCATGGAACTAGCAAATGAGTCACCAGCATGATGTCAAGACCAGAGATATACCCACACACAGCAAGGTGGAGTAAGGTTATATTATACATAAAAGTGATTTTTTTTTTCATTGTAAGTTTTGCACCATGTATGGTGTGCAGAAGCTGGCAAGTAAAAAAACAAGACAGAAGTGAGAGGATGTGCACTATCCACTTTTTTTTGCAGCAATTTTTCCACAAAGAAAAAAAAAGCAAAAGAATGAAACAATAACGCACCATGTTGCCGTCGGTTACAAAGAGGTAGGCATGGATCATCTCGTGCTATAACAGAATAAAACCCGTAAATTAGTATATAAATGCAAAACAGTCAAGCCTACATGCAGTGGGCTCGACACAAACCTGACAGTCAATCAGATGGCGTTGGCTATAACCGAGTGGTGCGGCACATTCTTTAGTTGTTCATTCTATCAGATTCCTTTTCATTGCCCCAATACATATTTCTGACAGTAGCACCACCCTTGTTCGCAATAACCATGCATTCGTTATATCTGCGGCCGTTATAAGTGGGCTTGACTGTATTTAAAGAATTTGGGGATTACACCTGACAGCACAACATTTCACTGCTACTCGAGACTTTTCTGAATGTATATCTAGACAATAAGTCATGCACGCATATTGAAATCATGCACACCTTTTTAAAGTTACACTGAATGGAGAAAAAGTCAACACAAATTAACAGCTCGGTCACAAAAAAAAAATTCACAAGGAAGCAAGTGTGGTGCCTGAGCATGTGAGCTGCCATGCCCGAGCCATACTTACATCATCATTTGTATTACTTACAGCCATACTTAGCCATCATTTGTAAGCCTTTAGATGACAAAGTTAACACCCCCCCTGTAAATTATACGCATCAAAATATTACTAGGTACATGCTGCAGTGGCTTAGTGGCTATGGCACACTACCCCTGGCACAAAAAAAATCAAGGCTGAATCAATTCTTCAATAGAAGCAGAAAGTCATGACCCAACCCTTGCTGGTCTTTTCTGAACATATCAAACAGTGCATACTTGAACAGCATGCCACATTATCAAAGCAAGCTGGCTGCTAACAGTGTGTTGCTTAGTTGCTTCAAGTTTACAATCAAGCACGATGAAAAAACTGGGTGGCAGGGTCACTCATGTCTACATATCCTGATGGAGGCAAGTGCTCACCAGCAACGTTTCCACCAGATCCTTTCTTGTCCTCAACTTCAGTAGGGGCTCACTGAGTTTCACGGTGCACAGTCCATCCCCTTCATATTCGCACAACCCAGCACAGCTGAAATGCATACACGAGGTCACGTTTCACTTCACCCTCTACCCATCAAAGCAATGCAAAGGCTGAAATACTTAGGCTGAGAAAGTAGCTGCTGCTCTCAGTGACTTGCATAGCTGGCAATAACTCCTACATTGAATAGCTAATTAAACTTGACCTGCAAGCATCGTTTAGGCAGAAAATAACTAAATGTGCATTAGCAGTTGGAAAGTCATCCATAGACCTGTCTAGAGCGTCCAAACTCTATGCCATCTGCGCTGGATGGATGGATAAGGCTGAACCCTTTAAATTGGGCAGTGGTTCAAGCCACCTAGCCATGACTTGTGAAATTTTACTCGTCTTGATTTTAGCCACCAATCAGATAACCTTCGCTTGGTTACTTCTACCCACTTAAAATCTACTTTTCCTTCACTGTCCTTCAGCCCCACTGCTTTGCACTGTAGGGTGAAGCCCTTTACAGAAAAGTATCAAGTGTTCAGCCATTTCCTCCTCCTCTCCGCACGCAACGCACAATGTGTCTATCTCGTGGTACCTGATTCTATATGTCTTAGTCCGCAAAACTCCCGTCCTAGCCGCAAACAACAAAGAGTTTCCCCACAATTATCACAGATATTTTCTTTGGCAACTTCCTGCTTACTTAAAGATCCTGTATGTTTCCAGTGCCAATTTCGTCAGCATCCCTGTTTTCTACAGAGCTCTCTGTTTCTTTAACCTTTTTCTTAACCGATAATTGCTGATTTGCCCCCTTACTGCTGTCCAGATATTTGCTTGTCAATTTTCTAGTTCGCTTTCTCCATTCTGTGTCAACATTCCTTATGTACAGGTATCTGAAAACTTTCCTAGCCCACTGCTTTTCCCTCATTTTTCAATCACTACTCAAATGCTACCTTACTGCTAGCTTTTCTGCTCTCAAACGACGCCCATCCCATATCACCCTGTACCCCCTGATTTGGTGTATTGCCATGTGCTCCCAAAGCTAGCCTCCCTACGCAGCGTTATTTGATTTCTAACCTTGCTTGAACATCTGGTCTCATGCACATGACCGCATTGCCGAAAGTCAGACTAGGTACCATCACCCCTTTCCAGATCCCTCTTACCACTTCACAGCTATTGTAATTCCACATGGCCCTATTTTTCATGACAACTGCATTCCTGTTAGCTTTATTCATGACATATTTTTCATGCTCAATCAGCTACTCAGCACAGTTATTTATCCACACTCCAAGATACTTGTCCTCATCCACTATTTCTAGTGTGAACTCCTGTATTCTATGCTCGCCACCCTCATCATTAAATGTTATGACTGCAGATTTTTCCTTACTAAACTTGAGACCTAATCTATCTCCCTCTGTACCACATATGTTTATCAACTTCTGTAAACCTTCCTTGTTGTCAGCCATTAGCACTATATCATCGGCATATATTATTCCCGGTAATGACTGTTTAATCCATTCTCCTTGCTTGAAAAAAGAAAGGTTGAAGCCTAGTCCGCTCCTCTCCAGCTTGGTTTCTAACCCTTGCAGGTACAACATGAACAACACAGGAGACAGAGGACATCCTTGCCTGAGCCCCCACTGTATCTCTATAGGCTCTGATACAATTTTTTCCCATTTTATAAGCACTCTGTTACCTTTATATATATATCTTTTAAAATATTAATTACTCCATCTTCAACACCCAATGTGCCCAGTATGTCTCACAAATCCTTTTGAATAACGTTGTCGTAGGCTCCCCTAATATCCAGAAATGCTAGCTGCAGTACGCAGAGCGACGTCTAGCAGCAGCGCCTGATTCGATATAGCGCATGTCTGATGGTCAGACCATAATCAGATATGCAATATCTGGAACAAGGCATTGCCGCTAGACATCGCTCTGTGCGCTGTAGAGTGTAGACAGCACGGAGTTCGAGCGCTCGACAGGTATGTTGATGACTGTACAATCTGTGCGAAGTGTAGAAGACAAATGTTATGGACCTTCAGATTTCAATAAGTACTGGTAATGGACAATGAATTAGTACATTATCAGTACTTCAGCTTGGGTGCAAAAGTGAAAGCTTGTTGAACAATGTCAACAAAAATTTATGGAAGTACTAGCTTCTGAAAAAATCTATAAATAATGCAAATTAGCCATATTAGAGCACAACACCCTAACAACAAAATTGCTGCTTTGGTATTTGTGTTTAGTCAAGTCAGACAACCGAGTGCTCACAGCATCCACTTGGCACATGCAAACCTAAATAATGCAGAAATTCATTAAAGCATAAAAAAAGTCATGCTCACAGGGTCATGTGCCAGTTCCAGGACACTGCAACCTGGTCCAGCTTGCCATAAAAGTAGGCCTCATTAAATTCAAAAAAAAGTCTCTGCACATCTGGGTATGGGTCGCATAGCTCCCAAAATGGATCCACCACTGAGAGGTCTTTTTGCAATGAGTGGGTTGCCTGCAAACCAGCGCACAATTGACAGACTAAATGAAAAAATTCCAATTTCATTATAACAGTGCTAAAAATGGCAAGCAAGTTGGTATGGTTACAGTTAACTGCGCGAAAGGACGGAACACAGCTAAGCGGCGAACTTCAAGTGAAGCTTGAAGCAACGCAACCGTTGTTGAAACAAAGAAGTGTGGTCAAACAGCGGGCAAAAAAAAAAAGTGCAATATCATCGCATCTTTTTTTTTTACTGTACAGCCATGCTACGTGACTAACAATATTGCTTGACTCGCAATTTTACTAGTAACGCTACAGCACAACGCTTTGTGGGAACAGGGCAGAGAAACAAGTGCACGACGCACCGCAGCGTCTCGTGCATGCGAGTTGTTTCCCTGCGTCCCTGTCCTGTTTTTACACAGCTAAATGTTTCTAACACGTCCTGCTCAGTTTAGGCCTGTTCCACTCTCAGTATAAGAAATGGTGACTAGAAACACTCATCGCTTTGTGGGAACAGGGCAGGGAAACAATGTGCACAAGACGCGAAGCAGCGCTGCGTCTTGCGCATGTAAATTGCGTTTTCCTCTGTTCTTGTCCCGTTTTCCCACTGTTAAACGTTCCTAATACGTCTTGCTCAGTTATGAACTGTTCCACTCTCGGTCTCACAAAAGGTAAACGCCGATTTGCCTGCCATCCACAACACGTGTTCACCGCAGTAACACACGCTGAAAGACTTCTTGTCAAACGCCTTCAGTGGTTTTGACATGTGGTGCGATTCGGACATGATAGCATAAACAAAGCATCAAAATCTATGCATACATTAGACACACAGTACGGTTAACATTCTGCGATGCAAAGAAACGCGAACTATGGCGATGGAAAGAAACGGGAACTATAGCGATGGAAAGAAATGGCGAACGCGGCGCCTACGCGGTCCGCGGTTCGAATTTCTTTTGATCGCGCTTTTAGCAGAAGGGCAAAAAAAAAAAAGACGTTAGAGTCGTCCTAGAATGCATCACAGACGACTCTAGTGTCTTTTCGCTACCACCGAAGTAAAAGCGTGATGAAAAGAAATACGAACAGCGGAGTGCCTAGTCTCCGCTTTGTTCCCGTTTCTTTCCATCGCCCTGTACTTGGTTTCACGTGCAAAAGTACTTCCGACACTAGAACCTGCACGTACCACAGATGTCGCTGCCGGCTCCTCGATGCTTGGTTCATTCAATTTCAGCAAACTCACATGAAACGCATGTTCTTCGCCCATTTCCAGCGCAAGCTCCTCTTCATCTTCACTAGCCATGCTCATTGTCGAAACGCTGGTCGGCTACACGCTTCACAGGCTACGGCTACAGAAACTCTACGCGCTTCAGAGAAGCCAACAATTGTTGTTAATATAATCGGTCGTGGATTGCGCAGACCGCACCACCGCGCGCTACAATAGAGCCAGATAGAGCCGAAAAACTACACGCTACAGCTTGTACGCCATTCGTCGACTACCCCCTGCCCGAATGCGCGCGCCTTCTGTTCTGCGCCTTCCCAGCGTTCCTTGTGTCTCTATGCTTATTAATGCTTGCCCTAGAGGGATGCACGACTGGATGGATGTTAGAAGCGTTCGCCAGAGTAGTGACTAGTGCCATGCCTCCCATTGGCCACTCACTATAGAGTCACTGGTACTGGTGATTCTACCACTGACTGATCAGTTGTGCCACCACGCCCGATATTCTTTTTTTAAAAAACCAAACTCTACTGACTTTCTTTTCCTTTTAAAGCCATAGAGTTTCTTAAATATTACCCAGAGAGAAATCTGGCGCCACGATCTCCAGCCACCGCGGAAATGCCGGGAAAACTAGATATCTTACTTCGTTTGGCTAGCGTTAGTCTTAAAACGTAACTACGACTGCCAAAATACGAATTTTTTCCTTTATTTCAACCTGGTCGAAATAACGCCGGCCCAGATCACAAGCAGTCAAGGACGGCTTCCAAAACGACTTAATTCCAATCTAGTCGGACTGGAACATGGATTGCCCAAATGGGAAGCCAAGTGGGCTAAAAAGTTGAATTCACGAGTCTAATTGGCTGTCCTCTCGAGCCTGTTAGTGTCTATTAGATTTCATTTCGATGCAATTGGAATGCCCAATTCGACCGAATGGTTTATTTTGTTTGAGACAGAGTGAACGCCGTGCACATAATAAATCGTTATTAATTATAACGCTGGCTCAGTTTGATGATGTTAGAGCTATACTAAATTTCCTGATTTCCACCGACTACGTTTGGGTGTTCTGCAGTGACTTGATGGATTAATTCCCATTTTGCCAAGTTTTCGTCGGTGACAGCCGATGCCAGTAATCTTTTCTGTACTTCAATCGCATCAAATGCCGAAGTCCAGGACGTAAATAAGATGCAGAATAGCATTATGAAAGAAAGGTGCTGCCCATTCCCACAAAGTAATAGCTTTTATTTGTGCAGTTAATGCCAGAATTATAATCACAGATGAGGCTGTGTGCTTATATCATTGCGAGCCATC
Source organism: Amblyomma americanum (assembly GCF_052857255.1). NCBI lineage: Eukaryota > Metazoa > Arthropoda > Arachnida > Ixodida > Ixodidae > Amblyomma > Amblyomma americanum. The sequence continues at coordinate 241,437,618 of NC_135497.1, forward strand.
CTTTTTTTTTTTTTTCCTGCAACTGCCTGGGCACCAGAGCAGCCCAGGCACCCTCTGTTAAAGCAGTCCAAGGAGGCATAATTTAAAACTTGTGCCATTCAAGGCGACGGGATGATGTAGTACGTACAGTCACAAGTAACATGGCTGGGTAGTTGCGCAGTTATGCAAAAGGTGCTAACGCCATTTTAAGGCGAAAGCCTTACTAGTCCCATTACAAGAAAAGCCAGCTGGTGGTGTGCGTGTGTGTGAGTAGTCACAGATGGTACAGAAAATCCCAGCGATGGCAAGGAAAATAGGGTGACGTCATTAAGCAGCCGTGGCTAGGATGCACATAGCAAGCCGAGCAGCACAATTTCAGACAATCGTGATACATTTGGTTCACATTATATATCCCCCACTGGCTGACCTCAACGTGGCGTCAGTATTCTCATCTGCATTTGTACCAAAATTTGTGAGCGACCGTTTGTATTGCAGCATTCCGAGTGGTGTCATACAATTTCTCTGCAAATAGCTCGCATGTTCTAGTCAAGTTGGAGGCTGGCTTGCGACAGGGATTTTAACTGACAACGTATGCACCTTCAACTGTATGCCTTCTTCCCAGACTTTACCTTTACCCTTAAGGTGCAGTTGAGGTGTCCACCAATTAGATTTGAGACAGTTACTATGCCATTTCCTTTCCTCAAAAACCAATATTCATATTAAAAATTACAGGATTGCATTTAAAGGCGCACTAAAGAATCTGAACTTGTCTTGTTACCGCGGGAACTTGATTTACAGGTATCGAGCATTCTTAGAAGCTTCAAATTATTGTCCTGTGCGGCTGATTTCCTTAACTTAAATCGGGTTAGACGTCCCGGCTCCAGCCTTTTTTTTGAACTCAACTAGGAGGAGTCAACCAACATGTGTAGTGCCTTTCAGCCAGTCCCGTGGCAGCTTGCCGCTCTGCCATCAACGGAGTGATAC